>NC_053392.1:102671281-102984969 GCF_905171765.1 Bufo bufo | reverse complement strand
GAGCAACGAACTGGTAGTGGTCGGATCCCACTGCAAAGCGCAGAAAACACTGATGACACCGAGCGATTGGAATATGAAGGTAGGCGTCCTGGATGTCGATAGAGGCCAGGAACTCCCCTTTTTCCAGAGAGGCCACCACCGATCTGAGAGACTCCATCCGGAATCGCTGAAGACGAAGGAAACGGTTTAACCGTTTTAGATCCAGAATGGGACGAACCGAGCCTTCTTTTTTGAGGACCACAAAAAGGTTCGAATAGAACCCCTTGAATCTTTCTTCCATGGGAACCGGAGCGATGACCCCTTTGTCCAGAAGGGTGCGAGTGGCAGTAAAGAAATCGGCCGCCCCTTGGGGATCCCGGGGAACCCGGGAGCGAAAGAACCGAACTGGGGGGAGGGACGTAAACTCGAGTTTGTACCCGGAAGACACAACTTCGAGAGCCCAGGCGTCGGAGACGTGCGCCTGCCAGAAGTCCCTGAACAGGAAGAGACGTCCCCCCACCCGGGTGGGTGGGGGCGCACCTTCAGGCGGGGTTCTGCTTGGTCGCGGGAGGGCGAGCAGGCTGTGACTTGCGCCAGGAGGGCTGGGTCCGAAAAAAAGGTTTTTTACGTCTGTCTTGGACAGGGTTAGTGGATGGACCTGAAGTGGTGCGAGGTGCGGGAGCCCTGCGGGAAGACCTGAAGCGAGAAAAGGTGGGACGGCCACGAGTGGTGCTCCTAGCCCTGGATTGGGGAAGAAGAGTACTCTTCCCCCCCCGTAGCTTCGGAGATGATTTCATCCAAGCGGGTCCCGAACAATCGAGAACCAGTGAAGGGAAGGCCAGTAAGAGACCGCTTTGACGTGGCATCCGCCGTCCAAACCTTTAACCAAAGTTCCCTCCTAGCCGAAACGGCCAGGGCAGACGAACGGGCTATGAGAGCCCCCGCATCCTGGGATGCTTCACAGACAAATTTGCCGGCTTGAATGATAAGTTGGGCTAGAGCACGGAGGTCCTGAATAGGGACGTCGGATTCAAGCTCCTGATCCAGCTGAGACGCCCACTCTGAAACCCCTTTTCCAGCCCAAGCGGAGGCAAAAACCGGCCTAAGGGCAGAACCGGAGGCTGCAAAGATACCTTTTGTAATGGCCTCTATACGGCGATCCTCAGTGGATTGTAAGGAAGAACCATCTGCAACGGGAATAACCGTGCTTTTGGACAAACGGGCCACAGGGGGGTCGACTTTAGGTGGTGACGCCCAGTTTGTAATACAATCCGCCGGAAAAGGATAACAGATATCCAACTTTTTTGGCGGGGTAAAACGGGCATCAGGACGAGCCCAGGCCTTAGAAACCACAGACGAGAAGTCAGCATGGAGGGGAAAAACCGCAGACGCCTGTTTCTGGCGAAAAAAGGCAACACTGGTTTTTTCAGAATTAGGAGGATCATCGTGAATCTTAAAGGTATCACGGATATTGTTAATAAGATGGCCTACAGCAGAAGCCAGCTTTGAAGGCAAGGCCGAGTCCATATCCCAATCTGAATCGACTAATTCCCCTTCAGAGGGCATATCCTGTAATGAGGAAGGGCCCGACTGCGAGCGCACCCTTGGGGGTGATACCGAAGCATCCGAGGATGATAGGTGCTCCGCCCTGGACCGCTTCTGAGGTTGACGGGCTCTGGAGGTGTCGCCTGTAGAGAGAGACTCAGACGGGTCAGCTAAGATAGCGGACCCGGAGGGCCCAGCAGGGGAATTATCCGGCTGCGGTAAGGGCAATGCATCTGCAAGGCGGCCCATGACGTTAGTGAGACTGACCACAGCCTGGGAAAGGGATCTGGCCCAGTCAGGGGGCTCCAAGAGGCCAGGGGGTGACACAACAGATGGCGGACCCTGTAATGGGGCTTTGCAAGCCGAGCAATGCGGGTCAGGCTGCCCTTGAGGAAGGGGCGCCTTACATGCGGTGCAGGTATGATACCAAGGTCCAGCAGGCACTGAGGGGTCAGACATGTTGGTTGGAAGTAATATAAAAGAACGTCCAGGCCAGAGGGCTGTAGTGCTAGAAGGGGGTCAACAGTCCTACCAGTTCACAGTGGGAGCAGACGGCACAGCAGAGACCACAGCAGAGACAACAGCAGCGGCAACACAGTGGCAAAACGGCAGCGGCAACCCTGAGGTAAAAATGATCCGTCCTGAGAGCAGGCAGGCACGAAGAAGAGGCGGGGCTAGTGAGGAGCGGGAAGAAAAGACGTCCGCCCCTTGACTGAAGCCTAACACGCACAGGGAAGCGGAACGAAGCTCCGCCCCCCGCTGAAAATTTTCGCGCGCGCGAATATTGTCACCCGTCCACCTCCTTATAAGCGGAGGCGAACGGCACACCGGTAGCCGGACAAGATCGTGCGCCCGCCAGAATATCAGCCGGCAGTTGAGCACTGCCACAGCACTAGCCGAAAATAACGAAAGGCGGCACATGCGCGGACCCTTGCGGCCGCCGCACTTGAGGTAAATTGCGCAGTCACCCTCCCCCTCGAGCACCGCTCGCTCTGCCTCACATACAAAGGAGCCGACAAGACGCTTGTAAACGGGACAGGGGACAGCAGGAGCCAGGACCCTAACGGGGGGGGGGGGGGGGGGGGGTAGAACGGCTGCACAGCCACCTCACCATTCGACGTTTTCACCCTCTGTCCATCCAGCAGGGACGCCCCTTCAGCCACTGGCACCGAAGTGGCAGGAAGCTGGAGAGGGGCTTGCAGGCGGGCGACCCTTGAGCTGGCGGGATGCAGGGGAGCTGGGCTGCCCTGGTCCTCCTTTTCTTCTGTGGGGGAGGCAGCAGTGCGGATAGCCGGCACTGGCGCAGCTCAACCCCGGGAAAACAGAGAGGTCTATTGCGACTCTGTTGTCCCTGTTGAAAAAAAATAAAATAAAAAAATCTTTAGCAAAGACAGCTCTGCAGTGCAGAGAGTGTCTTGCCTCCTTGACACTAAGCAAAAAACTGGTAGTCTCTCTCTCCAGGCTGAGGGTATAGCTGCTGGAGGAGGGGCTAACAGTCTTTCACTTAGTGTCACGCCTCCTAGGGAGCAGAGCTATACCCAAGGTTTCCTGTTTCCCCCAAGGAATTGGGCGAGAAAGATGCTTACCACCATCAATGTATGACGCCACCATAGTGGTCCTCCTTAAGCCGGGCAAGGATCCAGACGAGTGTGGGTCGTATCGGCCGATATCCTTATTGAATATCGACTATAAAATTATAGCAAAGATTTTGGCCATACGCCTTGGGAGAGTGGCTGGTACCTTGGTTCATCCGGATCAATCTGGATTTTTGCCCGGTAGATCTACCACTGATAATATCAGACGGGTGCTGGTGGTGACCCAAATTGGAGTACAGAAAGGAGAGAGATGGGCTTTAGCGTCTTTGGACACCGCAAAGGCGTTTGACTCCGTTGAGTGGCCCTATTTGTTCCAGGTTCTTCACAAATTTGGATTTGGTCCTAACTTTATACAATGGATAGCCATGTTATACAAACATCCCAAAGCGGGTATATTGGTTAATAGGTTGATGTCAGATAGTTTCAGCTTGGGGTGAGGTACACGACAGGGATGTCCTCTGTCACCATTGCTGTTCGCCCTAGCTATAGAGCCGCTTGCTATGCGAATCAGAGCGGATTCACAATTCCATGGAATTAAAATAGGAGAGCAGGGGGATAGGGTCGGCTTATATGCTGATGACATGGTCACCATAATTGAAGTATTCAGCCGGTATTCTGGACTGAGGATAAATTGGTCCAAATCGACCTTGTGTCCTTTATATCCACTAGATGATACATTTCCCCAGGGAGAATTACCTGTTGTACCTAGCTATAAATACCTGGGTATATATATATATATATATATATATATATATATATAACAAAGGATGCTGCATCCTTCCACACTCTGAATATCAGTCCTCTCCTAGAGTATTGCAAAGATAAATTTAGGGTATGGCAGGGATTACCTCTCTCAGTACCTGGGAGAATCAATTTAATAAAATTGATTATTCTACCTAAGTGTCTGTATATACTGCAACACGCCCCATATATAGTCCCAAAGGCATTTTTTCAGAAGCTCGTATCCTTAATGTCACCTTTCATCTGGGGTGCGAATAGACCGAAGTTGTCTATATTAAATCTGACGCGTCTTAAAAAGGAAGATGGCATGTCTCTGCCTGATATACACTTATATTATCTAGCTGGGCAATTGAGAAATATAAAAACATGGATATTGCCAAATGGCACTCTTTGCAGACAAGAAAAACATCTTGCAGAATATCTAGATCTTACTAATCTATGGCCAGTTCTAGAACAACCTAAATTGTTCCCCCGTAGGTTGCTACCGATTCATAGAGTGGCTGTCCAGATATGGTCGGCTTGTAAGCATCTACATAATATAGGGTCAGACCTATTGGAGACACCAGTTTGGGATAACCCTATGTTTCCTGACCTGATGGTACTGCGGGACGGTGCATTCTGAAAGGAGCATGGGGTTGTCACATTGGGGAACTTATACAATAATGATGTTTTTAATGATTTTGAGTCCCTGAGTGATAGACATGAGTTGCCCAGGAATACATTCTATAGGTTCCTGCAGCTAAGACATGCCATGCAAACAGACTATCGTGATACCCCAGTCCTATTGTCCACATTTCCGATGATTGGAGTCATACGTTCTCAAGGGCCACGTGGCTTTATATCAGCACTTTAACCCATCTCCTATGTGTCAAACTGAGAGGTAACCCGATGCAAATACTGTCAAAATGGAAGGCAATGATTCCAGATTTGTCTAATGAAGACGATGAGGATATACTTGAATCCCCCACACTAGTATCACCAGCCATAAACAATAAGTTTATACAACTGTGCATAATACATCAAAGTTATATGTCTCCACAGAGGTTACACAGGATGGGCAGGCTTGCCCACTCCGGGTGCCATAGATGTGCGTCAGAAAATGCTGATTTCTGGCATCTTATATGGGCATGCCCTTCCATAAATAAGTTTTGGGAGGAGGTGGTGACTCTACTCACAGATTTATTGGGATGTACAGTGCCACTTCATCCTAAAATATGCCTCTTTGGAATATTGGACGAGATTCTATACTCTCATCATACAAGGATATTCCTGAGAGAAACCCTATTTTTGCCATTAGATGGATGGGAGATAGAGCGCCTACTTTAGCACAATGGAAGCAATTGGTCAACCCTATAATCCCATATGAAAATATTGTGTTCGAGAATACGGGCTGTATACCCAAATTTCAAAAGGTGTGGGGGGGGGGGGGCATGGTGTTCATCTGATTGACAGAGGCTTTGCGGGCGGAACAAGGTAGATAGTTGTAAGGTTTGACAGGTCGGGGAAGATGGGGAATGGTAAACCTAGGTATGCCACTTTATTAGCAATATGAGCCCTCCCTCTAGAGATGGAAGTAATCTCACCGGTACGGCACGAGTCATGTATATGCTACTTGCACAACTCACTTTCATTATGCTGATGTATAAAATATGAAAGCATTTGTACAATGAGTGTCATTACAATTGGCTTTATGTGTTCAATAAAGCGAATAAAAATAAAAAAAAAAGCCCGTAAGTGCTCATACTCCCACATCAAATGCCAGAAGTCCGCTCCAGGAGTATGACACCTATGACACCTACGGTGGGTTAGCCTGCCCAAGTCTAGTGGGAGACAGGTAGCTTCTGTGCAGTATGTACAGCTGAATCAGTCTATTATTGATAGAAGGGGAAACCCTAGTGGGGGTCAACAAAAGCTCCTCCCAATCCTCCGCAGATAGTGACGGTATGGAAACTTTCCATCTATCCTCCACCACAAGGGGCTGAAGCAAGTATACAGCACTGAAATGACTCCCCTAGGTCCCTGAGATCGTAGCACTCCGATCAAAGGGGATTTTGAGATGCCGCGCTCCCACCCCCACCAAACTGAACCCTAAGGGCATGACGCAGCTGAAGATAGCGGAATAATAGAGTGCGAGGCACCCCAAACCTCCCCCGAATCTGCTGGAAGGAGCGCAGGACACCCCCCTCATAAAGGTCCTCAAGGGTTAGTACCCCATGTTGTCTCCATAGAGCTGTACCCTCTAGGGCTGCTAAGTGTGTGAACATGGGATTATCCCTAAGTGGGACGATGTCAGGCACGTCCTTAAAGGCGTGTCATTTAGCAGCATTCCATACCTGATTAGCCAGTTTATGTATAGGTAGCAATCCCCTAGGCGCTGAACGCAGGTTTTCCAATACTGGCCATAGGGTGGACATGTGAAGATACTCCCGTACGTAGACAATACTCCGCACCAGGTAATTCTCACATTTTATACATTTCTGATTGGTGAGAAAAGTATAACCTCTGGGGGTCCTGCTGCTGGGACCCCCAACAATCACAAGAATGGGGGTTCCCAATTCGTCTGTGTGAATGGAGCAGCAGAGCACATGTAGGAGCAGCGCTCCATTCACTTCTATAGGACTGCCTTTAGTCTGACAGAATTGAATGGAGCTGTGGTCACACATTCACACGGAGTACTCTATGACCCGTTTTCTCACCAGTGGTCGGACCCCCAGTGATCATGTGGACAGGTGATAAATGCTGAAAATAGGAATACCCTTTTTACATGGAGAATACTGAGGATACTGTTACCTTCCTATTCTGGTCATACGCAGAGTCTCGCCCCAAAATACTGCTGAGCTCCACATATCGGTACTTCTGCTCCAGGACACTGGTGACATGTTTCACTGTCAGCTTCTCGCCAGTCGGCACCTTGTTGTAGATCTACAGAGGTAAGAAACAATGAAGACATTGCCTGATGAGTGAAGAGACATTCTGTGACTTTAAGGACTCGCTGGCTTGATGAATATACAGGAGCGGATCTCGAGTGTCAGTGGTGGTCCGTCCCTGAACGTCAGACACTAAACTCTCCATGTACACACCAAACAGCCATGGCGATCCAAGTTCAAGGCTAGGTTTTGGAGAACAATTCTGTAACATACTTTAATAAGAGCACAAATTTGAATAAATGGTAATGTGTCATGGGGTCGAGTGGTAACATGCTGAAACAACACCTACCGATACAATCATCTGAAACGCATCATTATTGTCCTCCTCGTCAGCCACGTAGTTGAAAGTCCTCAGAAGAGCAACACCCGCATCCTCGAAACCATCAACCTCTTCATCATCATTCACAACAAACACCAAACCAATCCTGCAAGAAAAAGCAAACATCGTAACTCCCATGTCCAATAAAGTGCCCCCTAGTGGTGGTAGTACAAATTACTGTTGTCGTATGGAGAGTCCCCTTGGACTTCTGCATTTATCTTCACTACTGTAACTTCAGCATAAAATGGATAAAGTGAATTACATGCAGCTTCCTAGACTATCGAAGGTGCAAGTGGGGCGTTGCTGCTGCACCTAGAGGCTCCGTCCTCTCACCGTTTGGCACGCCCTTGTAAAGGTGATTGACATCCTCGGTCTCCTCCGTGCCCCGCAAATCCCGCGCCGTCCATTTTAGTTTTAGGCGCAGGGGCAGTGAGTGAAGGACACTCGCCTGCTGCCATCCTTCACTCACTGCGCCTGTGCCTAATACTAAAATGGACGGCGCGGGATTTGCGCGGTACGGAGGAGACCGAGGATGTCAATCACCTTTACTAGGGCGTGCCAAACGGTGAGAGGACGGAGCCTCTAGGTGCAGCAGCAACGCCCCACTAGCACCTAGAGGCTCATTTGCATATTATAAAAGTCATTATTTAGCGCGAACGGTGGCAGGGAGATATAAGTCACACAGTTATGTTCTGCTGACATTAGCACATCGCTAAGGTCAGCCAGATACATAATGATTTTTCTGATGACAGAAACCCTTTAAATACTGTATTAGGGAGATATGAGTTAATAGAGGGAATGTCCAGTCCAAGACACTTATCCGTTAGGGTACTTTCACACTAGCAGTTTTCTTTTCCGGCATAGAGTTCCGTCACAGGGGCTCTATACCAGAAAAGAACTGATCAGGATTATCCCCATGCATTCTTAATGGAGAGAAATCCGTTCAGGATGCATCAGGATGTCTTCAGTTCAGTCATCTTGACTGATCAGACAAAAGATAAAACCGCAGCATGCTACAGTTTTATCTCCGGCGAAAAAAAACTGAAGACCTGCCTGAATGCCGGATCCAGCATTTTTCCCCATAAGAATGTATTAGTGCCGGATCCGGCATTCGAAATACCGGAATGCCGGTTCCGTCCTTCCGGCCTGCGCATGCGCAAACCGGTAAAAATGTGAAAAAAGATACAAGACTGATCCGTCTGTCTGCATGACAAGCGGAGAGACGGATCCGTTCTTGCAATGCATTTGTGAGACGGATCCGTCTCACAAATGCTTTCAGTCACATCCAGATCGGCGGATCCGGCAGGCAGTTCCGACGACGGAACTGCCAGCCGAATGACACTGCCGCAAGTGTGAAAATGGCCTTAGTCAAAGTGGAACCAGCAAAACCCTGTAATATTCAAAATGTGCCACAGACAGGTCCCATGGAAGTGTTAATCCTGGAAATCTAATGTATATGGGTATGTAGCAGACATTTCCATGAAAAAAAAAAAAGAGGATCAGACAGGCTGGGTTTCACCCATCCCCAAATCAAGAAGGGACATTAATGAAGGAACTGGATGAAAACCAGATGCCATCTAGTGACTCCCAGGCTCCTTTGACATAGGTGTATTGCAGCTTTACTTAATTTTGTGCTACCAGATACTTTCCTCTTAACAAGTTTCGCTACTTTCACATCTGCATTTTCCTTTCCGGTTTTGAGATCCGGCAGAATATCTCAAAACTGGAGGAAAAGAAAACGCTTCAGTTTTGTCAATGGGGACAAAACTGAACAAACCGTAACAGAGCGCACCAGAATGCATTCCGTTCCGGTTTGTTGCGTTTCCATGCCGGACAGAAAGACGCTGCAAGCAGTGTTTTTGTGTGCAGCATGGGAAACTGAAAAAGCCGGATCTGGCACCAAAAACCATTTAAGTAAATGGTGCTGGATTCGTTTTTTTTCAGACACGGCAAGTTCATTTTCGATATAATACAACCGGATCCGTATTATTCAAACTGATGAGTTCTGCTGTGGTTTGAGAACCCATGCCGGATCTCAAAACCGGACAGCAAAAACGCTGATGTGAAAGTAGCCCAAGATCCATTCACCAGTCCTTCCACCTAGCACTCACAGAGGGGACACCGCGCAGCAGACAGCCCTCACTGACCTCCACGTCATCTACTACGGCAGATGGGACCACCTCTGGGGTAGATTTTTTTTTTATGGTGTTTTGCAGTTTATGGTGGCTGGCATTTTTTGCAGCACTTTTTAGGCAAAAATAACACCAGCTACAGATATTGCATACAAGTTTACGGGAAATGGTAAACGCTAGACTAACGGACATCCAGCCCTATAATAGAACACTCCTATCCTTTTCCGTAATGTGGACAAGAATATGACATGTTCTATATTTTTGTGGGTGCCATGGAATGGTGAAACGGATGCGGATAGCACACAGAGTGCTGTCCGCATCTTTTGCAGCCCCTATGAAGTGAATGGGTCCGCATCCGACCCACAAAAAATACGTTTGTGTGCATGAGCCCTAAACGTCAGACAATAATCCTCGTTACTGCAAAAGAACTAGTGAAAGCAGTTACCTTAAGGGTATGTGATTGCTGAGGAACATCTCTGCCACATTTATCAGCTCAGAGGTAGACTCCTGCTCCGGGTCAATGAAAAGAACCTGGGGAGAAACACAAGATTAACGCAGGGACGACGGCAGTAAAAAACCAAGGCCGTGTACATAACCTCATCCTCTATAATGGACATCACTAATTCTCAGCTACAATGGCACAGGGGACGGGGCATTAGACATTTCCAGCATTCAGACCCCAGATCAGACATTTATAGTTAATCAATATGCCATATATATCTACATAGTGGGCTGGTCAATTCAGTACAGTAGGTGATGCCCAACTTAAAACACTGAAATCACAGCGGGCGCCATGAATAGGACTTAGTAAAAGGCAACAGGTGCGACAGTGCCTTTAATTCGAGGGAGCGGTGGAGGCCGCAGCTCGCACTGCCCCACAGATACAAAGTTCTACAAGTCTCCATGTGTTACAATTTGCTATAACCTGTCATTTTAAATTCTTTAAATCATTTTTTATACTACTCATTATTGTGCGTCATTATAATTTAGTTCCCACAGTCTGTCCAAAAAATGATTAAAGTCACTTACAAAGTTGTGGAAATTCTTGCGTATCTGTCGAATGACTCCGGGAAAGGTCGGCCGGAGCAGCTCTTGAACGTTGTATGGCCAGGAGTTGTACCTACCATCCAGTTCTAGGTTGTTCACCCACTACAAAGCAAGCAGAGAAGAAGAATGGGCGGCTGAATGGCTCCAGAAAAGGAGAAAAACCTGACAATCTTAAAGGGGTTGTCTCATCATGGACAATGGGGGCAAATCGCTAGGATATGCCCCCATTGTCTTATAGGGGCGGGTCCCGCCGCTGGGACACGCATCTGTATCGAGAACGAGGCCCCGCAAGTGAAGGAGGGCGCACTGCGCATGCGCAGCCGCCCTCCATTTATTTTCTATTGGGCCAGCTAAAATAGCCGAGCGCCGTCTCGGCTATTTCCGTCAGCCCCATAGAATTGAATGGGAGCGGGGGCCGCGCATGTGCAGTACGCTCCCATTCACTTCTATGGGGAGCAGGCTTGGTGGTGGCCGGACCGGAGTCCTCCAGCCCCCACCTTGCAGGGCTCCGTTATGGATATAGTCCTGGGACCACTATATCCTAGTGATATGCCCCCATTGTCCATGATGAGACAACCCCTTTAAGTGCTGCATCAGTGATTCCCAACCCTACTATAGCAGAGGAACTCCTGGAAATGGTTTCCATTACTGGGGAACCCCTAACTAGAAGCTTAGTCTCTGGGTATCTATCATTCTTGTCCAGTGCTATAATTGGGCTCAAAGCATCTCTGAAGTCAGCTTGCCTTACCTATTGAATAACTGACAAGTCTTGTTGCGGTGTTCTGAGGGACCCCTAATCCAGTGACCCCAGGACTGGCAAAATTAACATGTAGTAAACTATATAAATGACAACGTCTTGTATTTCTACATATTATCCACCTCACTATTTTAGGATGAACTTTCCTTTAAAGAGGACCTTTCACCAGGATACATGTATTAAAATAGTTATATTACCTTACAGTGCGGCCCCCAGTGATGTCTTTCCACTTTTTTTCTCTTCAAAGGCCCCCCCCCTTTCGTCCGCTGTGGTCCCCGTTTGTTTTGGCGCCTCATATGCTAATTAGGCGATTCGGTTCAACTAGTCGGGGACTTGAATTCGCGGTTATCTTCTCTCTGGCTGCGAGCGCATCCAATCAGAGCGCCCCGCTCTTAGCCGGGGAGAAGGAGCTCAAGTTCTCACGAGAACTTTAGCTTTTACACATCCCGAGCCGTGCGCCATCTTGGAGTCCCCGGCGGATGCTGCTGCTGCTGCCGCCTATGCCGCCGCGATGCTCTCCGCCGGGGACTCCAAGATGGCGCGTGGCTTGGGATGTGTAAAAGCTAAGGTTCTCGCGAGAACTTGAGCTCCTTCTCCCCGGCTAAGAGTGGGGCGCTCTGATTGGATGCGCTCGCAGCCAGAGAGAAGATAACCGCGCCCAGGACAAATTCAAGTCCCCGCCTAGTTGAACCAAATAGCCTCATTAGCATATGAAGCGCCAAAACAAACGGGGACTACAGCGGATGAAAGGGGGGGGGGGGGTCCTTTGAAAGAAAAAAAAAAAAAGGCGAAAAGAAATCACTGGGGGCCGCACTGTAAGGTAATATAACTATTTCAATACATGTATCCTGGAGAAAGGTCCTCTTTAAAGTATGAGGGGTCAGTTACCGAAATAGCAGGACTGCGGATATCCACAGCATAGTCCGAGGTAGATGGCTGGATGTTGAGCTTGAGAACATTATGGAGAGCTGAGCCTTCAATGCCCAAGCGGTGGAGACCTTCCATCACCCGAGCCTCGTTACGCAATACATCAAACAAGCTGCAATAAAGAAAATAAATCAGAAATCTTGAGGTGCCCGTAGCACTGATCAGCTCCAGTTATATAACATGGAGTAGTTCTGATGAGCCACCTCGGTGCTACTCATCTGCAGAGGTTGTGCCAAGTTTTAATGTTATCCCCTGTCCACAGGAAGGAGCATAACAAGATCCGTGTGTGAGCGGCATTACCCGGCCTGAACACTGCACCAGAGACGTGAACTCCCAACATTATAATGATTTATGATTTTGTGAATTCCAGTCTCAACACCGATCTACTGAACTGTAGTCATGGCATTATATGATAACAGTTTAGTAGATCAACGGTGAAACAGGAACTCACAACATCATAAATCAAGTTCACTCCACTGGAGCAGTGTTCAGGATGGAAAATGCTGCTCACCCACAGAGCTTGTTTCCGGGAATGAAACTGGCCTAACTGATCAGCAGGGGTCCCACAGCTAGGATCCCCACCAATCCTGAAACGGGGACAACGATGCATTCACACCACTGTATTTTCAGTTTGCGTCTGATCCACATTTGTTCTGCTGATCCACAGACAATGCGGAGAGTCCTCATCTATGCAGCCAAGCCGCAAATTATAGAACATGTAGCAGACAAGAATAGGCATTCTTTTAATGGTGCCCGCCAAAAAGGTGGGATGCACACGAACCGCAGCCATATTTGGAGGATCTGCAATCTGCGGACTGCAAAATGGATATGGCAGTGTGAATGCGCATACCCTGTCCTTGATACAGACGAGTGTTTCTCACATTACCTGAAGATATCCTGACTGTCTAGGTCAATGTGCAGTCCATTAATGAATAGACCGGAGTCTCCAGGCTGTAGCCCCAAGGTACCCTTAAAGTACTGCATAAAAGAAACAAAACAATGTCGAAAATAATAATCAGAAATGGTATAAAGAAGAAGAAGTTACAAAAAGCGTCCAGTACAAGCGTAGTAACTGTGTAACAATATTCCCTTCAGTGGACACTACTTCTCTGGGAATCATACACTCTCCAACTAGATTCATGTAGAAACCCAGAATAATGGAGCTGAACTGTATTTCTACTTCAGCATCACATCAGGTCCTACATCAATCAACCATAAACCAGACTCTGGCAAAATCCAAAGCAGTATTTTTGTGAAATGCATTTTGTTAGTGGGGTTTTCGGAAGTACAATATTAATGACCTATCCTCAGGATGACCTGTCAGTGGAGGTCCGATCCCCTGCACCAATGCCGATCATCTGTTTGTAGAGGCCACAGCACTCCGGTGAGCACTGTGGCCTCCTTGCAGCACACCAAGCACAGCGCCTTACACTGTATAGTGGCTTTGCTTGGTACTGCAGCCCAGCTCTATTTACTTATTATTGATTATAAACCCCTTCAAGCGACAGCCGGTTTGGACCAAATGCCGGAGCCACATTTTTCAAATCTGACATGTCAGTTTATCTGGTTGTAACTTTGGAACGCTTTTATTTGTCCAGCCATCCTGAGATTGATGTGTCACGAGAAAACATACTTCATGTTAGTGGCGAATTTGAGTTGATAAGTTTTACCTTTATGCATAAAAAAAATCCCAAATTTGCTGAAATTTTGGAAGAATTCGCTATTTTCTAAATTAAAATTTCTTTGCTTTTAAGACAGATAGCGATATTTCACAAAATAGTTATTAGTTTACATTCCCCATATGTCTACTTTATGTTTGCATCATTTTGCAAATGTCATTTTATTTTTTTAGGAAGTTAGAAGGCTTAGAAGCAATTTTTTTAAATTTTTTAATACACTGCATCTCTCTGAAGAGACCCAGGGTATTGAAGCTGCAATTGTTATTTTGGCAAACATAAGAAATGAGCAATTCTGTACCAATATGGATATATAATAAACATAATGGTACAGAATAAAAAATAAAAAAAACTGAGTTCTGTAGCCTCAAACACGACCTACAAAACCATAAAAAAAGTTTTAAAAAAAATTTAAATATAAAAAGAATTAAAAAATATAAGTTTAAATCACCCTTCTTTCCATAGAATAAAAAAAATACATAAATAACAAAAAATATAAACATCATAGGCATCACCGCGTCCAAAAACACAATATTTTTCAAATACGACGAATGGTGTAACGGAAAAAATGGGTCAAAATGGCCGATTCGCGTAATCAAATGTGATCAAAAAGTCACGCACACTCCAAAATGGTATAAAAAAAAACTACAGATCGTCCCGCAAAAAATGAGACCCCACACAGCTCAGTAGATATAACTATAAAAAAAATAGGGGTCAGAATATGTGTAAAAAATAATTTTTGTTCAAAGTTTTATTTTTACACTATTTAGACATAAAAAAAATATACACATGTGGAATTGTTGTCATCGTACTGACCCAGAGAATGAACGGCACAGGTCAAGTTTTGCCGCAAAAGGAACGCCATGGGAACAAAACCTGTAAAACTGTGGAGGAATTGCTTTTCTTTTCCCGCTTCCCACTAAATTGTATGCCATATTATATGGTGACAATAGAAAGTACAACTTGTCCTACAAAAAATAAGCCCTCATATGGATAACTAAACAGAAAAAAGGAGACTTTTGTATTACTTACCAGTAAAGTCTCTTTCTCGCTCTTCCTTGGGGGACACAGGAAACCATGGGTATAGCTCTGCTCCCTAGGAGGCGTGACACTAAGTGAAAGCTGTAAGCCCCTCCTCCATCAGCTATACCCTTCAGCCTGGAGAAGAGACTGCCAGTTGCGTGTCCAAGTAGTGAAAGATAACCACCAACCGGAAAAAGAACTGTCGAGCCCCAACGGGGGCAACCAAGCCGGAACCACAACTGTAACCCAAATGAAGGGCGGGTGCTGTGTCCCCCAAGGAAGAGCGAGAAAGAGACTTTACTGATAAGTAAGTAATACAAAAGTCTCCTTTTCTCGCCCATATTCCTTGGGGGACACAGGAAACCATGGGACGTTCCAGAGCAGTCCCAGAAGGGAGGGACCAGAACAAACTCAACCAACACCAGAGGCATCAATCAACTGCCGCCTGCAACACCAGACGGCCTAAAGCAGCGTCAGCCGACGCATGAGTATGCACCCTGTAGAACTTGGTGAAGGTGTGCAAGGAGGACCAAGTGGCCGCCTTGCAAATCTGCTCCGTAGAAGCCCGATTCCTCTGAGCCCAGGAAGCCCCGACCGCTCTAGTGGAGTGAGCGGTAACACCAAGGGGCGGAACCTTGCCCTTGGCGAGATAAGCCTCAGTAAAAGCCATCTTGACAAAACGGGCGAAAGTAACTTTGGATGCCGCCATCCCTCTGCGCGACCCCTCCGGGACCACAAAGAGCGAGTCAGTATGCCTGAAAGAGCTGGTTACTTCCAGGTAAATCTTGAGCGCCCTGACAACGTCCAGGCGATGAAGCTTCCTCTCCCGTGGGTGGGAAGGGGAAGGACACAAAGAGGGGAGAACGATGTCCTCGTTCAGATGAAAGGCGGAGACCACCTTAGGAAGGAAGGAAGGGACCGGACGAAGAACCACCTTGTCCTGGTGGAACACTAGGAAAGGTTCCAGACAGGAGAGTGCAGCCAATTCGGACACCCTCCGAAGAGAGGTGACGGCTACAAGGAAAATAACCTTGCAGGACAGAAGTCGCAAGGAAACCGTCCGCAGAGGCTCGAAAGGGGAAGCCTGGAGCGCTGAGAGAACCAGGTTCAGGTCCCAGGGCGGTACCGGAGGGCGGTACGGGGGAACCGCGTGAGCCACGCCCTGAAGGAAGGTCTTGACAGGACCAAGGGGGGCCAGTGGGCGCTGAAACAAAATGGACAGCGCAGACACCTGACCCTTCAAAGAACTAAGGCCCAGACCTTGGGCCAGTCCGCTCTGCAGGAAGGACAAAACGGTGGGGAGAGAAAAGCGGAGCGGAGGAATCCCCAGATCGGCACAGAACCCCAAAAAGGTCCTCCAGGTCCTATAATAGATCCTAGAAGAGGACGGCTTACGGGCGCGGATCATGGTGCGGACGACGTCCGCAGAAAAACCCCTACGTGTCAGGACGGTGGTCTCAACAACCACGCCGTCAAACGTAGGGACCCTAAACGCGGGTGGAAGATCGGTCCCTGAGAGAGAAGATCTTCCCTGGCGGGCAGCGGCCAGGGCGCGTCTGCCAGGAGCAGCATGAGGTCGGCATACCAAGACCGGCGGGGCCAGTCCGGAGCGACCAGAATCACCGAGACGCCTTCCGCCACGATCTTCCGAAGGACCTTGGGCAGGAGAGGGATGGGAGGGAATATGTATGGGCGCGCGAAGCCTCGCCAAGGAAGAACGAGGGCATCGGCTCCGCAAGCTCCCGGATCCCTGGCCCTGGACAGATAGGCGGGGACCTTGTGATTGAATTTTGAGGCCATGAGGTCCACGTCCGGTATGCCCCAACGAAGGCAAATGGCCTCGAATACCTCCGGGTGAAGAGACCACTCGCCGGGGTCGACGGTGGTGCGACTGAGGAAGTCCGCCGCCCAATTGTCCACCCCTGGAATAAAAATTGCAGATAGGGCTGGGACGTGGGCTTCCGCCCAGCGGAGAATGCTGGTGACCTCCCGCATTGCTGCAGCGCTGCGAGTGCCCCCCTGGTGGTTTATGTACGCCACAGCCGTGGCGTTGTCCGATTGTACACGAACTGGATGACCCTTCAGCAGATGAGTCCAGTGTCGTAGAGACAGAAGGGCCGCTCTCAGCTCCAGGACATTGATCGAGAGTTTGGACTCCGATGGAGACCAAATGGCCTGGACGGATCGGGGAGGAAACACGCCTCCCCAGCCCAAGAGACTGGCATCGGTTGTAACCACCAACCAGTTGAGTGGCAGAAAGGACCTGCCCAGAAGAGGGGACTGTAACCACCAGCGGAGAGATGACCGCACCGGAGGCGATAGATGGAAGGGATGATCCAGAGACTCCGGCGATTTGTCCCAGGAGGAGAGGATCGCCCGTTGGAGAGGGCGGGAGTGAAACTGCGCAAATGGGATCGCCTCGAAGCAGGCAACCATCTGCCCCAAGACCCGCATGCAGAAGCGGAAGGACGGTCGACGGTGGAGAAGGAGACCCCGAACCGCCCCACGGAGGACCAGACGTTTTTCCGAGGGAAGACGTACCTCCGCCGCTCCTGTGTCTAAAAGCATTCCCAGGAAGACTAGTTGTCTGGAGGGGGGAAGGGAGGACTTGGGGAAGTTGATGACCCAACCGAACCTCGCCAGAGTCTCTAGAGTGAGATCCACGCTGGCAACCGCTTGAGAAAGGGACGGAGCCTTGATGAGGATATCGTCCAAGTACGGTAGCAGAAAAACACCCCTGGAACGGAGTAAGGCCAAAACCGGGGCCAGGACCTTGGTGAACACCCGGGGGGCTGTTGCCAGCCCAAAGGGAAGGGCGACAAATTGGAAGTGGAGGTCCCCCACGGCGAATCGGAGGAAGCGATGGTGACACCGGGCTACCGGAACATGGAGGTAGGCATCCTGTATATCGATGGAAGACATGAAATCTCCCTGCTCCAGGGAAGCCACCGCGGAACGGAGGGACTCCATCCGAAACCGTCGAAGGAGGAGAAAACGGTTGAGCTTTTTGAGGTCCAAAATGGGCCGCACCGAACCTCCCTTCTTGGGAACTACAAAGAGGTTCGAGTAGAACCCTTGGAACCTTTCCTCTAGAGGAACGGGGGTAATCACCCCCCTGTCCAGTAAGGCTTGAACGGCCGCGGAGAACGCAGCCGCGCTTTTCGGGTCCCGCGGCGGGCGGGAGCGAAAGAACCGATCTGGAGGGAAGGATGCAAATTCGATTTTGTATCCGGAGGACACAATTTCGAGGGCCCAGGCGTCGGAGACGTGAGCCATCCAGACGTCCCTGAAAAGGAGGAGCCGGCCCCCCACCCGGGTGGGTGGGGGCGCGCCTTCAGGCAGAGGACTGCTTTGCTGCGGGTGTGCGGGCAGCCTGCGGCTTGCGCCAGGAGGGCTGCGCCCGAAAAAACGGCTTCCTACGCTTATCCTGGGGAGGAGCCGAAGCGGCAGCTGTGGTGGGAGCCCCAGAGGCCCTGCGGGAGGACCGAAAACGAGACGCACCAGGGCGTCCGCGGGGGGCGCCCCTGGCTTGGGGTTGAGGAAGATGGGTGCTTTTACCACCCGTGGCCTCCGAAATAAGTTCGTCTAGGCGGACCCCGAAAAGGCGGGAACCCGCAAACGGTAGCCCCGCCAAGGAACGTTTGGAGGCAGCGTCCGCTTTCCAAACCTTCAGCCAGAGCTCCCTCCTGACGGAAACTGCCAGGGCGGAGGAGCGTGCAATAAGGGCTCCCGCATCAAGGGAGGCCTCACAAACAAAATTCCCGGCCCGAATAATAAGCTGGGCCAAGGAACGTAGGTCCTGGATGGGGACGTCCGAGTCCAACTCCTGTTCCAGCTGCGCACCCCAAGCAGAGATTGCTTTCCCTGCCCAAGCAGAGGCAAAAACCGGTCTGAGAGCAGAACCGGAGGCAGCAAAAATGCCCTTGGAAAGGGTCTCCATGCGACGGTCCTCCGCTGACTGAAGAGAGGACCCGTCGGGAACAGGGATGGCCGTGTTCTTTGACAGCCGGGCCACAGGGGGGTCCACCTTGGGTGGGGAAGACCATGTGGCCACGACATCGGCTGGAAAAGGATAACAAATGTCTAGCTTCTTGGGGTTGACAAAACGGGCGTCCGGGCGAGCCCAAGCCTTAGACACCACAGAGGAGAAATCAGAGTGGATTGGAAAGACTTTTGAGGCCTGCCTGGGTCTGATAAAGGAGACGCTAGCTGCGTCAGAGCTAGGGGGGTCATCCTGCACCTTAAAGGTGTCACGAATATCAGAGATGAGTTGACCCATCGCTGAGGCTAGCTTGGACGGCAGGGCCGAGTCCATTTCCAAATCTGAAACCGCCAATTCACCTTCAGAGAGCGAATCCTTTGGAGAGGAGAGGCCTGTCTGGGTGCGCACGCGTGGCGGGGAGAGAGAGGCCTCAGAGGAGGAGGCTCGCTCTACTCTAATACGCTTCTGAGAGTGCCTAGCTCGGGAGGGGTCACTAAGAGAGAGTGAACCCGCTGCAGCGGCAGAAGCAGTGGACCCAGAGGGCGCGACAGTCAGAGAGGCGTCCTGCGGGGTAGGTGGCCTGTCTATTAGGCGGCCCACGACATGAGTGAGGCTTTCCACGGCCTGGGACAGGGATCTAGCCCAGTCAGGCGGGTCAGAGGAAGCAGGGAGCGACACAGCGGGCGACTGAGGCTGCGGTGGAGCTCGGCATGCAGTACAGTGCGGATCAGACTGCCCCCGGGGAAAGGGTTCCCTACAAGCAGTACAGGCATGGTACCAAGGCTTGGCGGCTGCAGAAGGGTCTGACATGGTGGAAAAGAGATGTTGCACTTAAAGTGGGAGACCCCAAAGAAAAGTGGTGGCACGGAGGGGGTTAACAGTCCTACCAGACCCGGATGATGCAAGCGGCAGCGGTAAGGGGAACAGACTGAGGAGGCTGTGGAGGAGAGGCAGCAGCACGGAGATGAATGGCTTCAGGATCGCACGGCAGAGAGGATTCCACGCAGCACTGAGAAGTGGAGCCCGATGAAACCGGAAGTAGCGGAGCGCATGTAGGAAGCTCCGCCCCCCCTCTGCCGCGCTGAAGAAGAAACAGAGCCGCGCGCGCGGCAAAATGATTTTAACCCCCAAGGTGATGAAGTGCCGGCCAAGATTAAATGGCGCCGTTCACGCCAAGTAAGCGGCCCCCTGCCGCGCCTGGATGTGGCAGACGGCTTGCTTGCCTGCAGCCGTCCCCTGAAGGCAGCGTCCCTGCCAAGGACTTGCCCAGATAAACTCCCCTGCCCGGTAACGTCCCGATATGCCCGGGGGGGGGGGGCAGGCGATGTAGCAGTGGCCATGTAGCAGTGGCCATGTAGCAGTGGCCATGGGGGATGTAGCAGTGGCCATGGGGGATGTAGCAGCGGTGGGAGGGAGGAAGGGGAGGCTGGAGCAGCCACTCTCACCATACGCTGTCTTCGCCCTCAGTCCATCCAGCTGGCGGGACGCAGGGGAGCGAGGCTGCCCTGGTCCACCTTGTCTTCTGTGGGGGAGGCGGCAGTGCGGAATTACCGGCACTGGCGCAACTCAACCCCGGGAGAAACAGAGGGGTCTAATGCGCCTCTGTTGTCCCTGTAGGTAGAAAAAAATCGAATTAAAAACAACAAATAACGCAAAAAATAAAAAATTATAGGAAAACAACCCTGCATAAGCAGGGGGTGTCTTGCCTCCTTGGACACTAAGCAAAAACTGGCAGTCTCTTCTCCAGGCTGAAGGGTATAGCTGATGGAGGAGGGGCTTACAGCTTTCACTTAGTGTCACGCCTCCTAGAGAGCAGAGCTATACCCATGGTTTCCTGTGTCCCCCAAGGAATATGGGCGAGAAATAAAAAAGTTATGGCTAAAGGAAGACGGGGAAGAAAAATGAAAACGCAAAAACAAAAAACCCTCAGATATCCTAAGGGTTAAACAAGTAGATAGGCAATGTGCATCGGTTAGAAACAAATGTTAGAAATGCAAAAATGTATAAAACAAATGATATTAGTTTGCATTAATTTTTTTTATCAATTACCAACGACACTAAAGGGGTTTTCTCAGTACAGACGTTGATGGCACAGTGGTAGGATATGCCATCAATATCTCATCTGTGTGACTTGCCACAGGGCTAGTGATGGCAGTGCTGCAAAAATAATAATGCCTCCAATCGGCCACAGAACAGAAGCCATCAATGTCAGGCAGGTGAGGCAGAGCTTGTAGTTATAGTCTAAAAAATAGGAACAGGGGGGCGGAGCCTAGCGGCGCATGGAGTAGGACGCACGCCGCACTAGCTCCGGCGATTATCCTGTCTTTAACACCGCAAACGGTGGCGAAATAATACTAAAACTTCTGAAGGAGCGGGGGACACAGTCAGGAAGCGGTCCGGTACAAGTGGCAGCAATATGCCTGCGAAAAGAGGCAAAACGCCGAGCCGGCAGGACAGGGAGGCAAGATCCCAAGATGGCGCTGAGGAGGAAGAGTGGCCTGACCTGAGAGCGGCGGTGAGTCAGGGAGCGGCAGCGCGGCTAGAGCGCTTCGCTCATAAATCACACCAGTCCCCCAGCCATGTATGGGGAGAGGAAGAGGGCACCCTGGCACAAGTGGAGGAAGAAGTAAGGGAGCAAGACGGCCCCTGTAATGATGACCAGCATTCTCCAGTCCAGTATGAGGGGGGGGCGAGTTCTAGCCTGCAAGTGATTAATGCCCCTGAGCCCACCTTGAAAGATGTGATGGCAGCTATTGCCAGCTGTAACGTCACTCTCCAGAATATGAACATTAACATTGGAAGCCTAAAAGCGGACATATCTATTATCCGGCATGACCTGCATAAGGTGGCTGAGCGCACCTCAGAGGTGGAGAGGAGGGTCTCAGATCTGGAAGATGGGGCCATTACCCTACAGAGAGAGAGCAGGGCTGCGTCAAAGGATATAGCGGCGCTCTATGCGAAAACTGACGACCTTGAAAACCGCTCTCGCCGCAATAATGTTAGGCTGGTGGGCATTCCTGAGAAGTCTGAGGGCCCAGAGGCCACTGATTTTATTGAGAAATGGCTTGCAGAAAAATTCCGTGATAAAGGACTCTCTGCACTGTATGCTGTTGAACGAGCGCATAGGGTCCCCACCAGGCCTTTGCCGCCAGGACGTCCGCCACGTCCAATACTGGCTAAAATCCTGCATTATCGAGACAGAGACACTATACTGAGGGCCGCAAGGTCGCATCCTGATTTAAAAATCAATGGGGTTCAGGTGTCCCTGTTCCCTGACTATTCGTCAGATGTACAAAAAAAGAGGGCTCGCTTTGTGGAGATTAAACGGAGGCTGAGAGATTTGCAAGTACAGTACTCCATGATGTTCCCGGCCAGGCTCAGGGTGGTGGCGTTTGGATCCGCTGTATTCTTTGAAGACTCGGACTCTGCGGTCAAGTGGCTGGATCAAAATGAGCGTCGCCTTAGGATTCCATCAACAGACACCTGAGACTGATGGACATTCCTGCTCCTGAGTGAAGCTTTGATGTCCCCTGGACTGTCCACCCACCGTTGTGGACATTTTCTTTTGTCTTTAGCCGGTTGCTGGAGACATTTTGTGGGTAGAGCATACGCCCGAGGTTGCTCCCCACATTCTTAATGTGCCTGCGTACGGTATCGTGCTGGATGCTGTGCTGCTTCAGGCGCTGTTGGGCCAGGTTCATAATGTTGGCCCCGAGTTCATTACTGAATCTATTTATACTACATATGTTTATTGCCTGGGGGGGGATGGTTGGGTGGGGGGAGGGAGGGGGGAAGGGTTTAGCGGGGGTTAATACTGTCAAAGGTGCTATTGATGGCAATTCTAAAATGCTAAGACGTACAGTCCTTGTATATTTTGTCGTGGGCAATAGAGAAGAGATGGGAGTCTACAGTCTGGTGACTAACATTATTTTTCCTCGCAGCTGTTGGGAGGTGGAGAGGTGTAAATATCAAATGTACTTTTATATATGTATTCATTCTTATGGGACCTGTCACGAGAATACTTAGCTGGAATGTGAGGGGAATGGCGGATGCTACGAAGAGACATGGTCTGTTCCGTTACTTATCTAGATATCAGCCGGCAATAATATGCTTGCAAGAGACGCATATGACCAAACAATCTATACATGTCATGCAAAAGCCGTGGCTGGGGTATTCGGTGCATTCCGTCTTCTCCTCGCATTCCAGGGGGGTTAGTATCCTAGTTCATAAGAATATCATATTTGAATGTCTCAGGGAATGTGTGGATGAAGAGGGAAGGTTTATAGGAATGCATTGTGTGGTCCAAGGGATGAGAATGGTGTTGGCGACAATCTATATACCCCCACCATTTTCCTCGGTGCCTTTAAGGAGGCTCATAGAGTTTATGGCAGAATTTTCTGAACTTCCAATGTTGATAGTGGGAGATTTCAATAATGTACTTGACAGTTCGCTTGATAGATGCCAGATCACACCTAGCGGTAGTAATACGGGTGAAACCTCGTTTGCAAGAATACTGAGGGAAGTAGGTCTGATGGATGTATGGAGAGAGACCCACCCCCTGGACAGGAAATACTCGTGTTGCTCCTCGACATGTGGCTCCCTGTCGCGTATAGATCTGGGTCTGGTAAATGCTCATATGTTCCCGTTTGTACAGAACTCAGAATATCTTTCTAGGACCCTATCTGACCACTCCTTATTTAGCATCGCCCTTGATATCTCTGTGACAGCCAGGCCGGGGGTTAGATATTGGCGACTTAATGCCTTTTGGTTAAAACTGATGGGTGACCCGTCCGATATGCTTCAATCCCTTAGGGAATATTTTTGTATAAACGAAGGGACTGCGTCGCCGTTAGTCGTCTGGGAAGCGATGAAGGCCTTCCTTAGAGGATCCTTTATTAAAACAGTCAGTCGGATTAAATCTAAATCTAGAGAGCTTGATCGGCAGAAACATGATAATATGAAGCTAGCGGAGGAAGCTTTTGTGTTAAATCCTTCTAGCATAACAAGTAATACCTTGAAGACTAGGCAGGAGGAGTTGAGGTGTCACCTCTTGGAGGTAGCAGGGAGGAAACGACTGTTTTATAAGCAGCAATTTTTTACTGAAGGTGAGAGTGTAGGCCATATGCTCTCTGTTATCGCAAAAGCGCAGCAAGGATCACAATGTATATCTGGCCTGTTAGATGCTGGCGGCGTCCTCAGGCGCGATACTGATAGCATTTTGAATATACTGAATAATTTTTATTCCTCTCTGTATGCTTCCAAGGTGACATGCTCGGATGAAGAGATTGACGCCTTTTTGGCCACATTAGATCTTCCTAAGCTCTCCAGGGAAGACAGTGTGCGGTTAGAGGAGCCGATTGAGCTAGAAGAATTGAGGGCGGCATTGGCTGCTATGGCTAATGACAAGGCTCCAGGTTTGGATGGGCTTCCGGCGGAAGTATATAAGTCCTTCGCGGAAGTGTTGCTCCCGGAACTTCTGAAGGTATTCAATTATTCCAGGGAAAGGGGGGAGCTTCCTCCGTCTATGCAGGAGGCGGTAATAGTAGTCATTCCTAAGCCGGACAAGGATCACTCTCTCCCTGACTCATATAGACCGATATCGTTACTCTCCACTGATGTTAAGTTGCTTGCAAAGGTCTTGGCCATGCGTCTGTCTAAAGTGATTCTGTCTGTCATACACTCTGACCAGACTGGCTTCATGCCTCAGAAATCAACGTCAATTAATATCAGAAGAGTGTTTGCCAGTATTCAACTTCCAGCTGACAATGTTGGAGATAGAGCTATCCTTTCTTTGGACGCGGCCAGGGCCTTTGATAGCATTGAGTGGCGATTCCTATGGAGAGTTATGAAGTATATGGGATTTGGAGATGAATATATATCCTGGGTTCGGGTGTTATACTCTAAACCCAAAGCATGTGTCAGGGCGAATGGAGGGGTGTCCCCCAAGTTCAGTCTGGACCGGGGTACTAGACAGGGGTGCCCGTTGTCGCCTCTGCTATTTGCAGTTGCGATTGAGCCATTAGCTGCAGCGATTCGTAAGTCAACGGACATTAAGGGGTTTCAATACGGGACAGTTAATAATAAAGTGGCGATGTATGCAGATGACACTTTGCTTTTTCTGGGGGATACTGGTCCATCCTTGGAAGCGGCTATGAAAATCATTGATTGCTTCAGGGACCTGTCGGGTCTGACTATTAACTGGAGTAAGTCGGCGATTATGCTGCTCGACGGGCAAGTGCAATCACAGACAGTGCGAGACAGAAGTATTCCATGTGTAGCGACCTTTAAGTATTTGGGTATCCATATATCCCCGAGAATCCGAGACTTTGGGCGCCTTAACTTTGACCCGCTGGTTATTAAATTTCGTAATAAAACTAAGGCATGGTGTAAACTATACCTGTCAGTGGCGGGAAGAGCTAACCTCATTAAAATGGTGTTGATGCCCCAGCTACTTTATGTTCTACATAACTCCCCGGTCTGGCTGTCAAAGTCCAAATTTGTTCCAATTAATGCTATCTTCAGGGAGCTCATATGGCGTAAGGGGCAACCGAGAATTAAGCTTGAAACGTTACAATATCCTAAAACAGAAGGGGGTCTTGCAGTGCCAAACCCCTGGGTGTACTTCCTGGCTGCGCAATGCCAACATTTCAAGGGGTGGATGGAACTGGAGTCGAGTGAGATGTCGTGTCAGTTGCTTAAACATTGTTTGACCTCTAATGACCTAATGCTGATCCTTGAGACTAGGGGGACTGGAAAGAGTGGTCCGATGGGCGATTTGGGACACTTGATGCAGTCTGTATGGAATAAGGTCAAGCTCCTGAGGGGGGTTCTCGGCAATACTGAATACACTCCACTGTGGGATAACCCCGTGCTGCCAGAATTCCTCTCCTTGTCTGAGTTTGGGGCATGGAAAAGAAAGGGTATTCTGAGGGTGAGTCACCTTTTGGAGGAAAGGAAGTTCATGTCATTTACCAGATTTCAGGAGAAGTATGAACTGCCTAGAACTCACTTTTATAAGTACCTTCAGGTGAGACATGCATACAACGCCACATTTAAAGGTACGACTGAGGTGGCAGGGAGAGATGCTGCATTGCACCAGATTTTGTCTAGAGGGGCGAGGAGAGGTATGATATCCTGTATATATAAGCTATTGCTTGATAAGTTTCTAATGTCCCATCCACTGGTGGCTAAAAGTAAATGGGAAAAAGATGTTGGCAAATTAACTGATGACCAATGGTCTGACATACTGGAGGCGATACCTCTCTCTTCCCTGAGTGAAGGACGTAAACTCTCGCAGCTGTTTATTGTCCATAGAGTCTACAAAACTCCGGTTTTTTTGTTCCGTATAGGGTTCAGACCCACGGATGAATGTCCAAGATGCTCTGTGGTTTCTGCAGATTTGTTGCATATGATGTGGACGTGCGAGAGGTTAGGGAGATACTGGGAGTTGGTACGTCAGACAATACAGGACGTTTACAAGGTACGAGTACCCTCTGATCCTAAAGTGTGTGTGTTGGGCTATGTCTCTGAACTGGCCACAGGTCAGGTACATAAATTAGCTATAGGTAGAATGTTATATGTTGCTAGAAAGTTAATCGCTCTGCATTGGATACAGACAGCGCCGCCAATCCTAGGCGAATTCCTAAACGCGGTTGACACGATGCTGAGTTATGAACGGATGGTATATCAGAAGCGTGGATGCCCAGCGAAATTTGGAAAACTATGGGATTTATGGCTGTCGTTTCGACGTCTGAATGGAAATGTTTAAAATGTGCCTTTGTACTTTGCAGGTTAGGGAGGGAGGGAGGGGGGGGTCGGTTGGGTTCTTAATTAATACACATTGGCTGATACCCTTTATGTTTTTAGCCTTATGGACAGTATATCTCTATGTCATCCTTGTTTACAATGTGTTCAAATGTGTATTTACACTGTAAAATGTTTAATAAAAAAGATCTGATTCAAAAAAAAAAAAATAGGAACAGGCTAAATAAGAGCTTAGAAAGAGAATTCATACTAATACTGTACCCGTATGCTGAACCTAAATGTACAGCCACAGATAAGCAGAAACTGACCTTTTGGTTCTCCTCTACTTCCATACGAGTTGCTGCGTCCACTACAGTCCTGGTTAAAGTCCTATTTACGATACACAGAAATAAGGAAATCTTTCTTGTAGACATTAAAGGGGTTGGCCTCTATATATTACTAGTTGCACATATACAGGTCCGCTCACCTGCCTGCCGGAGCTGCGCTCTGAAAACTGCCAGTGATGAAGCATTCTGTCCATCAGCCGCCTCCGTTCATTTACACAGGGGATGGGCTGCACATGTGCTAGTCTCCATGCCAGTCCCCAGTGTAAGCGAATGGTGCCACTGATGAAAAGAACCCTTTCTGAGCACAGCGCAGGCGAGCGCATGTAAACTCGAATGAGTCAAATTAAACCATCGGACATTGGCACCAATGGTCTAATAATGCACATAACTAGCTGCAGGCATGTGATGTTCCCAGGACATGTGCTGCTAGTATCAGATACTGGCCAACCACATTAACCTCAGGGTCCCAAATTTTGGGGGAAAGATATTTATCATTACACGTGAATGTCGTCTTACGATACATTACCTGGCTTTAGTAGGGAAGTTCTGGCTCAGATCTTTCAAAACCAGGAGAGCTTCAGAAGAAGGGGCCGCTAGGATCCGAGCAGCGGTCTGGAAACTGAGATCTTAAAAGCATTAAAAAAGAATTATTAGGAAAGAAGTGTTCGCTGGAATCAAGGTATTAGGTGTAACAAACAAAAAAAAAAATAGATGACCGGTCTTCTAATACCGTAACAGGATTTAGTTTCATGTACCTTGCAGTTCCCAGACTTTCAGTGGTGCCATCTCATTGGTGCTTTCCACCAAATGTTTCCTCAGCTCCTTCAGCTGCTCTTGTAGCTCTGGATACAGCTGCCTGCGAGGCAAAGAATAGTTAATAGCTTTATATTTCCACATTTAAAAGCTATGTACACCTTCGGAGACAATTTTTTTTTTTTTATGATTGCATGTTAGTCATTTTTGGCTAAAATTTTCTTTTTCAATTCAGCTGTTCTGTCAAAGGGTTAACTGTTTTTGTAGCTGTGTGATTGGTACTTTCAATTTCAGCCAGTCATCGAATAAACCTGATAAACTACTGAGAGGTCATAAACACTTAAGCCACACTCTTATCAGTAAGATAAGAACTGAGCTATAATGAGTGTTTATAAGGTCAGAGAGCAGAGATAAGGAGCCCGTCAGCTCCTGGTCTGATGGAAAAGACAGAAAATAGGATTTTTTTTGTGCTTACCTGTAAAATCCTTTTCTCGCGGAGTTCATTGGGGGACACAGAAGACCACAGGTATATCTGCTGCTGCCACTAGGAGGCGACACTAAGCAAAAAAGTGTTAGCTCCTCCTCTCAGCTATATTCCTCCCGCATACACTGAGCTAATCAGTTTGTACGAAAGCAGTAGGAGCAGCCAGGAGAAGCCAACAGAACACAATAAAAAGGAAGAAAGACGGAGATGGGTCAGAACCAAGAAACGGAGGTACCCATCAAGGAGAGCCAGCAATGTACTTACGGGGTGGGTGCTGTGTCCGCCAATGAACTCGGCAAGAAAAGGATTTTACAGGTAAGCACAAAAAAATCCTATTTTCTCGCTCGTATCATTGGGGGACATAGAAGACCATGGGACGTTAAAGAGCAGTACCATGGGGAGGGAACAAAACCAGAACGAATCCAAAACCTTTCATTAGGCCCCGCACAGAATTGCAGGGGGAAGGACACACCAAAAAACCCTGAAATAATGGTCAGGAAGAGCCATTCCCAGGAAGGCCAGCCAGAGAGCGGCTGAATACACAGAGGCCCCGGCTGGGCAGAAGAAGAACA
This sequence comes from Bufo bufo, assembly GCF_905171765.1. Taxonomy (NCBI): domain Eukaryota; kingdom Metazoa; phylum Chordata; class Amphibia; order Anura; family Bufonidae; genus Bufo; species Bufo bufo. The sequence continues at coordinate 102,956,420 of NC_053392.1, read as the reverse complement.
GAACAGGGGACATAAGCCACGGCTTCGGAAGAAGTGGAGAGCATACAGAATATCTACAGATGGACCAGAAAGAAAACAAGTCAGTCACCAGAACAAACGGAGCGACTGCTGGAATACCGGAGAGAGAAAACAAAACCTGGGCCCAGAAACTTCTAAAGAAATTATACCCAAGGATCAGTACCCCAGGGAAAAAAACACACTAGAGTGATCAACAGACACAACATGGCATGAGAAAAAAAAAAACGAACTTTGTCTGAAACCGAGGGACAAAGAACTGCAGATGTGAAGAATCTTGCCCCCCATGGGGGAAGAAGTAGGGGTGCCAGAAGGCAACAACCCCAACTGTAACTGCATAGCGGGCTGCCAGAGGAGAAGAACACTTCAGAGCAAGACCATGAACAAGTCAGGGCTAGAGAACCTGGATGTCTGACAATACCATGGCCCACAAGAAAAAGATCTCGTGGGAGAGAAGAGACACAATGGAACAAGGCAGTGGAACTGACCCCCAAAAAAAATTAAAAATAACAAAAAATGAGGGATTAACCTGGTAGGAAAAGAGTGTCCTCCAAGATCAAAAAAGGTATGTAGAGGAGGACCTTAAGCTCTGTAACAAGAGAGAAGAGAAGCCGTCTGATACGTATGGAAGGCTGCCTGGACTGGAAGACCTAACCGGAAACTAAAGAAAAAAATTACCTAGTCCAAGGGAACAGGTAGAAGCAACGTTGATGTCTAAAAACATGAAGGTTGTGTACACCCATCAGACACTAACGACCGCCACCGCGGAACCTCTCCACCAAAAGAAGAAGAGAATGTGGCTATCAGAGGATTGTACAAAACGGCCAGACAGGAACCAGAGATGGTAGAAATATTGTGCCAGGAAGGGAGTGTGGACATCGAACGCCACAAAATCCCAGAAAAAACTGGGAAAGGAACCAATACTACCAGCGCAGGCACTCATCAGCAGAAAAGGGGGCATACGATAACCCAATGGCTATGGAAACTGGCCAAGCAGGCAGAAACAGCATCTGGGGGAAGTGCAACTACTCGCCCTGCGGAAGGGGAGAAGTAGAAGAGGCTGATGCAGCTCAGTAGAGAACCAGTATTAGTGGTGACAATAAGGACAGTACGACCGCTCTACCCGGCGAGGGAAGAAATGCAGACAACTGACATATGCCACCGGATAAGTGCATACCCAAACTCCACCAGGAGGTAACGCTGGTGCCGTCACTGTAGCAGATGGTAGAGGCGATGCACTACATGTGAAGAGAACAAGGTGCTAAGCCAGTGCCATAGAAAATCGGTAGGTTATACCAGGTACATAAAACTGTACTAATGCCCACCAGGAGTGAACAAACCCATCACCTGCAGCATGGCTTGGTACTGTATGGGCATTTGACCAGCGCCATAAGGAAGAAGTGTACCTCTCAGCCCCCGTCTCAGGAACATTATACATACCATGCTTGGTGGAGCTACCGCACCCAGTGATGGCAGACAGGAGCACAGTGCCAACTGTGGGAGAAGGAAAAGTAGACACAAGCACAGCTACAATGAGCGAAAAAATTCCACCTTCAAAAGGAACTACACGAAAAGCTAGGGCCGATATTCCATATGGAGGAAGGGGGTGGGAAGAACCCCCGGTGCCGCGCCCACTGACAATGAGTCCTCTAGCCAGAACACAGTAACTGCCGCCATTTGAAGAAGGAACGCAAACACTCTCCCCGGGAAGGGGTCACACAGTAGCCCAAAAATCTACGGCCAGCCCAAGACTGCCTCATAGGGGAAGCCATACCAGCACCTGTGGCCTCACCAGAGGAGGGACTCCACTTGAAAATGAGGTCAAACAGCAGTAGCCACCATGAATTGGTGCTAGCGTATACTCCACCTAAGAAGGAATAAAACTGGAACCCAGTGCAGACATTTCACCTACTGCAGGAGTGTGGAGGCCGAGCGTGCCAAGAAACAGCAACAAAACTAGAATGCTCCCCATAGGGACTCATGGCACGAGGAAAGGTATGTCATGGGTCAACACCCTGGGAAGACAGAGGCTGCCACGCAGACGCCCGACACCAATCCGTACAATGACTACCTGAGGAAGGGAATAGTGTGAAAGTATTCACAGTATCCAGTGGTAGTGCCAAAATACCTCGTAAGACGAGGGATAAGGCAATTGTAGGAACTGTGTCCAGCAAATAGACCACCCCTGGAACAGGATGCAATGCGACCAGAGAAAAGTGAGAGTAGTTGCGGTAGTCAATGTGCAAGCAATCACTCCACCTAAGAAAGACGGATAATGCGATAGAGCGGAAGTTTCCAGAGGTAGGAGAATTACCCCACCTATGGAAAGAGGGGGACCCCGACATGATGTACAGTATTCATTGGTAGTGCAAGTACTACTGGTTGTGCAACTACTCTGCCGACGGAAGGAGAGTAATGCTACAGGAACTACAGTAAGCAGTTGTAGTGCTCTGCTCCACCTATAGAAGGGGGAAAACCAACAAGACAGATGATATCCAGTATTAGTGCAATTACTCCGCCTGCGACAAAACATATGGTATCATGTGGAAGGAAGGAGGGTAATTTCAACAGTCTGAAAACGATCCAGTGGTAGTACAAATACTTCCATGGAATAAGGATAATGCTACAGACTGTACAGCACCCCAAGGAAGAGCAAATACACCCACTATGGAAGGGGGCAATGCTACTGGAAGTATAGGATTCAGGGGTAGTGCCAATACTCCGCCTGTGGAAGGCAGGTAATGGTACTGGATGTACAGCATCCCGTGGTATTGCTAATACTCCGCCTATGAAAAGGAGAGTAAATGTTACATGCTGTACAGTATCCAGTGGTGATGTAAACACTCCTCCTATGGAAAGAGGGCAATGCTACCGGACCTATAGGATCCCATGGGAAGTGCAAATAACCGGCCTATGAAAAGAGAGTAATGATATTGAATGAATAGGATCCAGTGGTAGTGCAAATACCCCGCCTATGGAAGGAGGGTAATGCTACGGCCTGTACAGTATCCAGTGGTAGTGCAAGTACTCTGCCTATGGAAGGAGGGTAATGCTACAGGGGGTACAGCATCCAGTGCAAGTGCAATTAATCTGCCTATGGAAGGGGGTAATGCCACAGGATGAAAGTATCCAATGGAATTGTAATTAATCCGCCTATGGAAGGAGGCAATGCTACCGGACGGACAGGGTCCAGTGTTAAATGCCCCAATACTGGTAGTTTAACTACTCCGCTTATGAAGGGAGGGCAATGCTACAGGACGTATGCAAGCACACCGCCTATCCAATGCAGCACTAGCCCCACTGTAGTGCTATAGGGCGATGGGAACTAGGCCCAAAATAGGACCGGAGGTCCAAGGGTTAATTGCTGTTAAAATTACACTGAGCCCCAATCCTATTAACCCTTTCCTGAGTTATACCAAATCACTTTTCCCCCAGCCACAGCGGGCCGCTGGTGGAGCGAAGATATGGGCGCGAAGGTTTTGTGTTCTGAGAGCACAGTCCCCGCCCCCAAACACTCTGGAAAAATGTGGTCTAGTACAGGCGGGACGACCGGAAGCGCTTCCGGCAGGGAGAGCGGTGTAGTGAGGGAGTGGGAGTGTCGAGGGGATCCTGCCCCCCAAACAGAGAGGGCTGGGAACGGGCGTACCGATGCCCAGAGGAGAGCTATGCCTGTAAATGGGTGAGGGGGCTGGGGATGGGAGATGGGACCGAGGGCCGGTGAATCGCGGGCTACAGGAACAGGGCCAAGGTTCTGAAGAAAAAAAATATTTTCCAGTAGGAGACAAGGTGACACTGTTGCTGGTGGGTAACAGAGGATTTGAGATCCACTGTTCCTCCTTGTCTTCCAGAGATGGGGAACGAGCGGCGGGCTTGAGGACCCACTGGTCTCCCCCTTCAAGTGTGGGGAAAACAGGTGGTTAGAGCCCACCTGTAGCCCGGACCTAAAAAATAAAAAAGGAAAAAGAAAAAAGCTTTGGCAGACCAGCAGGAAAACATATCTGCCTCCTACGGACACTAAGCTAAAACTGATTAGCTCAGTGTTTGCAGGGAGGGGTATAGCTGAGAGGAGGAGCTAACACTTTTTTGCTTAGTGCCGCCTCCTAGTGGCAACAGCTATACCCATGGTCTTCTGTGTCCCCCAATGATACGAGCGAGAAAATCCAAAAGGGTGCTACTGGAGCATGTCAAGCTCTGTACAGAAAAAAAGGCTTCATATTTTTTTTAATAAAGACTAATTCAAAACATTATTTTTAGCTCAAAATGCAATAACAAAAAAAATTGCCCCCAAAGGTGTACCTAGCCTTTAAAGTAAAGGCCAAATGCGAGAAACTCTGCAGAATACATTAGGCAGTCACACCATAATTAAGCTGGATTTATAGTGGTTGACTTCTACATCACTACACTGGGACCCCTGAGACTTTTTCCTAAGCTAATTGGATATTACTGACCTCTAGTAGGAAACCAGTAATTAGATATAGAAAACCAATAACCAAAACATCAGGCTGATATAAGCTCGTAGAGTGCAGGGCACAGGTGAAGGCACCAACATAAACCCACAATAAAAGCAGAAACTACTCCTGGAAGACATTTTGGATTTACAGTTCATCAAGTTTTTCAAGGACTTTCTTTTCCGCTCAAAAATCATGTCCTGAGCGGACACCAAACGAACCCCATTATAATCTATGGGGTCTTTAGGCTCCGTTACGCTCAGTTAGGTCGCAGTTATCTACAGAATCCGTCCTTTCCGTTCTCCTGCTCCTCAACGGAGCCGGAGAACGGAAAGGAGAAACGGTGATGTGAAAGGAGCCTTATTGTTGGGTCATAGGTGCGGGAGGAGTTTTGGCCTATTCCAGTTGAAAAAGGCTGGGACTGTCGAAACACATCCTGTTCCATGTGTACTATGCCATGATATAATAAAAGAACAGCAGCCAGCATTTTCTGTACTATTATACTAGTCAGGACCGCGTCCCGCACTTGAGCTTTGGGAGGAGACTACACGTGTGAGACCCACAGATAAATATATATCATACTGCAGATGTTCCCTAGAACGAAAAAAAAAAGTCTACCTGAGTTTTCCAAAGAGAAAGCCTTGAACCTCGTCCACTGGGTCATTGTCCACGGTGGCATTCACATTGTTACCTGGAATACAGAGTAAATGCAGAAATGGGCACGCTGTAATGATGATGATCAGCCACATATCAACTAACATAACAGGTGCTTATGTCCATATACAAGTAAATGAAAAATGACTACGCAAAATATCCTTTTATGCTTCCTTGAAGGAATTTTATGTAGTAATGGTGTCCAGCTCTCAGGTGGAAGGTCATCTGATCCACTCAGGACGGATCGGGGATGTGTTCACACCCTTCGAACATGCAGAAAAAAAAAAAGTCTATTTCTTCATATCAAAATATTAAAAAACAATATCCCTCCTTTGAAAAATATGACGCGTTTCGATCAATTCAGGCATTGGTCATACTAATTTTAAAAGGAGGGATAGTGTTTTTTAATATTTTGATATGAAGAAATAAAGACTTTGTGGATTTTACTCGCTGGATCAAACTCTTTTTTTCTCCTTGGAGGAACACCTCAACCCGGTAAGGACAGGTTACACACAATGAACCATTGTTACTACAGAAAGCTCTATGTCAAAGTATTACGCAGTCCATTATAGGCATGCATTGATTTTTACAAAAGGTAGAGAAGAGAGCTGACCATGATGTCCAAAATGGATGCTCTGTACCAACCAAGCCCTGAAAGACCTCTTGCAGCCACTCTCATCCTCCCCTTCGCTGCAGCAGTGATATCCCATGTACTCCAGACAGTCAATTGGCCTGAACAGCGCACAGCACAAGATCACTAAGGCCAGTGATCGGCTGCCGCGGTCATGTGGAGTATATGAGCACATCATCGCTGCAGCCAAACAAGGTAAGTGCAGCCGGGAAGCGGCGCAGGGGAAATAAGTCGGAATTTCCTAATGGGGATCTATATGGAACTTGCCTACTTTAAACAGGATCGTGTCAGGCTTCACGGTTACCTTTCACTTGTGTGTCGTCCTTTGCTTTATATTCTGTACTTTTAATGGCCAATTCCACTCCATAGCCTGAGAGGAATACCTTTTCTGCTCTTGGATTCTAGGGAAACAAATTGCAGAATTATACGTTAGACACAAGCAGAAATGTTCCCCGTCTTCTGAACCATCAAAAGTTCAAAGTTAATATCTAATAAAAATTATTAATTTCGGCATTGGGTGGATAGTACTCATTGGGCGAAGTCTAGTCTGGTGGCACTAAAACACAAAGATTACGTGAAGGGAGTGAAAAATCGAGCCCAGGGGAGGAAATGTAAATTTATGGTTAGGCGCAATGACTGCAGCAAGATGCGCCTAATTTATGATAAGGCCTGCACCTAGTCATAAATTAGGCGAATCCTCCGGAAGCACAGGGAATATCAAGTTCGGCGCAGAAAGGGCCAGTCTTGATAGATTTTCCTCTAAGGGTACTTTCACATTAGCGGCAGGGGAGTCCGGCAGGCTGTTTCGGCGGGTGAACAGCCTGTCGGATCCATCCTGCCACTAGTTCACGTGTGCCCCCGGACTGCTGCTCTGTCCCCATTGACTATAATGGGGGCGGGGGCGGAGTTCCGGCGGCAGCACGGCAGCGCATGGCGAGAGGCAGCCGGACTAAAAGTACGACATGCAGTACTTTTAGTCCGGCTGCCTCTCGCCGGAACGCCGCCCCCGCCCCTATTATAGTCAATGGGATCGGAGCGGCAGTCCGGGGGCACACATGAACTAGAACCTTATAGCACCTCCGTCCTAATTGTGTCTGTAGTCCCCTGATGATGCTGCTGGTGCAGGAAAACGTGGCGGGCGGGCAGTAGCTTATCAATTGCTATTTTAATAGCACCGTGTCCTACTGTTGCTCCGGAGCCTAGCTGTATGAATATGTGAGATAGAGACAGCTAGTGAGGCAAACAAGTAGTAGCCTCTAACCTACTGAATAATATTTCGTTTTTTTTTTTGGTTTTCGTTTAATTTAATACAATAAAATAAAGGTTATGTTTTAAAGGGCCTAATCGTCTGGTGGCAGTTCAGCGAAATTCTACTATGGCTATGCCCATAATGTAACTACTAGTCAATAAATGCTGAGTCTATCAATTATTACTCCTGATCATGATGAAAGATTGCTAATCAATAGTATTTAACACCATCCTATACAGAATAGATAATCAGGAAATCAATTGACTAGAATCTAAGGGATGTATTACATTGCCTGATCTTCGGGGTAATGTGAATGTCGATGAATGATAATCATCCATCGGCGCTCGTTTGCACTAGCCTGATTACAGGGGCCGATGCAGACTTTGAATGAGAGGGGAACGATTGCTCCGACAGTCATCCTCCCTCCTTTACTATAGATGATCAGCAGCAGATCTTTGATTACACAGGGAGATGTTCTGCCGATAATCAAGTATCTTTCATGCTGACAAAAGATGCCAGTCAGTCAGTGAACGAGCTGTTCGATTATAGGGAACGAGTGTTCATATCCCCGACAACTGGGCCATAATAGTGCTGTCAGGGCCTCTGTTGTGTGCGCCGTGACACGGTTGCCTGAGGCAACATGTAGTTGTTGTATGTAGGTGCATGTAGGTGGCTCCTAATTTCGCATGGGTCCTTCCCTGTCTGGTGCTGGAGGGGTTAAGTTGTGTTGTGAGCTTGAGGTCAGTGGCCCTTCAGCCTTTGTGAGAGCTGGAGTGCTGCTCCTTTTCTGGATATACCATCTGTCCAGTGGGAGGGCCTCCTAGCTAGACATCAATGTCTCACCTATGTTCCCATTGTCTTTACCTTCCCTTGTATCTATGTTTGGTGTGGGTTATGTGCGGGGTCTGTTGTATGTCTAGTTGTCATTACATGTCTGGCATGTGGTGTCTGTCTTCCAGCAGGTTTGCTAGACATTTTACCTGTGAGTCGCATAATCTCCGGAAGGGGGTGTCAGGGTTCCCCGGAGGGGGAATCACAAATCGGTGAGCAGCTCTGCCTGGGACCCCCATGCTTCCCGTTTGCATGGGGGTCCGGTCGTCGTTGGGGCCGCGGAAGGTAAGTGCATGTTGTTCCTGGGCTCTTACCTGCCAATCCAGTCGGTGTTTACTGGTTGTCCTTTTCCTTGTAGCTAGGTCGGTGGAGACTCCTGTTCATCCGCGTCTGGGATGAACAGTTTGTCTCCTGCTCCTAACCTCATTGCAGGGATCTTCAGGTGACTCAGGGTCCGAGGTTCCTGTGTATGAGCCCACCTACCATCTGGGTCTGCTCATACGGTTAGGAGTCAGGGCCAGGATTAGGGCGGCATTAGGAGGTGACCTTCTCCCTTTTCCTCGTGTCCAGGCCTAGCTGCTTCCCCGTTCTCCTCACTTTACGGTGGGGAGTTTCCCCCCCACTCCCCACCGTGACAGGTGCAGTCTAATAGGGCCTGAACGTGTTGAGGCTTTATCTTAGGGATTAGTAGGGATTTCCATTGTTCTACTCCGTTCTAGAAGCAGAACAATGTAAATAACAAAAGCACCAGTTCCGTGTTATCATGCACAGACAGGGCCCAGTGGGTTTCCATCAAGGAGCCCAGTAATTTACTGGACAATATGGCTCGGCATGCTGCGCTGTTGTGATCAGATCTGTGATGAAGGACTCCGATGGAGATGGGGACAGAGCTTCACTGGGAGGACAACTAATCCCTGTGTTTTATTTCAAGAAAATAAGTACAGATTACATCCAGTTCCAGCACATGTACCATCTTTATATGAACAGGATGTTACAATCACATGGGAACAATGGGAGAGATTTACTAATCCTGCAGATTGTGCAATCTTAGAACCTATAGATCTGCACCTGATTTATCACAGGGGCTGAGGATAAAGGGGGAACAGGGAGAGACACTTTTGCCTAACTTTACACCAACTATTGGTTGGCTTACTTTGATAAAAAAAATAAAAAAAATACGGAAGGATTGTGGCAAAATGTTGTCACTAAAAGTAGCAAATTATGCCATGCTTTCTTCCCCACAATGCCAAGGCTTGTTTTCTAGTAAACCCCAACCCTTCGTCAAGCTAGGAAGAAACAGATGAGCCAAATTTACGGCCGTGTCTAGGTGCACTGATATAAGTAGACGTCGTAGTAGTCTTTCACCGGAATCAGCCTGGATCAGTTTTGCTGAAGTATATAACAGTAGTACCACACATAAGCTAGACAGACCAGGGGTCAGAAACCTTCGGCACTCCAGCTGTGGTGAAACTACAATTCCCAGCATGCTCCATTCATTTCTATGAGAGTTCGGATAAGAGCAGAGCAAGTATGAATGCTGGGAGTTGTAGTTTCACAACAGCTGAAGTGCCGGATGTTGCCTACCCCTGAGCTAGCCAATGGCTGTGGAAGCATAGAATCTGGTAGCAGATGAACAACAGTCAAACAATAAAATGCAGTGGATGGGATCTAATGAAAAATTCACATTTACAATCAACACAATTGAGGCTGGGTTCAGATCACGTTTTTCCCATCCGTTTAACGTATACAAAACAAGGCATATGGTAAAAGGATGCCTCAGATGCCATACAGTAGCATCCATTCACCATAGAGTTCCATTGTAAAAAAAAAAAAAAAAACATACTTTTTTTTTTTACTGGACTGTGCAAGATACAAGAACGTGCTGTGCTACGTTTTTGTATCCTTTTTTTTTTCTAACATGTACGTCAAACTGAGACATAAAACATGATGTGAACTCACCGTAAAAAAGACGTTTTGGAATATTAATGAAAAGCTTTAAAGAGGACCTATCACCAAAAAATGCAATGCAATCTGAAAGCACCGTATTATAGAGCAGGAGAAGCTGAGCAGATTTATATGTATTTCTGTGAGAAAAGGTTCAGTAAAACTTGTAACTTTTACATTTACATCAGCATTGCTGTGAGCAGCTATCGGTCCAGGAGGAGGGGTCATCAGTGGCTGACACACAATGCTATCAATCACTGGTAACCCCTCCCACCTGTACCGATAGCTGTCCACAGGAGGTGGAAAAAGCAGAGATCTAAATGTGTAAATTACCAGTTTTACTGAATCGTTTCCCACAAAACTATATATCAATCTGCTCGGCTTCTCCTGCTCTATAACATGGTGCTGTCAGATTGCACTGCATTTTTTGGGGACAGGTCCTCATTAATATGGAAATAAGTCAGTAAGATTGAAGAGCACAAAGATCCTTACCGCCACATAGTGCCGTAGTACATATACGATCGCGCCAGCTCTGGCCTTTTCTGACAGATGTTGGTGGGACCTTGAAAACTCTTTGGTGCCAATTTCTCCGTATAGTATGACGACCGGACTGTCAGGGGATGCTCCTGGATACTGGTGATCTCCCTTAAACAGGAAAGGCTTCGGCCTGTCCAAACCACAATACGTATTATGTCAATCACAGGGTATTCTTATTTATTCAAGACTAACAGAAGGGAAATTAAAGCTGTTCTCAGGGGCTTTGATATTAATGGCACATCCTTAGGATTGGCCCCCTATATCCGATCGGTAAGGGTCTGACTCCCTGCACCCCCACCAATCCGCTGTCTGAAGGGGCCGAGGCGCTCAGGAAAGCACTGCATCTTCTCCATTGTATACCAGGCACAATGACGTACATTCTGCAGAAGTGGTGCCTGCTACTACTTACTGCAACACTTGCAATTCAAGTGAATGGAGTTACGCGTACTGCAGAATGAATGGCACAATGCCTGTAATGAAGAGGCTGCAACCCCTTCAACCAGCCGACTGTTGGGGGTGCTGAGAGTCAGACCCCCCCAAACTGAGATCAATGGCTAACACAATATTAAAGTCCTAGATCACCAGGAAGTTAATGGTAAACCAGTCACATTGCCCCATAGAGCTAGCTCAGCTGAATGTAAAGAGACCTTTCATTATGTGATCTATTGCTTCATTCTGGAGAAAAAAGTACTTTTAATCCATTTTTAAATGAGCAGTTAAGTGCACTGAGGGCGGGCCCAAGCCACTATGTGCACCCTTGCCCCTCCTGCTTTCTTTTGCAGCTGTGTGAAATCAAAATGGAAAAAAAATGGATCCGTCACTAAATACATTGAAAGTCGATGGGTGCTGGATCCGTTTTTCTAGGTTCCATAAAAAATTGATCCGTCACCATTGATCTACATTGCTTTCAGTGCCAGATCCGTTTTTTTGACCGGACACAAAACCGCAGCTTGCAGTCACAAAACATTATGCTGCTGGAACAGAAGACATCCTTCTGCGGGAGGACATAACGGAAACATTTTGTTCCGGTATTGAGATCCTCTGCCTGATCTCAATACCGGAAAACAACCACGCAAGTGTGAAAGTAGTCTTAAAGAGGGGTGGAGATAACCGGTTACCAGATTCACCTTATGCCACGTAGCTTCTGAGGATGTCACTGTGCAGGGACCAGGGCCCTACATGTCACTGCTACCTTATTTTTTAATTACATATTTTATTTTATGTTTCTTTCTTATACATAATTCTTTTAACTTGTGCTCCAAACAGCTAAGATTTTTTTGGTGATTATTATTAAATTTTCCATGTCTACATTTTTTAAAGTTTAGCCCTAGTCTAAATATGGTCTTACCTTATAGGGCGGCCCCCACTGATGCCATGGCACTTTTTTTCCCCAATGACCCCGCCCCCCCCCTTCGTCCGCTGTTGGCCCCGTTGATTTTGGCGCCTTATATTATAATGAGCTGACTCGGTAATACTAGGCGGAGACTCAGTTTCACTGGGGGCGGTTCTCTTCTCCCTGGCTGTGAGCACATCCAATCAGAGAGCACCGCTCTTAGCCAGGAAGAATGAGCTCCTCTGTTGCTAAGCGCGGTGCGCTCTGATTGGAAGCGCTTACAGCCACGGAGAAGAGAACCGCCCCCAGCGAAACTGCGAGTCTCCGCCTAGTATGACCGAAGTCGGCTCATTATAATATAAGGCGCCGAAATCAACGGGGCCAACAGCGCACAAAAGGGGAGGGGGGTTTGGGAAAAAGAAAAGTGCCATGGCATCAGTGGGGGCCGCCCTATACGGTAAGACCATAATTAGACTAGGGCTAAACTGGATGAAAGGTCCTCTTTAAAATCCTGCTGTTTTCACACTGGCCACTAGGCGTAACGATATGTCAAAACGTCCTGTTCCTATAGAGCCGCCACATGGGCCATCGACACAATAGACTGGAGCTGCCCCGATTGACTTCTATGGGAGAGTGACCTGTGCAGAGGTCAGGAGGGAGAAGATAAGCTGTGGTATCACCTATTGTGAATGGTGGATCCTGTGTCATCTACATATAAGTTGTATCTGTCACTGTAATTCTGCCTGTGATCATAATTCGATGTCTACTGTAAAATTACCTATACAGGACAGACAGTGTAGGATTTTAGCTTTTTTTCCCAAATAAAGTAACATGGAAAATGAAAACACAAATCATTCTAAAAAATATGTTTAACAAAAAAAACGTAATTTACTGATAATTTTTGGAAGACACATTCCCTTTCAAAACATGTTGCAGTAGAATAAGACCAATTAGAGATTCATTAGAAAGGCAGATCTCAGACAATATCAGATAAAAGCATATCTCCGCATGACATTTGATACAAGTAACTGGAAATCTGCTTCAACAGACTTACTGTGACCTAGTTTCAACCTTAATAATCTAAATGCATTCAGAAGATGATTCACTAACGGACAAAAGATATCTCCCGTGAGAGTGCATCAATTTACTCATTAAAAATATTAAAAACCACTATTGACATAGAAGACGCTTCTTCCTAATGTACAGACATTATATCAGCATTTTTCTATTTCACCATGGGCTATGTGCTGCATTGCTGTACGTTTTCACTGAATATTATGGTGCTACGTCAATAAATAAGAACAGAACAATAGGGAACCAATCTCGGCATTGTAGGCTCTGTAACAGGATCAACCCTATTAAACTAGATATACTGCCCAGTAGGGCGCACCATGCCAATTGAAACGATACCTTTCTTTTGTTTGTATGCTAAACAGCTGCAGAGATATCTGTGTTTTAATTCATATGCAAATGAGCAATTGGAGCACCAGGAGGTGGGGCTGAATCCTTTAAGCATTGCCTTGTAACATCCCCTGTGCTCTGCACACTCCCCTTCCCCTTGATTGACAGGGCTAGACAATCATGAGAGCAGAGCTGTGTTCTAGCATCTACATATCATATACACTATGTACTATAGCTTCACCACACTGCTCAGAAAGCTAATCTACATATTACTGCTTTATCCACAAGCACAATATATGATTATAAAGACACCAGTAATGTGTGTTCGCTTACTGTAGGGTAATGCTATAGATTAATGGTAAACATTTGGTTTTGCGTGTAGAGATCCCAGGTTTGATTCTTGGGAGAGACTATAAGGTTTTTTTCTTCAACTTTTAACCTTAATAAAAGTCTATATTCTTATCATATTGAGAATAATGGAGGTCATTTATTAAGTTGAAATACAGCTAGGTGCCCCGCAATCTGCGACTTCTCCCCCAGGTCCAAATAAGTGGGCGTGACATGGGCGGGGAAGGGGCGGCAGGCCCATCTCATTTACCATTTATTACATCTGTTTCAGGCGTAGAGAAGGGACTAAATGTAAGACAGCTCGGAAGCGGTCTTACCTTTAGAACTGGCAGAGGATCTGCCGAAGTTATGAAGAAGCCGCCAGCTTAGGGGTTTATTAAGACCGGCATCTAAAGAGGTGGTCTTAATAAATGTGCCGAATGTTTTTTAGAAAGCTAATATTAGTGGTTTATAATCATATATTGTCTGTGCATAAACCAGTAATCTGTTTCAGGTACGACTAAATCGAGTAATTCAAGGATTCGTTTGTGTCACGTGACCAGGGAGCGGGAGTGAAACGCTTGCTATTACTTCGTGGTCTCCCGCTGCGCTCGGAATACTCACCTTTCCAGCAGAAGGCCTCCGGACACTCCACAGCACGTCCATGGTCCCGCACTGCACTGACCGTGACCTGACGCGCTGTGTGATGTCAGGCGCAGAGCAGCACGGAACGATGGAGTGTCGGCGACGCCCCTGCAGGAAAGGTAAGTTGGTGCGACTAAAGCCGGGCGCCTGGCGTGCACAGCATCATAGCAACCAATGACCCTGTGCACTCCGGGTGTCAGGAGGAGTAGGAGGGGAGAGCTGATGGCACTGGGGTGGAGGAGAGCTGATGGCACTGTGGTGGAGGAGAGCTGATGGCACTGGGGTGGGGGAGAGCTGATGGCACTGGGGTGGGGGAGAGCTGATGGCACTGGGGTGGGGGAGAGCTGATGAGCACCGGGGGAAACTGATGCACTTGGGCTGATCGCACAGGGGGGAACGAGACTTATGGTAGGGGGTCTGATGAGTTTTTATAAAGGAAAACAGTCTATTAATTCATTTTTTTCTTATTAGAGTACTCGATTAATTGTAAAAAATAAATCGATCGAATACTCGATTTCTAAAATAATAGTTTACTTCAGCCCTAGTTTCAGGTTTCTAAGAAAAAAAAAAAACACTAGTCTCAATATAGTAAGGCCTTTTTATTATTACTATTATTACATAATTATTTATTATAATATAGCCTTTTATTATATGTTAAATAAAAGAGAAAATAAATGAAAGGAAAAAAAGTTTATTTTAGGCTACTTTCACACTGTCGTTTTGGCTTTCCGTTTCTGAGATCCGTTCAGGGCTCTCACAAGCGGCTTAAAACGGATCAGTTTTGCCCTAATGCATTCTGAATGGATAAGGATCCGCTCAGAATGCATCAGTTTGCCTCCGATCCGTCTCCATTCCGCTTTGGAGGCGGACACCAAAACACTGCTTGCAGAAACTGAACCAAACGGATCCGTCCTGACACACAATGTAAGTCAATGGGGACAGATCCATTTTCACTGACACAATCTGGCACAATAGAAAACGGATCCGTCCTCTATTGACTTTCAATGGTGTTCAAGACAGATCCGTCTTGGCTATGTTAAAGATAATACAAACAGATCCGTTCTGAACGGATGCAGACGGTTGTATTATCAGTAACAGTACCGTCCATGACGGATCCACACAAAACGCGAGTGTGAAAGTAGCCTAAGTCCGTCCTGGCACTTGAACTTAGGCCTCTTTCACACAGGCGAGATTTCCGCGCGGGTGCAATGCGTGAGGTGAACGCATTGCACCCGCACTGAATCAGGACCCATTCATTTCTATGGGGCTGTGCACATGAGCGGTGATTTTCACGCATCACTTGTGCGTTGCGTGAAAATCGCAGCATGCTCTATTTTGTGCGTTTTTCACGCAATGCAGGCCCCATAGAAGTGATTGGGGCTGCGTGAAAATCGCAAGCATCCGCAAGCATTTTCACGCATGGTTGCTAGGAGACGATCGGGATGGGGACCCGATCATTATTATTTTCCCTTATAACATGGTTATAGTTAAGTAAAATAGTGATGGTGGGGTTAAAAAAAAATAAAAATAAAAATTTACTCCCCTAAATCCACTTGTTCGCGCAGCCGGCATCTCTACTTTCTTCTTCTTTGAGGAAAAGGACCTGTGGTGACGTCACTGTGCTCATCACATGGTCCATCACATGATCCATCACGTGTAAAATCTACACAACACCTAACCCAAACTTCTATGAAGAAGTCTGGGTTTGGGTACTAAACATGCCGATTTTTCTCACGCGCGTGCAAAACGCATTAAAATGTTTGGCACTCACGCAGAAAAATTGTGCATTTTCCCGCGACGCACCCGCATCTTATTCGGCCCAAATCCGTGACGCCCATGTGAAAAAGAGGCCCTAGGATTTTCTACATGCATGACATCCCACTTACCATTAAGCTATAGCATTACCACATAGAGATGCATGTTTTTTTCTTGCTTATAAGATAACACACATTACTGGAGTCTGTATAATCATATATTGTGTGGGAATAAAAGCAGTAATATGTAGATTAGTTTTCTGAGCAGATCTCAGTGTGGTGAAGCTATAGTACATAGTGTATATGATATGTAGATGCTAGGACACAGCTCTGCCCTACGCATGTCTAGCCCTGTCAATCAAAGGGAGGGGGGAGTACACAGAATACAGGGGGTGTTACGGAGCAGTGCTCAATGGATTCAGCCCCCCTTCTGGTGCTCCAATAGATATTTTGCATATAAATAAAACGCAGATATGCAGTTGTTTGCATACAGACAAATGAAAGGTACAGTTGTAATCAGCATGATGAGCCCTACTGGGCAGTATGTCTAGTTTAATAGGGTTGATTCTGGCGACAGAGGCTCTTTAAAAGGGGTTGTCCAGGATTTGTATATTGATGGCCTATTCTCAGGATAAGCCATCAATATCAGAACAGTGGGGTCTGACACCCTATACTCTCATGGAACTACACAGCTCCATCCATTATGTAGTGCACTGCTCTCATTCACTTTAATGGCAGAAAAATGGACGGATCCGTGTGGTTCCAGCATCTATTTAGAGAAGGGGTTGCACTAAACAGACAAACCCCTTTAATTTCATAAAGATCGTCCCCAGAACAAGTCATCAATTTAGACTCATACCTTTCCAGAGCTCCAGTGAGAAGTGATGGTAACTTGTCAAGATCACAGGTCTTCTCCCCATGAACCACTATAAAAGCTGTGCAGCCTGCAGGGGGCGACTCATCTGATGCGATCTGAAATCAAAGGTTATTTGGTATAGGTATCTAACCATAAAAAAGAGAGATCTGAACTTGCACATTTCCGGTCTACTCCTGTCACTCTTAACTGAAAAGTAGGACAAAGGCAAGGACTTTATACACTGCTCAAAAAAATAAAGGGAACACAAAAATAACACATCCTAGATCTGAATTAATAAAATATTCTTCTGAAATACTTTGTTCTTTACATAGTTGAATGTGCTGACAACAAAATCACACAAAAAAAAAAAAATGGAAATCAAATTTTTTAACCCATGGAGGTCTGGATTTGGAGTCACCCTCAAAATTAAAGTGGAAAAACACACTACAGGCTGATCCAACTTTGATGTAATGTCCTTAAAGAGGACCTTTCACCTGAAAATGAAAGTTATAAAAGATATAGCCTTACTTACATGCCCCCGGTATTGCTTATTCAGTCATTCATTTTTCAATCAGTGCCCCCGTTTGTCCGCGCTGCCCCCCGGAATATTTGCCGCCTTGTATGCTAATGAGCCATTCGGCTCAACTGGGCGGGCCTTCAAAAGTTTTCCTGGGCGTGTCATTCTTCTCCCTGGCACGGAGTGCATCCAATCAGCGCGCTCCGCTCTTAGCCAGGGAGAAGACGCTCCAGTTCTCGCGAGATGGCGCCGACTCCGGATGGATGAAATCGCTCCAGTTCTCACAAATCTTTCATTTTCAGGTGAAAGGTCCTCTTTAAAACAAGTCAAAATGAGGCTCAGTAGTGTGTGTGGCCTCCACGTGCCTGTATGACCTCCCTACAACGCCTGTGCATGCTCCTGATGAGGTGGCGGTCGGTCTCCTGAGGGATCTCCTCCCAGACTTGGACTAAAGCATCTGCCAACTCCTGGACAGTCTGTGGTGCAACGTGATGTTGGTGGATAGAGCGAGACGTGATGTCCCAGATGTGCTCAATTGGATTCAGGCCTGGGGAACAGGTGGGCCAGTCCATAGCATCAATGCCTTCGTCTTGCAGGAACTGCTGACACACTCCAGCCACATGAGGTCTAGCATTGTCTTGCATTAGGAGGAACCCAGGGCCAACCGCACCAGCATATGGTCTCACAAGGGGTGAGGATCTCATCTCGGTACCTAATGGCAGTCAGGCTACCTCTGGCGAGCACATGGAGGGCTGTGCGGCCCTCCAAAGAAATGCCACCCCACACCATTACTGACCCAATGCCAAACCAGTCATGCTGGAGGATGTTGCAGGCAGCAGAACGTTTTCCACGGCGTCTCCAGACTCTGTCACGTCTGTCACATGTGCTCAGTGTGAACCTGCTTTCATCTGTGAAGAGCACAGGGCGCCAGTGGCAAATTTGCCAATCTTGGTGTTTTCTGGCAAATGCCAAACGTCCTGCACGGTGTTGGGCTGTAAGCACAACCCCCACCTGTGGACGTCGGGCCCTCATATCACCCTCATGGAGTCTGTTTCTGACCGTTTGAGCAGACACATGCACATTTGTGGCCTGCTGGAGGTCATTTTGCAGGGCTCTGGCAGTGCTCCTCCTGTTCCTCCTTGCACAAAGGCGGAGGTAGCGGTCCTGCTGCTGGGTTGTTGGCCTCCTCCACGTCTCCTGATGTACTGGCCTGTCTCCTGGTAGCGCCTCCATGCTCTGGACACTACGCTGACAGACACAGCAAACCTTCTTGCCACAGCTCGCATTGATGTGCCATCCTGGATAAGCTGCACTACCTGAGCCACTTGTGTGGCTTGTAGACTCCGTCTCATGCTACCACTAGAGTGAAAGCACCGCCAGCATTCAAAAGTGACCAAAACATCAGCCAGGAAGCATAGGAACTGAGAAGTGATCGATGGTCACCACCTGCAGAACCACTCCTTTATTGGGGGTGTCTTGCTAATTGCCTATGATTTCCACCTGTTGTCTATCCCATTTGCACAACAGCATGTGAAATTGATTGTCACTCAGTGTTGTTTCCTAAGTGGACAGTTTGATTTCACAGAAGTGTGATTGACTTGGAGTTACATTGTGTTGTTTAAGTGTTTCCTTTATTTTTTTGAGCAGTGTATTACAATGAGCAACGAAAAGCAATGATAATAGCATATAAATGGAAAATTGTTCCGACCATAAACCATGCAAGGCCTTATGTTTTCCACTTCTATAAAGCGCTTTTTTCTATACGATTTTTACCCAGCTTTCCCAGTGTCCTGAATAGTAAAGCTGCATTGTTCTGTAGAGATTGCTGAGCTCCGGTCCCCCTCCATGTGTAAGTCCTGGATACTAACCTGCTGGAAGGTCTGGACGGTGGCTGAGTAAGAGCGGAGAGACAGTGCGAACTTCAACAGGTTCTGCTGGACGGGGGACAGGAGGCGGCCGGCACTTTTCAGCAACAGATTGTATTTGTCAGAATCAGAACCTAACGATAAATGTAAAGGATTAGACATTCTGTGCTGTAATTATACGTGATATCGATAGAGTGAATCTTACACACAAAAATACAATCACAGTAATCTCACATAAGCATCTATAAGGAAAATGCTAAAGAAAGGACAGCACCAAAAAATGGAAAGCCCTCTTACCCAGTGATAACACACGGTTACTGGACCAGCGCCTGGTTTAAAGGGATTGTCCGGGTTCAGAGCTGAACTCGGACATACCCATATTGTCACCCAGGCAGTGTGTTCGGTGACGTCACCGGCTCTGATGGGCGTGCTTTAGCGCTGCCCTAGCCGTTTTACTGGCTAGGCAGCACTGAAGCTTGCCCATCAGTGCCAGTAACGTCACCGGGCTTCCTGGCAGCCCAATGGAGAGCCCGGTTTGTCACCGGAACTCAAGAAAATGCTTTAGCCCTGCGCGATTTAGCGCAGGGCAAAGGAGAGCATCGGAGTATGAACTGCTCCGATGCTCAAGTCAGGGGGGCTGCCTGGGTGAAAATGGAGGTATGTCCAGGTTCAGCTCTGAACCCGGACAACCCCTTTAAGGGGTTCTCCGGGAATTAAGAAAATGAAAATACTTAAATATTACTTTATTATAAATATTTTCCCAAATACCTTGCATCAGTTAGAATGGTTCGGTTTGTCTAGGGAGCAATCATAAGGAGAAATAAAATGGCTGCCGTCCTAATACTACAAAACCTGTCCTAATCACACAGCAGGACAAGTTACTTTATAAGACTGAGCTAAAGATCTGCCTCAGCCTCCTCTCTGCTCCGCTTGTGAGGGATTATGATCCTGAATACAGCTCATAAGATCTTCAGCCTAATCTCTGTAGGAATGGAGTTCATGAGGAGACATGAAGAGGATGGACAAGACAGACTGTGGTAATGTGGGGTTGTGGTAATGGAGACTGCATACAAGAGCTGCTGCTCGTCAGCCACATTCCCACCTCCTCTCTGCACTTCATGTCTCCTCATGATCTCTATTCCCACAGAGGTTCAGCTGAAGAACATATTAAACTGGATTCAGTATCATAATCCCTAACAGGCAGAGCAGAGAGGAGGCTGAGGCCGCTCTTTAGCTCAGAGTTATGAAGTAACTAAGCCCTCCTGTGTGATTAGGACAGGTTTTGTGTGTACTCATAGGACGGCGGCAATTTTATTTCTCCTAATGATTGCTCCCCAGACAAAATGAGCCATGCCATTATAACTAATGAAATGTATTTGGGAATATATTATAAGGTAATATTTAAGTATTTTCAGTAATTTTATTTTCTTAATTCCCAGAGAACACTTTTAAAAAGACGTTATCCTTGTCAAGAATACCTTGTTATAGATCACTACCATTATAACTGCAAATGGCTAAAATGTACAAGCAAGAAGCAGGCTTTTTTCAAATAGCAGCATGAGATAGTAAAAAATAAATAAAAAAGAAGTAGTTCAAGAGGTTCTCCAGGAAGGAAGCCAAACTACATCTCTATTTTCAGATTTTTCCAAAATTTCATGTCAGGATCATTACTGTGGAGTCGGACACAGACTTGCTGGTGGGAAAAGACATCTTTGTCTTCCATATCTAGACTTTAGCATTGCTACCTTGTTCATCCACTTGTTGGTTTTGATCTACAAACGTCCAAAACTTCTCCAGCCCATCTTCTGCCAGAAATTCACTACAAAAGAAAACCCAGGTGAGGGTGACGGACACAAAGACATACATGGTGCAAACTCAAATTTTTGCTCAAAAGATTATATGTGATCACAAGTGTGACTGCACACGGAAAAATAATGTGCATCAGCACCTGAAGGGGGTGTTCACCTGCTCGACTGCCACAGTGCCTGGTCTGAGTCACACCCCCTGTCTCATCATTGGTTGGCAGAGCAGCAGTTGAACCAATGAAGAGAAGGGGGTGTGTCTCAGACTCCAGGCAGACACTGCCGCTAATCTGCAGTATTCTGGTTTTAATGATTATATTTATATATTTAGAGAATGGGAGGTTGAACAATTTTTTTACATACATCAATTTTTAACATTTTCCTTGCAGACCTTTATTATATCCATACAGTAGCCTCTCCCTTTAGGATCCATTCACACGTCCCTGAATGTGTCAGCATCCGTTCCGCAATTCTGTGGAACGGGTGCGGACCCATTCATTCTCTATGGGGCAGGAATGGATGCGGACAGCACACATTGTGCTGTCCGCATTTCCGGAGCGCGCCCCTGATGTTCCGGTCCGCGGCTCAGAAAAAAAATAGAACATGTCCTATTCTTGTCCGCAATTGTCCGAAACAAGAATAGGCAGTTCTATGGGGGGTGCCGGCTGGGTGTATTGCGGATCCGCAATACACTACAGACGTGTGAATGGACCCTAAATAAAAAAAAAAATGGTGGGGCCCATTTTAGGGTACTTTCACTCTAGCGTTAAAGTTTTCCGGTATTGAGTTCCGTCACAGGGGCTCAATACCGGAAAAAACGCTCAAGATTTATCCTAATGCATTCTGAATGGAAAGCAATCCGTTCAGGATGCATCAGGGAGCATCAGTTCAGTCCCTCTTACGGTATTTGTCCGGAGAAAATACTGCAGCACACTGCGGTATTTTCTCCGGACAAAATTCCGGAACACTAGCTGCACTAGTGCTTACTGAATGTCAGGGATCACATGACTAGCGCCATGTTTCAATTAGGCCATGGATACCCTTACACAGGACTGATACATCGGCTGTACCATTCTACTGCATATAGGGTTCAGCCGTCTGATATTAAAAAAAAAGTATGTATGCAGAATTTTAAATACATGTATATTAGAAAAATGTATACTTTCCTATTATATTAAAAAAAAAATGAATTACAAAATAGGAAGTGAAATATCCCTTTAACTAAAAGAGCAATATGGTTGGTAAGAAAAAAAAATATATAAATTTTTTTTAAAAAAAGTCTCTTCAGCAGGATTTAGGATCCTTCTCAGGCCCATACTGGGTAAAACATGCAACTGTGAAACAGTTTTTGTGGCTAGCCTGTGTTTTTGTAAGGCTAGGTTCACACTAACAGTGGATCCGTTCGGAGCCTCCATCAGCAGGATAGAACAGAATAATATAGTGACAATATAATGGAACCCCAATGTAGGCCAATGGGGTGGGCTCGGCGCTGTTGGGGTCTGCTGTGTGATGGACCTGGCAGTGTCCTTCACCACTGGTGTGAGTCAGTATATGACGTGTATATAGGATATGGTCTGGAGGCAGGAGGTTCTCTAAGGCTTGGCTCCATGAGGAAAGACATTAGACCAGGAAACACAGGAAGCTGCAGATCTAGATTCACCTCCAGACAGCGTCCTTCTCAGTACAGTGCCAATGCTGAGGGTTAGGCCTCTTTCACACGAGCGGATGCCGTGTGGGTAATCCGCTGCGTGAATGAGAGCCAAGCCCTGTCCCGGACAGCATAGACACGGAGCAGTAACATGACTGATAATGCTCCGTGCCTCTCTGTGACCTTTTTACTACAAAATCACAGTGAGATGAAGTAGTCATGTTACTGCTCCGTGTCTCTGCTGTCCGGAACGGGGCCTGGCTCTCTTTCACGCAGCGGATTACCCGCACGGCATCCGCTCGTGTGAAAGAGGCCTTATACTGCACGGCCAGGAGAAACTGACAAGTGTTGTTGTTCTTTTTAAAGGCGAGAACACTTTTTAATAGTCATTTCTATAATGATAGAGCCCACACAAATGTCGATGGTGGCCACCTTTCCAGTTCTTACCTGGCTTCCAGCAGCAGTGATGTAGAAGGCCACTTTGTGGTGAGGGACATGGTGACAGCCTTGGAATCTGCACTCACAATGGAGAAACAGAGGCAAGCGGCCAGGACGAAGGACGCGGCCTCCATATTGCTGCAGGAGAGGATAAAAGACTGTTACCAACAGCAGCTACTGAACCCCGAGATCCGTGGCCAGGGATCAGACTGTACTCCGACCTACCACCGCACAGAGCTCCAGCCCTGGGGGACTTACTACATGGCCGCCCATTCACTTATGTAATACTATATTTTCTGTATAAGGGCTCATGCATGCGGCCGGAGCAGTTTTTGCGCTCCAGAAAACACAGATACCGGCCATGTGCGTCCCACATTTTGAGGAACGGTACGTCCTGCCGTCTAGAGAGCTGTTCTATCCTTGTCCACAAATTGTTCTTTTTTTTTTTTGCAGGACAGCGGAACGGACATATAGATGTGGACAGTACACAGTGTGCTATCTGCAACTTTTGCAGCCCCACATCTGATCCGCAAAAAATTCACTTTTTTTTAGGTATTATTTCCCCCCTATAAAAAAAAAAAGAGTGTGAAAAAACGCTTGTAAAAAATGCCAATAGCCAGAGCATGGCAGGCACACGAAAACCTCACCACAACTGAAAAACCGTAACCTATGATACGTTTGCATGATGTATGCCCGCTCACGTACCGTATGTCTCAGAGAGCATATGATCGTGTGCATGAGCCCTCACTGATTAAACACTGATGTGTGAAAACGGCCTTAGGCTTCATGCACACAAACGTATTTTGTTTCCGTGTCCGTTCCGTTTTTTTGGCTCATTCATCCCGCATCCGTATGTCCGTTCCACAGTACCGCAAAAAAGACGGAACACGTCCTATTCTTATCCGTTATGCGGACAAGTACAGGCATTGTTACAATAGATCCGCAAAAAAAAAATGATGCAATACGGATGCCAAATGGACGTCATCCATATTTTTTGCGGATTCCGTGTTTTGCACATACGGTCGCGTTAATGTAGCCTGAGACACATGCGGTTTTTCTGACAGCTGTTTGAGCCAAAGTGGATCCTGCAGTAAAGAGAAGAATACGTCCGTCCGTTATATTTCCCATTCATTTTGGAATCACTTTGGACTTTGGCTCAAAAAACTGCATCAAAAACGACCTGTGTGATTCCAGGCCGATAACGGGGCCACGTTTTACTGAAGATAATGTACCACGGCTGCTCCGCTGTGTTTCAGCTATGTCTTGTGTGTGCAGACAAGTCCTCGGCAAGGCCTCGAGCACACAACCGTAGCTTTAGTCCATGTCCCATCCATATTTTTTGCCGATTGCACGCGGAACTATTCAGTTCTATGGGTCTATAAAAATGCTGCGTCTGTGCGTCCGCTCTGCGAATAATACCACATGTCCTATTCTTGTCCATTTTGCGGAGAATAGTCATTTGTTGTAGTGTTGGGAGTCCGAAAACTGCGGAATACACACGACCGGTATGCGAGATTTGCAGAACCACATAATGTCTAGGGTGGTCTGCATGAGGTCTAAGGCTGGGGCCATACAGCGACTCTGCCCACGACCAAGGGTGGCTGTGCAGCACTCCAGCCCCAGAATGGCAAAATATCCATGCATCTCCCCAAGGATAGGCTGACCGCCAGTGGCCCAGCCGTGGGAGCCCCCCCATGTTCATCTATTATCCCCCACCAGCCCTTAAACATCGTCATACTGCACAGCGCCCATCAACTACAACCGGCAACCATGAAATACATACAGGTGACCAGAGCTACAGCACCTCCCCACTCTGGATGGACACACGGGGCCCCCAGCACTATGTCACATGGTACAACCCGGACTCTCCAGTAATGCCCCCCCAGTACTGTGTCACATGGTACAACCCAGACTCTCCAGTAATGCCCCCCACCCAAGAAGTGTGTCACGTGGTACAACCCGGACTCTCCAGTAATGCCCCCCCCAGTACTGTGTTACATGGTATAAACTGGACTCTCCCGCAATGCACCCCCTAGCACTGTATTACATGGTATAACCCAGACCATACTTCCCAACTTTTGAAAATCTCAGAGGGACAATATGTGTGGTGCGCATCATGGCAGTTAGTCTTTCATACTAGGCCACGCCTCTAACTCCGCCCAAAGCGTAATTACTGACCCCCATCACAACTGCAGCAGACGGGGGTCAGTTAGGTGATTGTAAGTTCCCGAGACCAGTTTTTTTTATTGCACTTCGATATATTAGCACAGAAATTATCAGATTATAGATAATTTAAGGGCTAAATAATGAAGTCATGGTTTCTACCTAATACGCAGAGAGTTTAGTAAGGAGAGTTTAGTAAGGAGCAATTCAGTTAATTTATTATTATTGCACATTTATGCATTAATTCCCCAGGTCAAAAAGAGGGACATTTATGGATCAAAGAGGGACAGCTGGGGGGTACGACCCAGGCAATGGTCCTTGCATTATTACTGCAGCCACCCTGATCAGGTATACAGTTTGTATACTGACCGCAGCAATGGCAGTGAACCAGTTAACTTATGGCCTGGCCAGTGCCCTCATCATCCTCCCCAGTGCACACATCTGTAAGTCATGAATAACCCACTCACATACTCACGGTTACCGGCTCCACTTCCACTCTGGAAGCGCCCCGCCCCCTCCGAAAGATTACTTCCGCTTCGATGTGCACAGGTGACGTCCTCGGTGTAAACCGGCGGCCATGTTGCTTGTGGGCAGATTCGATTTGTGACCCCCCACGGGCAGACTTCCACACATTTCTCCCTCGGTATACGTAACACGGGCGGTTCTCTGTTGAGAATTATGTTATGTCTGAACCTCCCGAATGTGAAATGTTTGTTGTCTAAGGGGAAATGTTGCCCTTTTTAAAGATGGCGCTGCGCACTGTTTGGGTGACGAGTCTTAGAGAAGGTTGAGTACTAGAGGGAAGAGGTCGCGTTTCCGCTTTGTCTTCACTGTAGTAGACCGGTGACTGTACAGTGTAAATACTGTCTATGGTCTTCAGTAAAATGTCCGCCCTGCTGAGGCCGGTGTATCCGTGCAGTGTGACTTGTGGTCGGAAGGATGCAGTGTGGGGCTGTGTGTGAGGTTCCTGCAGGAAGCACTTTTTATGGCTTTTTGGTTCACTTTTATTATTTAACCCCTTGTGGACTCAGCCTATTTGGCTTTGAGGACGGACTCCATAACTTTTTCTGACTGTATGAAGTCTTCTTATATTTTCTAAATGACACAATTTTGAGATACATATCATTTATCAATTAATTTATTTTATTTTTTTAACAGATAGCATAGCCTTAACATGAAAGCTCCAATGTCAGAGCTGAACCCCCATCTAACCGCCTAGATGCCACGGTTGCTATTGACCGTGGCATGTGAGGAGTGCGCCATCTGGGATTGGAGCGAGCTCCAGTCCCAGCCCATGCAGCGGTATGTTGACCATATTATATTATTGAAGTCTGAAGAGCGGAGGGCTGCTTGCTGTGTTCTATTACCTTGGTAAAAAATTGGTGCTTTGAGTCATCGTGAAACCCGTCTACTTCTAATAGGTTATGGTCCCACAACTTTTTTTTTTTTTAAAATAGTTCTCTTCTCTGGCCCATTAGAAAGGTACATAAAGTAATCTGTAGTGGTGACTGTATTTGTGAGTTATAACCTCCCTTATGATCCTCAGCTGTGTCATGTGACCGGCTCTCTGATCTCCAACTGACACAGGACAGGAAGTCAGTAGTGTTGAGCGAACTTGTGTTTTCAAGTTCGGCGTACAAGGTTCGGCTTATCTAAGAATTCCGTTATTGATTCCCCCGTCACGGACCATAAGTTATGGTCCGTGGTAGTGGAATCCATAACGGTATTCTTAGATAACCTGAACCCGAACCTTGTACGCCAAACTTGAACCCACAAGTTTGCCCAACACTAGAAGTCCGTTACTTCTCTCCTATTCCTAATATGACTGACGTTGAGGCTCCCATACAGAGAAACTGACTTCCTGTCCACACATAAGATGCTGTGTTAGGGTCCATTCACACGTCCGTAAGTGTTTTGCGGATCCGCAAAATACGGACACCTGTAATGTGCGATCCGCAATTTGCGGACCGCACATCACAGACACTATAATAGAAAATGCCTTTTCTGGTCTGCAATTGCGGACAAGAATAGGACATGTTCTATTTTTTTTTTTTTTCAGGAACGGAATTGCGGATCCCGAAAAAACGGATGCGGATCCCGAACATGCGGATGCAGATCCCAGAAATGCGGATTTGCATCCGTTCCAGACCCATTTAAAGTGAATGGGTCCGCAAATTGCGGAACGAATGCGGACCCAAATCACGGACGTGTGAATGGACCCTTATCTGGAAAGTCAGAGTGCTGGTTACATGACACAGCTGAGGATCAGAAGCAAGGGGATAACTCACAAATAGTCACGGATGAGAAGATTACCTTCACTGCAGTTTACATTATGTATCTTTCTAACAGGCCAGAGAATAAAGAATTTTGTGGAGGTTCTTCTTTAAAAATATTTTATATTTAATACCATAAATGCTCAAGATGCATAAAATACCCCTTTCAAATTCTATTTCATCCACTTCGTAGTTATATTCTATAAAAATAAGTAATATCCAGTATGTCAGCCAGTGCATCCCCAGCACTGGTTGTTACTAAACCTTGCCAGACCTTTGAGCAGGAGGAGCCGAGCGGACGTATCATTTTTGTATGTCTAGCGGGAAATAAAAAAGATCACCTGGAAAACTTAAAGCGATTGAGTGGAGATTGACAAAGTATTAACTGCTACAGGTGCTTGGTCAATGATCACACAGAGAAGGTGGGTTCCCTGTTTTTTGGTCCTCCAGCAGGGTATATGATGAGGCAGGGTCGCATTAATACTGGGTGGCATCTCCCGTTGGTACAATACAGGCTACCACTTTGACATGGTAACTGCCATACAGATACTGGATGTCCTCCTGTGTTATGTCATTCCAAGCTCCTTGAGCTTTACCTATAGTTCATCCAAGGTGGTTGTTATGGATGGGGGGTCCGTCACCCCACCCAGACATTCTCAATGGGGATGAGATCTGCGACCAGCTGGCCAGAGGAGCTGCTGGAGACCCTTTGTTACAGGTAATAGATGTTGAACCAATGCACCACCTTGGTTGTTGGATCACTGACCAAGCACCACTAGCAGTTTATACTTTGTTAATCGCATTAAGTTTTCCAGGTGTTCTGGTCTCATTTTCCGATTGTCTATCTATATACACTATATGGACAAACGTATCGGGGCACCTACACGTAACACCTGCAGATAGACTGTTTGACATCACGTTCTAAATCCATAGGCGTTACTGTGGAGTTGGTCTCCCCTTTGCAGCTATAGCATCTTCCACACTTCTGGGAAGGCTTTCTACAAGATTTTAGAGTGTGTCTCTGGGAACTTTTGCCCATTCTTCCAGAAGAGCATTTGTGAGGTCAGACACTGGTGTTAGACTAGAGGGCTTGGCTCACAATATCCTTCCTAGCACCAGGGGAAGATTAAGTGGCTGTTCCTCAAGCTTGGGCCCCTTGAGAAAAAAAAAACCCTGTCTACTGAACAGTATATCCTTCTCCCCTCCAGCCATAGTGCTAAAGACATACTGTACGGATGGACCTTAAGTTCCGCGCGGTCACACCTACAGGGTTAATACAGCACCGCATACCTATTACATCCAGTGACGTGTCCTCTGATGTAGATGTTCTCCTTCCTCATCTTTTTCAATGGAAGCAGAACGGCATGTTGTTTTAGCCACGTCTCGTCTCGGCAGAGTTTACCAGAAAGACATCTTACTTTCTTCAGTTTTCATCATCCACCCCCTAAAGTACTTTCAGCAGTTATAATGCCCCCTATAGCTCCTCCAGTAGGTATGTGCTCCCAGTAGTTAGATGCTCCCCAATAGTGCCTATTGCCCCGTTCACATAGCTGTATAAGGGCTTGTTTGTTACGGGACAAATTGCACTTTCTAATGGCATTTAATATGGCATACAATTTAGGGGAAAACTGGAAAAAGCTTGCAAATGGGATGAGAATGAGAAAAAAATGCAATTGCGCCATAGTTGTATGGGTTTTGTTTGTACAGCGTTCCGTGTGCGGTAAAACTGTCCTGGTACCATCATTCTCCAGGTCAGTCCAATTATAGCGACACCACATTTTTATAGTTGTGTGTATGGGCTCATTTTTTGTGGGGTGATCTGTAACCTTTATTGATACCAATTTGCTGTGTATGACATTTTTATTAATTTTTTTAGGGTACTTTTACACTTGTGTTTTCTCGTGCTTTTTTCCATTGGGGGACACAGACCATGAGTATAGCTTGAGGTATTAGTAGGAGGGACACTATGCAAATGAAAGAGCTCCTCCTCCTCGGGCTATACCCCCCGACTCCACCAGGAGGAACTCAGTCTTTGCTTAGTGTCCGGTGAAGGAGGTTGACACGATCACTATCTCTACTCCTTTTTGTTATTTTCTTTCTAGATGGGGACACAGGTCGGCATGGCGCCTTCCTGGTCCCCCGTGGAGTGCCCGCCGCCGTCCTTGGACGCTGCCTGGCTGCCTCCATTGCCCCCAAAGAAGACAAGTGGATCCGGGCTCGACCTGCAGCTCCGGTTTCCCACCAGCCACTGGGTCGCCTGCTGCCACCCTCCACCAGAGCACTGCACTCCTGTGCAAGGAGTCAGGTGCCTGAAGAGGTGCATCCCTGCTGGTCCTGGAGTCGAGGGAGAAGATCTGCAGGAGCAGATAAGTATACCTGCATCCCTGCCTTACCCCTCCCCCTCCACCATTCTCATTCCCCTGAAGCTGCCTGGGTGAAGCAGAGATAGGATTCCTTCTGGGGGCATGTTGGACTCTTTATTAGGGGCACATATTGCCTGCCTTTAAGGCAGGCTCAAAGACATCTGGCAGGCTATGCGCGGCACTTGCCGGCATCACTCTTTTTTTCTCCTGAGCAGGGACGCACCACAGAGTTCACCGCGGCTGCGCTGGCTCTTCCCTTCTTAACCCAGGGACATTAGCCCCTGATACATGTAAAGGGGCCCGGGTAACGATGGGGCCATTTTTTCATACGGCGCGCGCGTTCTTTTCGCGCCATTATGACGCGACCGGGGGGCGGAACCTCTGTTCTGCTCTGGCACTTCCTCTTGCTGTGTTCGGCCGTGCAGTCCGATCTCTCGCGCGACTTCCCCGCTCCTCTCAAATCAGGAGAATGGCGTAAAAAGCCGCCGGTGGTCCTCTTCTGCTGCCCATTAATACAGCTTTCTGCTGTATGAGTAAATGCCATGCCTTTGATGTGACAGATACAAATGGGCGTTATCAGACCTGGCTGCTAAGCAAAAGCAGGTGCGGGGATAAGTCTTCCCCTTAGTTTGCCATAACTTTTTTTCGTCGCCTGTCTCTTGTGCTCTGCCCCTGGACAGGATATCCTCCATCTCTTGCTCAGCCCAGTCCTCCCTCCGCATGACGCTATCCTGCCTCTCTGCGGAGACGGCGGTACTACAGCTCATAGCTGTGTGAGTTAAGGTCTTGACCTCTGATGTTTAATCAAATAAAAAAAAAAAAAAAAAAATTAAATAAAAATTAAATTAAATTAAGAAATTTCCCATCTGGGTTTACAAAGACCTCCGTCCCTGGGAACCTGCAGTCCCCGCTTGGGCATCTGCCATGTCCAGCGCGGCCGCTGAACTGGTCTTAGTCGCCAAGGCAGCCATGGCCTTTAATCCTGTGGTGCTAACCTCTCCATCTCTCTCAGTGGTCCCCACAGTGGGTGCCTGACTACGTAGAGGCAGCGTGAGCGGCAGCATCCCACCTCGGATGTCTCCGTCTCCCCCCTCGCCTGTGGCGCTTTCGGACTGCTCTTCCTCCTCCCTAGGGAGAGCAATCCGAAGGGGAATTATCCGGCTCGGACGAGCCAGGTCCTTTTTTGGACTATAGGGCATTTTCAAATCCTGTGACGCCAACCACCTCTCTGTGGTTTTCCACAGAAGACGCCCGACTACTAACAGGGAGCGTGAGCGGCAGCATCCATCCTCGGATGGCTCCGTCTCTCCCCCCTCGCCTAGAGGCGCGTTCGGACGACTCTCCCCTCCTCCCTTAGGGAGCGCAAGTCTGAAGGGGAATTTCCGGCTCTGACCAGGTCATGGAGCGTGACCCCTCGCCTAAGCTCCTCCACCCGTGGTGGGCTGACTTAGTGGCGACTGTCTGAGACACCTTTATTCTCCAAGGGGATTCACCTCCTTCCACTGGTCAGGAGTTCCCCCCTTTTTTCTGTCCAGGGAGTCGGAGACTACCGCGTTCCCGGTCCATGAGGGATTTTTCCGCGGTCATATCCAGGGCCTGGGGTCGTCTTAATAAGGTTCTCGACCACCCAGCGCGTGAATATACTTTATCCTTTCCCTGCTGATGGCGAGGAGAGGTGTCTCCTCCCCCTAGGGTGGATCCTTGGTGGCCAGATTAGCCAATTATATGGCTCTCCCTGTCTTAGACAGTTCCTCTTGGTAGGATGCTGTAGACAGACGCATAGACTCTCTTTCCAGGTCCTTTTCTTCACTGGCAGGCGCGTCCCTGCGACCTACCTTTCACTCAGCAGGGGTAGCCAGTGCTCTCTCGGTGTGGTTACAGCGCCACCACCAGGAACTGGCGGAGCAAGTTGCGTCTACTGACACACTGGAGTTGGTTCTCCAGATGTCTCAGGCTTCTAAGATTCTTTGCGAAGCTTCTAGGGACATTGTCCCCCTCTTTGCCCGCAGGTTGGCCATCTCTGTCACTCAGTGCGAAGAGATCGGATTAAAGGTGTGGGACGCCGATGCCTCCACCAAGCGTTCCCTCGCTAATCTCCCCTTTGGGGTTTCCAGACCTTATGGGGATCAGCTACACAAGTTAATCTCTGCATGCCTTTTGCCGTTTCTCATCTGGTAGGCCGTCGCCTGCTTCCCCCGCCGGGGGTCTCAGGTCGTCCGCAAAAAGGCCTTCCTTTAAACCAGCCTTCCCGGCACTAGAGGGCCCAGTCAGCTCGCCCTGCTGCGCCCAAGCCTATCTGCATGTCACGATTGCGGATTCCCACCAACGATTCCTGCGCTTCGCCATTAGGGGTCGACACTGTCAGTTTGTCGCCCTTCCTTCGGTTGGCGACCACCCCTCGGGTCCTTACCAAGGTCCTGGACCGCTCATGGCGCTTTTTCGTACCAGGGGCATTCCTTTGCTGCCCTATCGGGACGATATCCGGATCGAGGCCCCCTCTCTACCGCAGGCCGAGGATAGAGTCCGGATCACTGTTCAGACTGGAGCAGTTCGGCTGGCTGATAACTTTCCCAAAACTCCTGTCCTCTTCCCGTCCCAGAAGCTCTCCTTTCTGGGGGATGTTATTGGATACCTCGGCCGCCAGAGTATTCTGCCTGCCTTCAAGTTCTCCCCAGATCCAGGGCGCAGTGCCACATCTGCTGCGCTAACCCGTGCCTATCCATACGGGAATACATGCAGGTCCTGAGTCTTATGGTAGTCTCTTTCGAGGCCGTTCCATATGCCCAGTTTCACATTCGCCTGGTGCAACAGAAGATCCTTTACCTCTGGGACAAGACCTCTCGGGGTCTGGACGATAGCGTCTGCTTGTCTCAGACGGGTTCGGGCCAGCTCTGCCTTGGTGGCTGTCCCCGATGAACCTGAGGTCGGGGGAGATCTTTTTTCCCATTTCCTGGACGATCACCACCACCGATGCCAGCCTCCTGGGTTGGGGCGGCATTCTCCAGTCTCGCACGGTTCAAGGGATTGGGTCGGCGGCAGAGTCTCGCCTTCCAATCAACATTCTGGAACGGGGGGGCGATTTTCCGCTCTCTCTTTCTCCCATTGGACCCCTCTCCTTGCGGGCCTCCCAGTGAGGATTCAATTGGACAATGCCACGGCCGTGGCCTACATCAACCATCAGAGCGGGACCCGCAGCCGGATGGTGATGCAGGAGGTGACGAGAATTCTGACGTGGGCGGGGACGCACGTTCCGGTGTTGTCAGCAGTTTACATTCCAGGAGTGGACAACTGGACAGCGGTTTTTTCTAAGCCGCAACTAGGGGAATCCAGGCGAGTGTTCTCTGCATCCAGAAGTGTTCGAAGAAATCTGCCACAGATGTGGCCGTCCGGATGTGGACCTACTGGCGTCCAGGTTCAACAACAAGCTCCCAGTGTTCCTGGCTCGCGCCCCGAGATCTGAGGGGCGTACGGAATGGACGTGCAGGGTGTCTCCGTGGCAGGACTTCACGCCTCCTCTGTTTTCCTCTCCTACCAAAGGTTCTACGCAAGATCGAGACGGAAGGGATCCCGACCGTTCTCATCGCCCCAGAGTGGCCTCGCCGCGCGTGGTTTTCGGACGTGGCTCGGATGCTGGCGGACGCCCCATGGCCTCTTCCCGACAGACAGGACCTACTGTCTCAGGGGCCCCCCCGCTTTTCCACCAGAATTTCCGGTCTCTTCGTTTAACGGAGTGGCTGTTGAAACTGGCCATCCCGAAGAAGAGGGGGTTCTCGGATTCAGTGATTAGGACCATGATCAGAGGCGAGGAAGTCTTCTTCCTCTCGGATTTTACTATCGTACCTGGAAGGCTTTCCGGTCCTTTTGTCAGAGTTCGGGGTTTCCCTCCCCCTTCGCTTTTCCGTCATGATGGGTACTGTCTTTTCTTCAGTCTGGGCTTGAGCAGGGACTGTCGCCTAGTTCCCTGTAAGGTCAGGTTTCGGGCGCTGGCCGTCCTTTTTTTCAGTGGTCCCCTTGCTCATATGGGTCCGGTGAAGACCTTTCTTAAGGGGGTGGGCACATTCGGTTCCCCCACATGTTCCCCTTTGTCTCCTTGGGATCTCAATTTGGTCCCTGCGCGCTCTGCAGTCGGCCCCTTTGAGGGAGGTCTCTCTGACTGTTTTTCACCTGGAAAGTGGTCTTCCTTGGGGCCATAAGTTCTAATGCAGCTACCATAGCGTAGTGATTAAAGTTCTGGGCGATTATGCAGAAGCTAGTGATTTCAAATCCCATCTCAAGTTTTTATTAATCAGACTGGTGTCGGAGCTGGCCGCTCTTTCCTATCAGGAGCCCCTTTTCTGGTTTTCCAACAGGATAAGGTTGTGCTCCATCCGTCCCCTCCTTTTTTGCCCACAGGTGTCGTCTCCCTTCCACTTAATAAGGATCTGGTCCTGCCTTCCTTTTGCCCTTCTCCGGCTAACCCCAAGGGAACGCACTCTGCAATTCCCTGGATGTCGTACGGGCCCTGAAGGTGTATCTCGCGGCTATTGTTTCCGTCCGCCGTTTCACGGCGCTCTGGTCTGCCTCGGCTATTTCCACGGCTTATCGCGCTTGTAGTAGAGTTCCCCCTGCTAGGAATTACCGCTCACTCCGCTAGGGCAGTGGGGGCTTCCTGGGCAAGACGCAATCATGCCCTCTGCGTCTCAGCTGTGTAAGGCGGCCAGCTTACATACCTTTACAAATTTTTATCATTGCATTCACTGGTTTCGGCTGATGCGGTCTTTGGCCGCAGGGTTTTGGCAGGCTGTGGTTCCTGTTTGGCCGTTGGACGTTCCTCCTGGCGGTGCTGAGATTTTTTCCCACCCCATGGACTGCTTTAGGACCGTCCCATGGTCTGTGTCCCCCAATGGAAAAAAGCACGAGAAAAGGAGATTTTTGTGAACTCGCCTGTAAACTCTTTTTCTCGTCTTTTCCATTGGGGGGACAGACAGATCCCCACCCCATCTGTCTATTGCAGAGGAGGGAGGCTTCAATTCAGTTTTCTTGCTTATGGTTGGACCTTATGGCTTGGTCGATGGTTTCCTTAAGTTTTTCTTGCTCCTTCTCCTACTGCTTGTGCAACGCCTGAGTTCCTCCTGGTGGGAGTCGGGGGGTATAGCCCGAGGAGGAGGAGCTCTTTCATTTTGCATAGTGTCCCTCCTACTAATACCTCAAGCTATACCCATGGTCTGTGTCCCCCCAATGGAAAAGACGAGAAAAAGATATTTAACAGGTGAGTTTCACAAAAATCTCCTTTTTCTTTTCCGGCATAGAGTTCCGTCACAGTGGCTCAATACCAGAAAAGAACTGATCAGTTTTTATCCCATGCATTCTGAATGGAGGAGTAATCCGTTCAGGATGTCTTCAGTTCAGTCTTATTGACTGATCAGGCAAAAGATAAAACCGCAGCCTACTACGTATTTATCTCCGGTGAAAAAAACTGAAGACTTGCCTGAATGTCGGATCCAGCATTTTTTCCCCCTTAGGAATGTATTAGTGCCCGAATCCGGGCATACAAAATACCGGAATGCCGGATCCGTCCTTCCGGTCAGCGCATGCGCAGACTGTAAAAATGTGAAGAAAGATACAAGACGGATCCGTCTGTTCCCCGCATGACTAGCGGGAGAGACTGATCTCGTTCTTGCAATGCATTTTGTGAGATTGATCCGCATCCGGATGCGTCTCACAAATGCTTTCAGTCACATCCAGACTGCAGATCCGGCGGGCAGTTCCGGCGACGGAACTGCTTGCGATCACACTTCCGCAAGTGTGAAAGTAGCCTTAGCTGTTTTTAAAGACAATATCGCTGACATACAAAGTCGTATGGCGGTAGTGGGTAACCATGCTAAATTAAGGGTTACTTTTGGGGAGATGATCAAACATAAAGGTGTTTCTTGCAGCATCTTCACAAACAAGCGCAGCAGTGTCATCACTTGGAGGGAAGTTTTGCACGCCAATTCCAACAATTTTTCTGCAATTTACAAATTTTTGGCATTGCACTTATCTGCCTCCAAGAAACTGCATGGCCAACAGTGAAGGGAAGACCAGAAGAGCATTTCTCCCTTTGGCTATGCTGGTTTTCTTGAAAGGTCATTAAATTCAGTGGTTATGTAACTGCAGAAATACACATATGGCTGACTGGCATTCAAAATGTCCCTCCCAGCCTGTAACTCCCAGCCCACATTGCCCCAATACTACACAGCTCACACTTTAAGCTGCAGCCAGCACTGATGAACTGCAGGCTTGAAGCAGCAGCACTGTGTTCAGGGCAGTGCCCTGACTGCTGAAGATGCCCAGCTAGCACTGTTGTTCCGTTGTGGTGCTCTGAGCATTGTGTTCACCCTCAAAAGAAGCTGCCACCATCCATCTTCTATCTTGCCGCGGATGCTCCTGTTCTTTCACCCGCCAAGGGAGGCAGTGGGCTGACTTTTAAGTCCCCGCGTCAGGGACGTTATCCACTCTGGGCCTGGCTGTCAGTTGTTGGCGCGGCAGTGCAGCTCATGGCAGTGCTGCGCTTACACTGTGTGACTGCATACATAGAGACAATGGGCCCGGGGCTACCGACACAAATGCCCCTAATATAATCCACATTGCTAGCACAATCCAAAGCTGTTTGAAGAGGTCAAGGTCAGGGCTCTGTGTGGGCCAGTCAAGTTTTTTCAAACGGACCCAACGATACATTTATGGACCTTGCTTTGTGCACTGGGCCGCAGTCGTGCAGGAACAGAAAAGGGCCTTCCCCAAACTGTTCCCACAAAGTTGGAAGCATGTGATTGTCCAAAATGTCTTGGTATGCTGAAGTATTAATATTCACCGTCAATGAAACTAAGGGTCCTACGCCAACTCCTGAAAAACACCTCCACAGCATTATCACTTCTCCACCAATCCTTACAGTTGGCACAATGCAGTCAGGCAGGTAACGTTCTCATGGCATTCGCCAAACCCAGACTCGTCCATCAGAGTTCCACATAGAAAAGCGTGATTCATCATTCCACAGAACACATTTCCACTGTTCAAGAGTCCAGTGGTGACGTGCTTTTCTCACTGCATTGATACTTGACATGGTGCTTGGTGATGTAAGGCTGGCATGCAGCTGCTTGGCCATGGAAGTCCATGCCATTGCATGATCAATTCAGTGGTCAGTTGGTGTAAAACCACTGTGTCAACCAACCAGTTTGACTTTGGGCTCAACCTAAGGGCGTTACCTTTGTAGTCCCCTGGTAGTCACCCTTCAACCCCTATACAGGGATCTGGACTTTGCTGAAGGAACCCCACCAGACCACTACCTCCTGCAGTAGTTCTGGTTAGTGAGTGTAGCTGACCCCATGCGGGTCAGAGACACCCAGTGCGGAGCACCGAGTAATAAGGGCAAAACATATTTAGGGGAAGGCAGGAGTTCATTTAAATCTGAAAACAAGTCTTAAGGTCAGGGCAGGCATCAAAGGGTCAATACAGTAATCGGGGCAATGCAGCGAAAGATCAGAGTTGGGAAACGGGCAGAAAAGTAGAACAGCACACCTTTGCAGGGACTTAGCAAGATATACAACTTCTTGCTCAGGCACATCTCCCTAGGGAAAAGCACCTTAAAGGGGTTGTCCGTGGTTCAGAGCTGAACCCGGACATACCATTATTTTCACCCAGGCAACCCCCCCTGAGGCTAGCATCGGAGCATCTCATGGCTCCGATGCGCTCCCCTTGCCCTGTGCTAAATCTCGCAGGGCATGGGCTCTTTTGTTTATCATAACACACTGCCGGGTGGAAACCTTCCGCCCGGCAGTGTGTTCGGTGACGTCACCAGCTCTGATGGGCGGGCTTTAGCGCTGCCCTAAGCCGTTTTTACTGGCTAGGGCAGCGCTAAAACCCCGTGCCCATCATTGCCCGGTGATGTTCACCAGGGCTTCCTGGCAAGCCCCATGGGAGAGCCTGGTACGTCACCGGATCTCCAAAAAATGCCTTTGCCCTGCACGATTTAGCGCAGGGCAAAGGAGCGCATCGGAGCATGAACCTGTCTCCGATTGCTCAAGTCAGGGGGGGCTGCCGGGGTGAAAAATGGAGGAAATGTCTGGGTTCAGTCTCTGAACCCGGACAACCCCCTTTAGGTACTCCCAGGTGTTTGGCCAATGGCTGTTAAGGATTGGTATAACAGTGGTGTTGGCCCTTTAAGAAGTCCTACCACCCAGGCACAGGCTGCAGCCCTCCAATGAGGGACACAGAACTCCAGGGGCTGGTCCCCGTAGCAGGATGAGTGATGCGGCACCTGTGCCGGC
Source organism: Bufo bufo (assembly GCF_905171765.1). Classification (NCBI taxonomy): domain Eukaryota; kingdom Metazoa; phylum Chordata; class Amphibia; order Anura; family Bufonidae; genus Bufo; species Bufo bufo. The sequence continues at coordinate 102,918,444 of NC_053392.1, read as the reverse complement.
CCAGGATAGCAGTGGGCTTGGAGCGCCACCAATGAAGCTCCCAGCGCACAGTTTTTTGTGCTGCTGTTAAGACCAGAGAAGGTTTGGAGATCTGCAGTCATAGAGTCAGCAGAGGGTCGGTGACCCCGCTCTGTAATTTTATGTGGTCTCCACTTCATGGCTGAGTTGCTGTGGTTCCTAAATGCTTCCACCTTACAATAATACCACTCACAGTCAGTGTCATATCTATCACGAGGCAAACAAGGCATTTGCCTAGGGCGGGCACTTGCCAATGGGGCGGCTAAATGCCTTGTTTGCCCCTTGTTCCATCCGTCTTATATGCCGGTATACTCAGAAGATCTAATGGTATATTCTAACCACGAGGCGTTCCCATGGTGACAGGGACGCTTGCCTGGGGGTTAGAATATACAGGGCCCACGCCACTCACAGGAGTACATTTATAAACTGTAATCAGTAACTTTAACTTGTAATCATTGCTCATCTCTTTACTTGGATGCCTTACTCTGTCTTTAGCTCCCAGTAACAGCACGGCAGCGCTCACCTCACTGACGTCACGCGCCTGCTCCTCCCCCCTAGGCGGCGCAGGCGCGTGACGTCAGTGAGTGGCGCCGCCCCACGCCGCACTGCCTGCTGTTACCGGACTGAGAGACAGAGTAAGGTATCCAAGTAAAGAAGATCAGCAATGATTAAAGTTAATGATTACAGTTTATAAATGTACTCCTGTGAGCGCGGGGAAGGGGGATCTGGTGGATAGCACTGTTTTAGGGGAGGGGGGAATCTGTGGATGGCACTGTTTAGGGGAGGGGGATCTGTGGATGGCACATAGGAAGGAGTGGGGTTTAGAGAGGAAGGGGTTTGCCTTGACAGGAAGGGGTGGGTCAAATTTATATTAGAGGGGTGCCCCGAGTTTAGGTCTCGCCTAGGGCAGCACAAACCAAGATACACCACTGCTCACATTGATGCTAGAATATCTAGGAGGGAAGTAAATTTCAGGATTTGACTTGTTGCAGGACCATGCTTGAATTCACTGAGCTCTTCAGAAAGAGTTAGTGCCACATACCGGCCCTTCAGAGGGAGAAGGCCGCGGAGCGCGAAGAGGGATGGTAGTGGTGGCTGAAGGGGGGGGCGGTGAGGGTGGGTTGTAGTTCCTCGTAGTGGTTGATCCTACTTCAACTCTCCCTACAGCCGTGGGGTCAGTGAATGGGAGGGGTGAAACCCTACTTACCCCTCCGTGCGCACCCTGGACTGGATGGGGTCTGCTGCCTAGTGGTGGCTGGGATGCCCCTGATGTCAGAATGAGCATCTGGCTACCATCCCATTCTATTCTTTGGGAGTTCCGGAGATAGATGAGCACTGTACTCGGCTATCTCCGGAACTCCCATAGAAATGAATGGAGCGGTCGCGTGCATGCCTGAACCCGGCCACTCCAATTCCTTTTGGAGGGCTCTGTGAGGTAAGGGGGGGCCCGCTCTTGTAATCGGGTGGGGGGTTCCCAGCAATCTAATAGTTATTTCCCCATCCTGTGGTATATAGGATAACTGAAACATAACCGGAATACCCCTTTAACACCCCTTAAGGACCAGTCAATTTTCACCTTAAGGGGGGAGCCGGACTGATTTTTGCAAATCTGACATGTGTCACTTGTGTGGTAATAACTTTAAAACGCTTTTAACTTATCCAAGCCATTCTGAGATTGTTTTCTCGTCACATTTGTACTTCATGGACATTGGGTAAAAATGGAGTCAAAAAAATTCATTTTTATTTATAGAAAAAAATACCAAATTTACCAAAAAGTTTGGGTAAAGAATGTGCAAATTTTCCAAGTTTCAATTTCTCTACCTTCTTTAATACATAGTAATACTCCAAAAATAGTTATTAATTTACATTCCCCATATGTCTACATTCAGTGTGGATCATTTTGGGAATGCCATTTTTGGGGACGTTACAAAGGCTTAGAAGTTTAGAAGCAAATCTTCAAATATTTTCAGAAAATTCCAAAACCCACTTATTTAAGACCAGTTGAGGTCTGAAGTCACTTTGTGAGGTTACATAATAGAAACCCACCCAAAAATAACCCCATTTTAGAAATTACACCCTCAAGGGTATTCAAAACTGATTTTACAAACGTTGTTAACCCTTTAGGATGTTCTACAAGAATTAATGGAAAATGGAGAGATGAAATTTCAGGAATTTCACTTTTTTGCCAGATTTTTCCATTTAAGTCCATTTTGTCCAGTAACAAAGCAAGGGTTGAACAGCCAAACCAAACTCAATATTATTGCCCTGATTCTGTAGTTTACAGGAAACACCCATATGTGGCCGTAAACTGCTGTATGGGCACACGGCAGGGCGCAGAAGGTAAGGACCGCTATATGGCTTTTGAAGGGCAGATTTCGCTGGAATAATTTTCAGGTGCCATGTCACATTTGAAGACACCCTGAGGTACCTCCACAGTGGAAAACCCCAAGAAGTGACCCCATTTTGGAAACTACACCCCCCAAGGAATTTTTCAAGGCATGTAGCGAGCACTTTGACCCAACAAGCGATTCATAGAATTTAGAGATATTTGGCTGTGAAAACGAAATTCTTTATTTTTTACAAGAAAATGTCTCTTTAGGCCCAAATTATTTATTTTCACAAGGGGTAACAGAGTAAATTACACCCACAATTTGTTACCCATTCTCTCCTGAATATGGCAACACTTCATATGTGGCCGTAAACTGCTGTATGGACACATTGTAAAGTTCAATGTACTGATAAGCAACACCTGATGTATTCGGTATCCTACAAATTTTATATATATATAAGCTTTATATGGTAGGACATAGTCGCCAAATATAGCAGCTAAAAGAAACAAGTGTCTCAAATTATTTCAAAGAAATATGTTGTATAATATATGTCATCACATTGCAGAGGCACTGAGCTACCAGAACATACAAAGTTCTAGTCCCCTTTTGTAAAACAACACCCGTCAAGGTATTCATCTAGGGGTGAAATGAGAATTTCTAGCTTTGTTATGGGTTTTATTAGAATGCCAATTGAAATGTGGGGAAACAGGAAATTAGAATTTTTACCAGCATACAGTTTCAAGGGGGTGTTTTATAAAATAATCAAAGGGGGTTTAGTTAAAAGTCAACAGAGGTGTGGTAGATTCTAAAACAATCTTTTATGCAAAGACCCGGCTTTGAGGGGCACATCTCACAATGATGAATTGTGTCTTTCCTCGATTCCATTTCTGGAGCATACCCGACACCTTTTTTGTGGCCTTCTCCGTGTCTCTGTGGGGGGAACTACCCCAGGGAAATGCTGTCCTTGTATTATTCTGCTCTCACTTCCTGTGGCCCTGCTCCCTTCCCCTTCCTGTTCCCCAAATAAAAAGTTCTTTATTACTTTTTCTTGAAAGTGCAGGAATTTTCCCCTGTTTCCTGCACTTCTGTATATTACAAAAGCATTATTAGAGGGCAATTTGCATCAGGTGCAATGCCAAATTTTTTATACCATGCCCGAGTTTTTGGCGGAGGGCAGTGTATGGTTGCAGTGCCTGGTCTGAAGTTCCACACCTCCCATAAACTTAATTATAGTCCTGGATGCACACTGGTTTGGGGACTGATTCTGTGGATCCATGGGCGTAGGAAGCGGGGGAAACGGGATCCCCCCAGAAATAATGTGGGGGGGGACAGGTTTTGGAGTTAATCCCCCGCCAGGCTCCAGCCAGGCCAGCGGGCAGTGTCTGTGAGCGGGCGGGGGCAGGCAGTGTGCGGCGGGCGGCAGGGCACTGAGATGAGCGCTTCCATTGTGGAAGCGAAGCACTCAACTCCATGGTGATCTGTTTCTGTTTATATCGCTGTCCTCAGGACAGCGATACAAACAGAAGGCTGCGGAGGGAGCAGGGCAGGGAGGTGTGTCCCTTTCCCTGTTCCTCTGATAGGCTGCCGGCACTACTAGGCCGGCAGCCTATCAGAGGCCGGCGTAGGCGGCGCAATGACGTCATCGCGCCGCCTGAGCCGTTACAGCGCTGGAGTCAGGACACAGGCTGGGAAGGGCCCTGCATCGCATCGCTCCAAAGAGGTAAGTATAAGAGTGTTCATTTTTTTTTTTAACTATATTATATACAATAATTCATTTTGTTTTAACTGGCACATAAAAGAGGGGCACTGGTATTATACTGGCAGCATGTATTGCGGAATTTGGGGGGGGGCCCTGGTATTATACTGGGCTGGCACATGACTGGGGAATTTGGGGGGGGCCCTGGAATTACTGGTACAGATTGGGGGGTGGGTGTCTGGTATTACTGCCACATGATTGGGGGGTCTGTCTGGTATTACTGGCACATGATTGGGGGGTCTGGTCTGGTATTACAATACTGCCACATGATTGAGTGGGTCTGGTATTATTGGCACATGATTGGGGGGGTCTTATATTACTGGCACATGATTGGGGGGGGTCTGGTATTACTGGCACATGATTGGGGGGTCTGGTATTATACTGGCACATGATTGGGGAATTTGGGGGGGGGTGGTATTACTGGCACATGATTGGGGGGGGTCTGGTATTACTGGCATATGATTGGGGGGTCTGGTATTACTGGCACATGATTGGGGGGTCTGGTATTACTGGCACATGATTGGGGGTCTGGTATTACTGGCACATGATTGAGGGGGTCTGGTATTAATGGCACATGATTGGGGGGGTCTGGTATTATACTGGCACATGATTAGGGAATTTGGGGGGTCTGGTATTACTGGCACATGATTGGGGGGGTCTGGTATTACTGGCACATGATTGGGGGGGGGTCTGGTATTACTGGCACATGATTGGGAGGTCTGGTATTACTGGCACATGATTGGGGGGGTCTGGTATTACAGGCACATGATTGGGGGGGTCTGGTATTATTGGCACAAGATTGGGAGGGTCTGGTATTACTGGCACATGATTGGGGGGGCTGTTATTACTGGCACATGATTGGGGGGGCTGTTATTACTGGCACATGATTGGGGGGGGTCTGGTATTACTGGCACATGATTGGGGGGTCTGGTATTATACTGGCACATGATTGGGGAATTTGGGGGGGGTGGTATTACTGGCACATGATTGGGGGGGGTCTGGTATTACTGGCATATGATTGGGGGGTCTGGTATTACTGGCACATGATTGGGGGGTCTGGTATTACTGGCACATGATTGGGGGTCTGGTATTACTGGCACATGATTGAGGGGGTCTGGTATTACTGGCACATGATTGGGGGGGTCTGGTATTATACTGGCACATGATTAGGGAATTTGGGGGGTCTGGTATTACTGGCACATGATTGGGGGGGTCTGGTATTACTGGCACATGATTGGGGGGGGTCTGGTATTACTGGCACATGATTGGGGGGTCTGGTATTACTGGCACATGATTGGGGGGGTCTGGTATTACAGGCACATGATTGGGGGGGTCTGGTATTATTGGCACAAGATTGGGAGGGTCTGGTATTACTGGCACATGATTGGGGGTCTGGTATTACTGGCACATGATTGGGGGGGCTGTTATTACTGGCACATGATTGGGGGGGCTGTTATTACTGGCACATGATTGGGGGGGCTGTTATTACTGGCTGTGAGAGGCACTGGGGGGGGCGGGGGCTGAGAGGACTGGGGGCTGATGAGAGGCACTGGGGCTCTTATCTGGGGTCTGATTGGGGGTCATTCATATTGGGGTCTGAGCTGAGGTGTGATCTGAGGTCTTATTAACATTGGGGATCTTATTGGGGCTGTTAGCTGAGGTCTGATTAACAGTGGGGGTCTGATTGGTGGTCTGACCTGAGGCGTAATGAAAAATATTTTTTTCTTATTGTGCCCACTTCCAGCCCGGAGCCCAGCTGCCCAGAGCACTGATCCGGAGCAGCTTGGAGAAAAAGGCCTCACAGTCTCCCACACTCCTTCTGCCCGGCCAAGCCAGCCAGCACCCCTGAGTCTTCAGAACTGTAAGTGTGTGTGTGGGGGGGGGGGGGGGGGTTTCACACACACACTTAAGATTTAACGATATAAACAACTCGCAGTTTACTGAATGAGAATATACCCGGCGAGCAAAAATTCTGTCCCCCCCAGATTTTTTGGGGTTCCTACACCCATGTGTGGATCCACGAACTGGAACAGGGGTGGATCTGTCAGCATGTATGGTAGTAAGTACAAAGACGTCACGCTTGTCTTTGTACTTAACAAGCATCATGTTATCACTGCAAACTGCCCTGCTTTCCCTCACTCTTATCCTTTGGTCTATAAAATTTTTAGGCAGATGTTTTTGGTTTCGTCTGATAGTTCCGCATGCAACAGTGTCTCTGGAAAACAGGCATTTCAGTAGTGGGACACTTGTGTAGAAGTTGTCAAGGTACAAGTTGTACCCTTGACCTAGCAGGGGGTGAATCAAGTCCCATACTATTTTTCCTGCTATTCCAAGGAGAGGGGGGCACTCTGGGGGTTCAATTTTTGAATCTTTTCCCTCGTAAACTCTAAATTTATGTGTATAGCCACTTTGGCTTTCACATAGTTTGTAGAGTTTGATGCCATATCTGGCCCGTTTGTTGGGAAGGTATTTGCGAAAATGCAGTCTGCCCTTGAAGTGCACAAGGGATTCATCAATGGACAGATGCTTTTGGGGTATGTAGACCTGGGCAAACTTGAGATTATAATGATCTATAATGGGCCGAATTTTGTATAAACGATCGTATCTAGGATCATTAGGGGGTGGACAATCTGCATTATTGTTATAATGTAGAAATTTCAGGAGACTTTCGAATCGGGTCCTGGACATAATGGTGCTGTATATTGGCGTGTGATGTAAAAGGTCATTACTCCAATATGACCGTAGTGATGGTTTTTTAATTATCCCCATATTAAGTATTCAACCCCAAAAAAAATTCATCTCCAAAGGGGTCGTGGGAGTCCACTGAAGGGCTCTTGCATAGTATGAGTTGGGGTGGGCGACTAAAAATTGATTGGCATAAAGATTAGTTTGCTCCACCATCATGTCTATCAATTCATCAGGGAAAAAAAGGTGGAAAAAATCAGCTTCCGTGAACCCTGCAGTGTTCACATGAATGCCTGTAGTGGCCGTAAAGTCCAGCACCTGAGGTACAAAGTTAGTAGTAGAAGTCCAGCTGGGGTCATTTGTAGAAGCTGATGCGCTGCTAACTCTACTGCGTCTGGTAGAGGGTTCGTCAACTGATGAATCAGAAGAAGAGCTATACACAAGAAAAGATTCTTCTTCTCCACTGTCAGAGTCAGAAACTGAGGCTAGTATGGCATAAGCATCCTCGGCGCTGTACACCTGTTGAGACATTTTGTAAAATGTATATACAGTTGCAAGAAAAAGTATGTGAACCCTTTGGAATGATATGGATTTCTGCACAAATTGGTCATAAAATGTGATCTGATCTTCATCTAAGTCACAACAATAGACAATCACAGTCTGCTTAAACTAATAACACACAAAGAATTAAATGTTACCATGTTTTTATTGAACAGACCATGGCAACATTCACAGTGCAGGTGGAAAAAGTATGTGAACCCTTGGATTTAATAACTGGTTGAACCTCTTTTGACAGCAATAACTTCAACCAAATGTTTCCTGTAGTTGCAGATCAGACGTGCACAACGGTCAGGAGTAATTCTTGACCTTTCCTCTTTACAGAACTGTTTCAGTTCAGCAATATTCTTGGGATGTCTGGTGTGAATCGCGTTCTTGAGGTCATGCCCCAGCATCTCAATCGGGTTGAGGTCAGGACTCTGACTGGGCCAATCCAGAAGGCGTATTTTCTTCTGTTTAAGCCATTCTGTTGTTGATTTACTTCTATGCTTTGGGTTGTTGTCCTGTTGCAACACCCATCTTATGTTGAGCTTCAGCTGGTGGACAGATGGCCTTAAATTCTCCTGCAAAATGTCTTGATAAACTTGGAAATTCATTTTTCCTTCAATGATAGCAATCCGTCCAGGCCCTGACGCAGCAAAGCAGCCCCAAACCATGATGCCCCCACCACCATACTTCACAGTTGGGATGAGGTTTTGATGTTGGTGTGCTGTGTCTCCTTTTCTCCACACATAGTGTTGTGTATTTCTTCCAAACAACTCAACTTTGGTTTCATCTGTCCACAGAATATTTTGGCAGTACTGCTGTGGAACATCCAGGTGCTCTTGTGCAAACTGTAAACGTGCAGCAATGTTTGTTTAGGACAGCAGTGGCTTCCTCTGTGGTATCCTCCCATGATCTCCTTTCTTGTTTTAGTGTTTTACATATCGTAGATTCCCTAACAGGGATGTTGGCATATGCCAGAGACTTTTGTAAGTCTTTAGCTGACACTCTAGGATTCTTCTTCACCTCATTGAGCAGTCTGCGCTGTGCTCTTGCAGTCATCTTTACAGGACGGCCACTCCTAGGGAGAGTAGCAGCAGTGCTGAACTTTCTCCATTTATAGACAATTTGTCTTACCGTGGACTGATGAACAGCAAGGCTTTTGGAGATACTTTTATAACCCTTTCCAGCTTTATGCAAGTCAACAATTCTTAATCGTAGGTCTTCTGAGAGCTCTTTTGTGTGAGGCATCATTCACATCAGGCAATGCTTCTTGTGAAAAGCAAACCCAGAACTGGTGTGTGTTTTTTATAGGGCAGGGCAGCTGTAACCAACACCTCCAATCTCCTCTTATTGATTGGACTCCAGTTGGCTGACACCTCACTCCAATTAGCTCTTGGAGATGTCATTAGTCTAGGGGTTCACATACTTTTTCCACCTGCACTGTGAATGTTTGTTTACATGGTGTGTTCAATAAGAACATGGTAACATTTAATTATTTGTGTGTAATTAGTTTAAGCAGACTGTGATTGTCTATTGTTGTGACCTAGATGAAGATCAGATCACATTTTATGACCAATTTGTGCAGAAATCCATATCATTCCAAAGGGTTCACATACTTTTTCTTGCAACTGTATATATATCTATTCATAAAAAATAGAAAAAGAAAAGTGCTCCAAAAGCAGTGGAGCTTAATGTCACTGGTGACAGAAATTTGTCACTGCTGGCAAATTCAGTGACAAGGACTGGTCACAGATAGAAGATAGAGGTTCGGAGGTATGGGGGGGGTTTGAAACTGAGTATTTATAATCGGGGACAAGTACGGACATCCCCAATATTTTTATTTTGTATTTTTATTTATTATTTTTCCAATAAACGTCTAACTTACCCTAAAACAAGAGCTCTAACCCTAATAACTCCCTAACTAACCCTAATGATTTGCCAAAAACAGGTTACTGACAGTATGGATGACGGGGACTGGGGTGCTGATGTACTGTCACTATTGGCAGACAGCACACAGTTACAGGGGACAAATGAGGGTCACAGGAGACGAATGAGGGGTGAAGAAGGGCACAGTGGACAAATGAGGGGCACTTTTGGTGTGTGTGTTTTTTTTTTTTTTTTCACAGGTCTAACTTTGCTCTGCCTCCGATCACTTCTCTCACTGAAATGAGAGGATCAAAGGTGAGAGATAGCGTTCTGTACATAACTCATTGTGATTGGTCCGTTCCTGACTGTGGACCAATCACAATGAATTATGTACAGAAAGCTATTTCTCATCTCTGATCCTCTCATTTCAGCGACAGGCGGATGCCAGAAGAGGAGGAGATGTGTGTGCAATGAGCAGGACCGTGGTACGGTGGCCAATGATGCAGTGGGTCAGGATATGTGCATATGAGTCTATGAGTAGTGACGCCAATTGCAGCTTGCGCAGGTACTGTAACAGGGCCCTTTAAGATGATATAACTCACGTACCAGGTGAGGAATGCCAGAGTGGGGTAATGTCTCTGTGTACGGCTGGACTCCTGGATCCTGGCTCACTTGCAATAAATTGAGTGTTGTTAGTAGGAGTAATTGAGGAACTTTGGTAACAGTAAATGAGATCCAGACTGGTAATATAATCCAACTTGTCTTTACTGAATGCAGCATAAATCCGTATGAGATACAGCAATAGTCTTTAGGTCCCAGCAGGTTTCTGGCAATGTATGGCAGGGATTACTATCTCTTCTGCTTCTATCCGATGCCTGGAGAATATGGCAGGAATCTGTCTTCTGCTCTGTCTGTCTTCTGCTTGATATGGGCCTGACTAGCTGAGGAGAAATTGGGCTTCTTCTGGTCTCTGGATAAGTACTCACAGTTATGCTCGCAGGGAATGTTTCGTCCTGGAGATCTGTAGTTCTGGAGGTGCTGCTTGCTTGTAAACCAGCTGAGGCTGAAGGCTCAGACTGGGGTTGGTGATCTTTGGTCTCAACCGAGACGAGATCCTGGTTTGGGATCCCTATTTCTGGGAGCTCCTACTTGCACAACCTTCCCCTTGCAGGAAGAGCTGGAACACACTGTTTTTTCCCTCCCTTGCTGCAGGGCGTGGGAAACTCCACTTCCCTTAAGCAGGGGGGAACAGAACTGGAATGTTCCATTCTGAATGGCTATAACATTAAAACTATGCCTACCAACGATGCCGCCACCTGCTGGTAGACCTGAAACATTACAAAGAAAATATAACATTTAAAATGGTTTCAACTGCACAATGGTGAATGACATGAGGGAAATGACATCAGCTGACAATATTAATGCTCTTAGCGGGGTAAAAGCGTTTAGTAACCCCACTCTGGGACGTTACATGTGCGCGCGAGATCGCTCGTTGGGACAAGATGATGTGAGGTGGTGATCTGCGGCCGGGACCACTGCTGATCGGTCCCTGGCCGTCAAGGGGGAGCTGTTCGGTCCCCGACACAGCAAGGTAATTTGCTCTTCAGGTGCGCGATCTCGGCAGGGGAGCATTTAAATGAACGCCGTGCATGTACGGCGTTCTGCGTTCTGGCACAGTTTTCCCCGCCGTACATGCACGTCTTCTGCGCTAAGGGGTTAAAGTAGAAGAAAACGTGGTCCCTCTTCTAATGTGGTGTAGCCCCCTCCACCTGTAGGTACCAGATTACAGAGACTTTTGAGCGGATGGTTTTGATGGGAGTGGAGTGCAGCTGCATTCCCCTGGCTCTGCATCCAGAGGTTAGAATGCATTCAGCTGGAACAGAGAGGAAACAAGCAGAAAAACAGGGTCAGACAAAGGCATCCTCAAATTATCTGACTCCGTGCACACATCATTTCTTCAGGGAGGCAGCTCAGGGCCCGGCTGCAGCTCATGTCTTTATTAACAACTAAAAAATGTCTGCTGTCTGTAAATATACAGGATTATATATGTACCAGACCAGATGTGTCTATGACTTCATATGGACAGCATGGGGGAGATGATCACATGACCACCTCATATGTTGCCTCCAGGTCTGCTTTCTGAATAAAATATCACATTCTTTATAATTAGAGATGAGCGAATTTCATATTTTGAAATTCGTTCACGCTTCGTTTACTGGTAAAAGGTGAATGGTATGGATTTCGTTACCACGGACCATAAGGCAAATCTATGACGGAATGCCTTTAGAGGCATTCTGTTTATTCATTCTGTCATAATAGAAGTCTATGCGGTGCAAAACGGATCCGTCCCGTTTCCGTTATGCAGGGGAGTCCTCTCCTGCATAACGGAAACGGGACGGATCCATTTTGCAGCCCATAGACTTCTATTATGACGGAATACCTCTAAAGGCATTCCGTTATGCATTCCATCATAGAATTGCGTTATGGTCCGTGGTAAAGGAATCCATAACGCAGTTCACCTTTTATCAGTAAACAAAGCGTGTATGAATTTTATAACCTGAAATTCGCTCATCTCTATTTATAATCTGTCATCATGAATTATTATACACAACATTCCAAGAATCCTTATAACTAGATAGATAGGAGATTCGATAGATAAATAGATGTACAGCTATCAGTGACTGACAGCTATCTCTGTATACACACTTAGGCCTCTTGCACACGACTGTATGCCCGAGATATACGGTCTGTGAGCGGGCCATATGTCCCAGAGCGGAATTGATCGGGAGCACACAGCATCATAGATTACAATGATGCTGTGCACGTTGGGCCGCCCACGGGACTATTGTCCCGCACTCATAAGTTCATATGAGTGCGGGACAATAGCCCCGCAGGCGGGCCGACATCCACGGCATCATTGTAATCTATGATGCTGTGTGCTCCCGTGCGCACGATCAATGGCATACGGTTGTGTGCAAGAGGCCTTACACAGAGAATGCTATCAATCACTGATAACACCTCCATGTGTATAGTTATCAGTGACTCACAGCTATCTCTGTATACACACTTACACAGAGAATACTATCAATCACTGATAACACCTCCATGTGTACAGTTATCAGTGACTCACAGCTATCTCTGTATACACACTTACACAGAGAATGCTATCAATCACTGATAACACCTCCATGTGTACAGTTATCAGTGACTCTCAGCTATCTCTGTATACACACTTACACTGAGAATACTATCAATCGCAGATAACACCTCCATGTGTACAACTATCATAGACTGACAGCTATTTCTGTATACACACTTACACAGAGAATGCTATCAATCACTGATAACACCTTCCTGTGTACAGCTATCAGTGACTGACAGCTATCTCTGTATATACACTTACACAGGGAATGCTATCAATCACTGATAACACCTCCCCCGTGTACAGTTATCAGTGACTGACAGCTATATCTGTATACACACTTACACAGAGAATACTATCAATCACAGATAACACTCCCCTATATACAACTATCAGTGACTAACAGCTATCTCTGTATACACACTTACACAGAGAATACTATCAATTGCAGATAACACCTCCCCTATATACAACTATCAGTGACTAACAGCTATCTCTGTATACACACTTACACAGAGAATACTATCAATCACTGATAACATCTCCCCCTTGAACAATGAAATAAAAATAGAGAGTTAAATGAATGAATGAATTCATCTTTTCCCATAAAACTATATATCTATCTGCTCAGCTCCTCCTGCTGTGTAACATGCTGCTTGCAGACTGCACTGCATTTAGTGATGACAGGTTCCCTTTAAAGGACATTTTGTATTACTGATACAGTTTGTTGTTTGTTTTTTTTTGCTGTATATTAACATAATTTCCATCATGACCCATTTATTCCACTGAGTAAAGCTGGTCCTATAGTGATTGCCGCAGCCAAGGCCACCCTCTCTTACTAATGTTAATATATGTATGCATTCTAGGTCAGGCGACATTCAGAAGCCATTCAGACATTTTATTAGGCGATTTTGATGGATGAGCCATAAAACGTGCTGTGAAGGTCTCTATTGTGGCTGCTTCTGAGATGTTTTTCTCATTCGTGTGCATTAATACTTTCACATACCCTTGGTTACAGACCTTGCGGGGAGTTTGTGCACCTCACAATTCTAGGTTTATTGTTCTGCTACTTTCAACCTGAAGAAAACAGCCGCATTCTCCAGTGAAGTACAATGAAGAACCGACCCAATAATGTATACAGTACACACATAGAAAGTAACAATAAAATAACTGCTTGGTTATTTTATTGTTCGGCTGAATACATTTTCAGCAGGTGCTAACATAAGTGAGATATCCAAAGAACAGCCAAAGACAGAAGTCATGCACCTCTCCTTCAGACCTTGCACTAAGTGTGATACAGTGGATTTTCTGGATTCCTTTAAAGGGGCTCTCTGACACCAGGGACTCAGGCAGGGATCCGATTCCAGCCCTGAGCTCCCTTCTCCACTGAACTGTAAGGCTGGTTTCACACGGGCGTTGCGGAAAAAGATGCGGGTGCGTTGCGGGAACATGCGTGATTTTTCCACGCGAGTGCAAAACATTGTAATGCGTTTTGCACGCGCATGAGAAAAATCAGCATGTTTGGTACCCAAACCCAAACTTCTTCACAGAAGTTCGGGTTTGGGTCAGGTGTTGTGTAGATTGTATTATTTTCCCTTATAACATGGTTATAAGGGAAAATAATAGCATTCTTAATACAGAATGCATAGTACAATTGGGCTGGAGGGGTTAAAAAAAATAAAAAAATTTTTAACTCACCTTAATTCACTTGTTTGCGCAGCCCGGCTTCTCTTCTGTCTTATTCTTTGAGGAATAGGACCTTTAATGACGTCACTGCGCTCATCACATGGTCCATCACATGATCTTTTACCATGGTGATGGATCATGTGACAGACCATGTGATAAGAGCAGTGACGTCACCACAGGTCCTTTTCCTGTGCACAGCAAAGACAGAAGAGATGCCGGCTGCGTGAACAAGTGGATTAAGGTGAGTTAAATTATTATTATTTTTTTAACCCCTCCAGCCCTATTGTACTATGCATTCTGTATTAAGAATGCTATTATTTTCCCTTTATAACCATGTTATAAGGGAAAATAATAATGATCAGGTCTCCATCCCGATCGTCTCCTAGCAACCGTGCGTGAAAATCGCACCGCATCTGCACTTGCTTCACAGCATGCTCTATTTTGTGCGTTTTTCACGCAACGCAGGCCCCATAGAAGTGAATGGGGCTGCGTGAAAATCGCAAGCATCCGCAAGCAAGTGCGGATGCGGTGCGATTTTTACGCATGGTTGCTAGGAGATGATCGGGATGGGGACCCGATCATTATTATTTTCCCTTATAACATGGTTATAAGGGAAAATAATAGCATTCTTAATACAGAATGATTAGTAAAATAGGGCTGGAGGGGTTAAAAAAATATATATAATAATTTAACTCACCTTAATCCACTTCTTTGCTGTGCAGGAGGAAAAGGACCTGTGGTGACGTCACTGCGCTCATCACATGATCCATCACCATGGTGATGGATCATGCGACGGACCATGTGATGAGCGCAGTGACGTCACCACAGGTCCTTTTCCTCCTGCACAGCAAAGAAGAAGACAGAAGAGAAGCCAGGCTGCGCGAACAAGTGGATTAAGGGGAGTTAAATTATTTTAACTTTTTTTTTTTTAACCCCTCCAGCGCTATTTTACTAAGCATTCTGTATTAAGAATGCTATTATTTTCTCTTATAACCATGTTATAAGGGAAAATAATAAAATCTACACAACACCTAACCCAAACCCGAACTTCTGTGAAGAAATCGGGTTTGGGTACTAAACATGCCGATTTTTCTCACGCGCGTGCAAAACGCATTAAAATGTTTTGCACTCGCTCGGAAAAATCGCGCATTTTCCCGCGACGCACCCGCATCTTATCCGGCCCAAATCCATGACGCCCGTGTGAAAGAGGCCTAAGAGTGATGTGCCCTCTATCTACCCATCACCACTGCAGGACAATCAATGTCCTTGGTGGTGACGTGTTCATACAGAACATAACCATTGATTGAAAGAGGAGGAGAAGGAAGCTCGGCGCTTGAACCAGGTGAATCTTTTCTTTTTTTTTCTTCTTTTTACCTGGTCTTGGAGAACCCTTTTTGAAAAATATTTGAGAATGCCTCCTTTCTTCTTTGCATCTGTTCCCACTTTTGTCCCATAGAAATGTAAAAGTGAGCCCCTTAATAATGCAATATTTTTGCCTTTTTATTAATGTGGAGCGGATAAACGAAAAAGCTTATTTCTTTTTGTTTTGGTTTATTTTATCGTTCACATTTCACACTATACAATGTGTTAAATAAATTTTCCAAGTTATGGTTGTGTAAATAACATATACCTATTTTTTTATTTTTTTTTATACTAAATAAGGGTGCTGCTAGACTTTTTGATTTGGGGTAAAGGTCATGAACTTACATGACCTTAAATGTTTTGTACGTTTTTTTTTTTTTTTTTTAGGGGGTGGCGTTTCTTAGTCACAAAATGTTTTACCAGTTTTCTGCCACAGTAAAATTTGCAAATGTTGCAAAATAAAGTTAGCATATTTTTGTGTCTCTCCATCACCCTTCAGCATTCCCTTTTTCCAAAAAGTGGACAAGAGGAGGTGGGCACATTTATCAATATGTGTGCCAGGAAACAGTTGCACATTACACCAGAGATCTATTCCAGTTCCTGGCTGAAGCATATTTCAGCAATGGCGCACGGGCGGCCCGACATGTGCCACAATTATTAAGAGGTGTCTGCCTCTCACGCCACTGCAGGACAAATTAAGACCAGCATATACAAAATCAGTCTTAGGGCTCATGCACATGTACACCCTGTGCCCATATTGTGGCCTGCAAACAGCTGGTCCTCAATATGCAGGCAACGGCTGTTGATCGGGTCCGAAATCCGCAAGATGCAGAGGGGAGGCATGGAGCTGAAGCCCACACAAGCGTTACGGAGCACCTTTGTGGGATTTCAGTCCGTGCCTACGCACCATAAAAAAATTGAATGTTCTATTTTTTTGCGGTGCAGACTGAATCTTGCGGATGGAGGAACCATTCAAGTGAATGGGTCCGCATACGCAAACGGCGGCCACATGGCTGGTGCCCTGCAGGGGCAGGAGGTGCACGCTTTCGTGTGCATGAGCCCTTAATAAATCTTCACCGCAGTGTTTGTAGGGTGTTTTAGAATTTCCTATTGGCCAACATGTAACATTGCACCACGATTTTTCCTCCAGAAAAAAAAATAGCTAAAATTGTGTGTTTGAAAAAAAAATAAAAAATCTTAGTGTGAATCCAGTGGTGTTTTAACGTCTGAGTTTTTATTATACTTTTGTAATTATTATTTTTCATCCCATTAAGAGATTATGGTTTTGCGGCTTTTTTCAAACTTTATCATGGCCTATGCGGCAGAGAACTGGCATCAAAAAGTTGCAAATTTTGCACATGCAACTAAAATTTGCTTTTTGTGGTTTTACACTACACATTTTATTTATTTATTTTATGCACTTATATAGCGCTACTATATTCCACAGACATTAGCATCAAGCTGTCCCCAGTGGGGCTCACACAGAGCCACCGTGCTGCCCACACATGCCAATTTTAATAAAATTGGGTATGGCTTAGCAGAAGGGGTTGTGGCCTCCCACACACTTACAATAATTTATGCCAGAAGCTGGTGTAAATTATAGTGCAATCGATGTCTGACATAGCTGGCATAGAAATGCCAGGCGGAAATTTGCACCACCTGAGCATGTCCTAGATACAGCAGACCTCGATAAAAATTGGAGGCACAGAAAAGTACCCATAACAATGTATAGCCCCAGTATTACAGCTTTGTACCATACAGTCATGTGCGTGAGCTCGTGAACAGATTGTATAAGACTAGAAAAACATAGCTAATTTTTTTCCAGAAACAGTGCCTGTCTTATGCATGATTTATGCTGGGCTGAGATGACATACCAGACACAGCCTATGCAGAACAGTGGCGCTGTTTGGGTACTGCAACACGTTCAGCTTTCAGGAAGCAGTTTTGGATGCCAAAATCTAGGGTGGATCAAAAAAAAAGTATAAAGGGCAGATACGACTTCTCTTTTTTATTATTTATTTACTTCTGGTCTTGGCTTCCAAAAGTGCATCCAGAAACCTGACCGTGGGGCCGTCTCCTTTCTGGAAGAAATCAGCTGCATTTTCCCAATGTTATACTGTATAACCCCTACAGATTGATCTTGGATGGCAGTGCACCAGTCATGCTTCATATGAATGCACTGCCATCTGGTGGCCGAAATGTAAAAAGCTTTGAAATCGTGTCATTCTGATGCAAGGCTACGTTGTCAGGGGCTTGCATGTTGTTGATAATTAGACCTTTACATAAGTTTAAAATTTGATTTGTGATTCTGGCACGCACGCCCTTGGATTATTTTCTTGGGTCTTGGCAAACCATCTTATAAGTAAAGATTAGCGCAGATAAATTTATCTGGTCATGAGGCGACACGATCCGATATTACAATTATGTACGTGTGGTTCATTCAAGGATACTGGACACAGCTGTTCACTTTGAGGTCATGTCAAAAGACACAAGAACCGCCAGTATTTTGTGTGCCTAAAGGGAACCTGTCACATTGAACAGGCATCCAGCCCATGGGCCGCATGTTAGAGAGGAGCTCAGTGGACTGATATACAGTCTCGTAAGAAAAGATTCACTATATAATTAGTATTTTGTTCCTGTAAATCTGTTCTTTCTATGCTTAGGAATCCGGTGGGTGGTCCTACAGCAATCTCTAGGACTGTGCAGATAGCTGTCAATCACTAAGTAGGGCCACCCACTTGACTCCTAAGCAGAAGAGCAAGTAATTCAAATGAATACAAGGTATAATTAATCTTTACCCACAAAATGATATGTTAAAGAGGCTATCCGAGATGACATCAGACCTCCAGACGTGGCAGACCCTCAGTGGCAATGATACTTACCTGGTCCCCACGGCTGGAATCGGTGAGTATCATCACCACTGTGGGCATTTCTATCTAGCGCTGGCCCCGTACGTTCCACAAAATGCGGAATGCACACGGCCTTTATCAGTGTTTTGCAGGACCGCAAAACGCTTATGGCCATCTGAATGAGCCCTAACTGTTTCCATCCAAATGGGCAGCTGTAACAGGTGACTGGCTTACAAGTAGGGTGGCCAGACGACCGGTTTTAGGCCAGACAGTCCGGTTTTCTGGCTCCCTGTCCTCCCTCCGGCGCAGTGCCTGGACGGACACAGGGATGTCCACTCTTTCAGTAGCTCACGCATTGTGCTGTCTGAGCTGCAGCAACTGACCAAGGCTTCCCTCACCCCCAGTCAGTCACTAGAGCCGCAGACATGGCTGACTAAGGCTACTTTCACACTAGCGTTCAGAGAGCGATCCGTCTGGTGTCTGCACAGACGGATCCTCTCCTATAATGCAGACGTTTGGAATCCGTTCAGAACTGATCCGTCTGCATTATAGTTTAGAAAAAATTCTAAGTCTGAAAGTTGTTCAGACGGATCCGTCCAGACTTTACATGAAAGTCAATGGGGGACGGATCAGTTTGAAAATTTAGCCATATTGTGTCAACTTCCGTGCGGAGGCAAACGGATCCGTCCAGACTTACAATGTAAGTCAATGGGGACGGATCCGTTTGCCTCCGCACGGCCAGGCGGACACCCGAACGCTGCAAGCAGCGTTCGGGTGTCCGCTTGCTGAGCGGAGGCTGAACGCTGCCAGACTGATGCATTCTGAGCGGATCCGCGTCCACTCAGAATGCATTGGTAGCTGGACGGATGCGTTCGGGGCCGCTTGTGAGAGCCTTCAAACGGAGGCTCACAAGCGGAACCCCCGACGCTAGTGTGAAAGTAGACTGAGGGGGAGAGAGAAGCGTCCTGGGCTGCCCCCAGCTCACCTTGCGGTCTGAAAGTTCTACCCCTGTGTTTTTTCCGGCCTGCTGTGGGGGCGTGGCTTCACTGAGGCCGGGGAGTGGCTTCACGTGGTTTGGGAGTGTGGCCGGTGAGGTCCGGGCTTTCTAGGGTGAAGCCAGTGGCCACCCTACTTACAAGCGGTTGATATTCTGGGGTACTACAGTTTTGTGAGCTATTTTGACATCAATGACCCCATCTTGTGTATAAAGCCATTCAATTAATTTGTGCAATGTGTGGAGTCAAGCGGTCATTCCTTATCTCTCAGTTTGAGCTTCTGTTAACGACGTTTAGAGATACGCTTTCCGGCAGCCCCATGGACCATAGACACAATGGAGGGAACCTCATTGACTTCTATTGGAGAGTTTTCTAGTTATGCTCTATGATCTGTGCAGAGGTCAGGAGGGAGTAGATAAGCTGTAATATCGCCTATTGTGAATGGTGGATCCTGTGTTATCTGTATATAGGTGTGGTGATAACCTGTCGTTGTAATGCTGCTGTGATAATGAGATGACTGCTGAAAAATGATCTGTGCAGATCAAGAAGTGATGCACATTATTAGGCCTCATGCACACGAACGTTTTTTTTTCACGGTCCGCAAAAACAGGGTCCGTAGGTCCGTGATCCGTGACCGTTTTTTTCGTCCGTGGGTCTTCCTTGATTTTTGGCGGATCCACGGACATGAAAAAAAAGTCATTTTGGTGTCCGCCTGGCCGTGCGGAGCCAAACGGATCCGTCCCTGAATTACAATGCAAGTCAATGGGGACGGATCCGTTTGAACGTTGACACAATATTGTGCCATTTCAAACGGATCCGTCCCCATTGTCTTTCAATGTAAAGTCCGGAAGTCCCTTTTATACCATCAAGATCGGAGTTTTCTCCAATCCGATGGTATATTTTAACTTGAAGCGTCCCCATCACCCATGGGAACGCCTCTAAGTTAGAATATACTGTCGGATATGAGTTAGAATCGTGAAATCCTCATTTCCGACAGTATATTCTAACACAGAGGCGTTCCCATGGTGATGGGGACGCTTCTAGTTAGAATATCCTACAAACTGTGTACCTGACTCGCCCCCTGCTGCCTAGCAGCATCCGATCTCTTACAGGGGGATATGATAGTACAATTAACCCCTTCAGGTGCCGCACCTGAAGGGGTTAATTGTACTATCATATCCCCCTGTAAGAGATCAGGGCTGCCAGGCAGCAGGGGGCAGACCCCCCCCCCCCCCCCTCCCCAGTTTGAATATCATTGGTGGGAAAGTGCGGCCCCCCCCCCCCCCTTCCTCCATTGTAATAAATCGTTGGTGGCACAGTGTGCGCCCCCCCCCCCTTCCTCCCTCTATTGTAATAATTCGTTGTGGCACAGTGTGCCCCCCCCGCCTCCCCCCCCCCTTCCTCCCTCTATTGTAATAATTCGTTGGTGGCACAGTGTGCGCCCCCCCCCTTCCCTCCCTCTATTGTAATAAATCGTTGGTGCAAATCATTGGCCCCCTCCCTCTATAGCATTTTCAACATTGGTGGCCAGTGTGCGGCCTCCCATCTTGCGCCCCCCCCCCCCCCCCCCCCCCGATCATTGGTGGCAGCGGGTTACTAGCAATAGTACAAGATTCCTACTTACCTGGGAGCTGTGATGTTCGTGTCCGGCCGTGAGCTCCTCCTACTGGTAAGTGACGGTTCATTTAGCAATGCGCCGCACAGACCTGTCACTGTCACTTACCAGTAGGTGGAGCTCCCGGCCGGACACGAACATCGCAGCAGCAGGTAAGTATTAATCTTCTACTATTGTACTATTGCTAAGTAACCATGGCAACGAGGACTGTAGTAGCGTCCCTGGTTGCCATGGTTACCGATCGGAGCCCCAGCGAATAAACTGGGATCTCCGATCGGAACTCCGCTTGCCACCAATGATGATGGGGGGGAGGGGGGGGGAGATGGGAGGCTGCACACTGGCCACCAACGTTGTTAATGCTATAGAGGGGGGGGGGGGGCAATGGGGGGGCGCCCACTGTGCCACCAACGATTTATTACAATAGAGGGAGGAAGGGGGGGGGCGCACACTGTGCCACCAACGAATTAATACAATAGAGGGAGGGGGGGGGGGGGCCGCACTGGCCACCATGATATTCAAACTGGGAGGGGGGGGGAGGGTCTGCCCCCTGCTGCCTGCAGCCCTGATCTCTTACAGGGGGATATGATAGTACAATTAACCCTTTCAGGTGCCGCACCTGAAGGGGTTAATTGTGCTGATCACGGCCCCCTGTAAGAGATCGGGTGCTGCCAGGCAGCAGGGGGCAGTCTTGTACACAGTTTGTAGTGTATTCTAACTAGAAGCGTCCCCATCACCATGGGAACGCGTCTGTGTTAGAATATACTGTCGGTTCTGAGTTTTCACGAAGTGAAAACTCAGCTTTGAAAAAGCTTTATGCAGACGGATCTTCGGATCCGTCTGTATAAAAACTAAACTACGGCCACGGATCACGGACACGGATGCCAATCTTGTGTGCATCCGTGTTCTTTCACGGACCCATTGACTTGAATGGGTCCGTGAACCGTTGGCCGTGAAAAAAATAGGACAGGTCATATTTTTTTCACGGCCAGGAAACACGGATCACGGATGCGGCTGCAAAACGGCTGCATTTTCCGATTTTTCCACGGACCCATTGAAAGTCAATGGGTCCGCAGAAAAAAACGGGAAAACGGCACAACGGCCACGGGTGCACACAACGGTCGTGTGCATGAGGCCTTAGGCTTAGTGTCCAGTGCAAAAACTGCACACTAAAAATGTATTTTCTGATGACACTTTCCCTTTGAGTCAATAGCAATACAATATACTTATACAACACAGAAAAGGCAAAAAAGTTATTTAACCCCTTAGTGACCACCCATACGTGTTTTTACGGCGGCACTTCAGCCCAAGTTAGCGATAAAATCAATCGCTGTAGCTCCGTGCCCGCAGCTACCGGAGGTAGCTGAGGGCTCGGGGCAGTGATCAGAGACCGTGACAAGCGGTCTCTGATCACGTGATCGCCGTGATACACTTTATCACGGCGATCACTGAAAATGCCGGCAGCGGAGCTGCCCGCACTAAACTTTCTCCCTCCTCTCATGTAAGAGAGGAGGGGGAAAGTCTCTGGAGCAGCGATCGGGTCCCCCAGGGCTTCTGGCCCTAAGATGGGTCCCGATCCTCACCCCCCACCCCCCCTTACCCTCAAGAAAGTTGACGGCGGCCCGGCGCATGCGCAGACTGAAAATCGGCCGCCGCCGCTCACAGTAAGGTCTCTTCTCTCCTCAGGAGAGGAGAGAGAAGTTCAAATTATGCCCCGATCGGGTCGCCCAGCACCCTGATTGGGGCAATATGGCCCCCAGATATGTTATTAGGGCACCCCCCATCTAATAAAAAAAAAACTGTGCTGAAGATCTGCCTTCAG
Organism: Bufo bufo; assembly: GCF_905171765.1. NCBI lineage: Eukaryota > Metazoa > Chordata > Amphibia > Anura > Bufonidae > Bufo > Bufo bufo. The sequence continues at coordinate 102,895,778 of NC_053392.1, read as the reverse complement.
CACAGTAACCATCAGGGACCAATAATAATGTGCTCTGTAGGAAAAATATGCCTTTAAATTAATACTTTTGTGTAAAAAAAATTTAATATTTTTTTTTTCACCTTCTTAGCATTAATTTCTTTAAAAAACTAGTGGGTCAAAAAACTCATTACACCCATAGATAAATACATTAAGGGGCCTAGTTTTTAAATGGGTTCACTTTTGGGGGGTTTCTATTTTTCTGACAACTCATAAGCCTCTGCAAAGTTGGCTTGTTGCAGGAAAAAATATGTACTTCAAAAATTTTAAAATTTATGTTAAAATGTTAAGTCTCCTAAATAAATAAAAAAAAGTAAAGAATTTTTGTAAGTGCAGCCAAAATAAAGTAAAGATGTGGAAATATATTTCTGATAAAAATATTGAATAGTATTTATGTATGTTGCAGTTGAAAATAGGAAAATGTGCCAATTTTTTAAAAGTTTCCTAAATTTAGACTTTTTTTAAATAAAGATACGCATATTTTATCGGTAGAATTTTACCACCTAAGTAAAGTACAATATGTGACGAGAAAACAATGTCAGAATTACTTTAATGTGCAAAACCGTTACAAAGTTATTCTAAGCTAAAATTGACAACGTCAGATTTCCAAAATTTGGCTTGGTCATTAAGGCCCAAACAGGCTTGGTCACTAAGGGGTTAAAATACTACACAAAACCAAATGGAACCTGTCTGTCACCATGCCAAATTAAATACTGTACAATGATACACACAAAAATACCAAAGTATATATACGATAAATATCACTAAGAATAATCCCTTCATATTCATCTGTATCGCCGTCCTCAGGATATCGATACAGATGAATGGTGCGGAGGAGCAGGGGAGAGGCACTAGGCACTGTAGCCTATCAGAGGCCGATGCAGGCGGCGCGATGACGTCATCGTGCCACCTGAGCCGTACAGAGCGGGACACAGGCCGGAAGAGGCCTGCATCGCATCACTGACAGCAGCATAAGGTAAGCATATGTGTTTATTGTTTTTATTATTTATAGTATACTGTGGCAAGAAGGGGGGTGGGGGCCCTATATACTGGCACAATATGGAGGGGCACTATGGGGGCCACTATGGAGAAGAGGGGAAGCACTATCGGGGCCCTATATACTGCCAAAATATGGGGGGGGCACTATGGAGAAGAGGGGGGAAGCACTATGGGGGCTCTATATACTGGCACGATATGGGGGGCACTATGGAGAAGAGGGGAAGCACTATGGGGGCCCTATATACTGGCACAATTTGGGGGGGCACTATGGAGAAGAGGGGAAGCACTATGGGGGCCCTATATACTGATACAATATGGGGGGCACTATGGAGAAGAGGGGAAACACTATGGGGGGCCCTATATACTGGCACATTTTGGGGGCCCTATATACTGGCACATTATGGGGGCCCTATATACTGGCACATTATGGGGGCCCTATATACTGGCACAGTATCTATTCTGCGAATTGCAACAACAAAGCTAACTCCAGACTTTGATGCTTTAGCAAAAAAGGGAGACCAACAACACTGTTCCCACTAAAATTGAAGGTGAGTTAGGCTACTTTCACACTAGCGTTGTTTTAATCCGGCGTTCAATTCCGACACCGGAACTGCCCGCCGGATCCGGAAAAACGTGTGAAAATGGATTACATTTGAATCCTGATCAGGATTTTGATCACAATGAAAAAATGCATTGGAAAAAACTGATCCGCCATTTATGGACTTTAACTTTTTTTTTTACATTTTTCGGGTTTAACATGCAAAAGCCGGATCCGGTGAACACACAGCGCCGGATCCGGCGTTAATGCAAGTCAATGGGAAAAAGACCGGATCCGGCGTTCAGTCAAAGTGTTCAGGATTTTTGGCCGGAGGTAAAAATACAGCATGCTACGTTTTTTCTGAAAAGCCTGATCAGTCAAAAAGACTGAACTGAAGACATCCTGATGCATCCTGAACGGATTACTCTCCATTCAGAATGCATTAGGATAAAACTGATCAGTTCTTTTCCGGATTTGAGCCCCTAGGACGGAACTCAGCGCCGGAAAAGTAAAACGCTAGTGTGAAAGTGCCCTTATACATACGATGTTATGAAAGAAATACATTGCATAAAAGTTTTGTACAATAACTCTTTTTATGCTTTTCTACCTTAAATTAAACTAAACCTTTAATGTTACGAAATTAGAATTTAATTTATATTAATTCACACAAACGCCCCATCCATCTACTCTTAGTCCGGCCCCGGGTCCAATATATGAACCCATTGTGGCCCACAAGTCAAAAAGTTTGCCCACCTCTGATCTAGTGGTATAGTAAGCATTCTGTGTGCCGAATTTCAATAGGATGAAATAATGAATATATACAGTTTTCTTCAAATTTTTAATACAGGAGAAAAAATATTTGAAAATGGGTATCTTTACTACTGTCTTAGAAATACGCTACATTCGTATCTTTGTAGTGCATACAGACGAGAAGTGAAGCTGTGAAGGCATATTTCTAAAAAGGCATTTGTCTGCACATATCTCGTTAACAAAGCAGTTGTCACACATTTCTGATTCTGATGCTGTTGAACAGCATTTCTGGTCTCACATATATTAAATTATTGCAGAAAAAAACTATACTGTAGTGAAAGGCAAAATGGAGGAAATGTATCCAACTATGTTGCAAATTTGAGTTTGATCAGAAGATGAAAGAACACCTGTAGGGCTATAACGACAAGGTATTTTGATTGGTCGTATAATGTCTTCAGCGCCATCAATCCCTATATGAATGACAACTGTGCCAAGCAACGTGGTGCACCATAACAGGTTCCTGTGTAGCAAGGTAGAAACCACCATTTACACAAAATACCAATCACCTACAGAATATATAACAGGACAGTGTCCAGAACCATCTACAGGAACAGTAATGGATCAATAATCCCCAAAAATGCTGTCAGTATTTCTAGATATGTTGTCAGGTGTAAGAGGTCCACCAAAAACATATTCTTAATAAAGCCCTTAGTAGGGATCGACCGATTATCGGTTTGGCCGATATTATCGGCCGATATTGAGGATTTTGAACGTTATCGGTATCGGCATCTATTTTGCCGATATACCGATAACGTATGGGGAACACAGAACGCGCTGCTCTCAGCGCGTTCTGTGTTCCCTCCGCAGCACAGGGGAGAAGGAAGCAGGGTCTCCCTCCCCCTGTGATTCTGCTGCTGCCGCCAATAGCAGGAGAGGAGACAAGAGGAGGGGAGGGGCTGTGGCCGCTGCGCCACCAATGAAGATAAGCCTTTCATTCATTCATATACAGGAGGCGGGAGCTGGCTGCAGAATCACATAGCCGACTCCCGACCTCTATGAGCGATAGCTGTGATCCGCGGTAGTTAACTCCTCAGGTGCCTCGGATCGCAGCTACCGCTCATAGAGGTCGGGAGCCGGCTATGTGATTCTGCAGCCAGCTCCCGCCTCCTGTATATGAATGATTGAGAGACTTATCTTCATTGGTGGCGCAGTGCGCCCCCCCCCCCCCAGTATTAATCATTGGTGGCGCAGTGCGCCCCCACCCCAATCCCGGCCAATAGTAAAAACATTGGTGGCGCAGTGCGCCCCCCCCCCCCCAGTATTACTCATTGGTGGCAGTGGCCACAGGATCCCCTCTCCCCTGCTCCTCCGATCGGAGCCCCAGCTGTGTAAGCCTGGGGCTCCGATCGGTTACCATGGCAGCCAGGACACTATTGAAGCCCTGGCTGCCATGGTAAGCTCCATGCTGCTGTGTGCACTATGCACAGAGCAGCAGGGACAGTGTGAGCTCCTATTCACCCTGATAGAGATCTATCAGGGGGAATAGGACAAGGGTTCTAGTCCCTAAGGGGGCTAAAAGTTAGTAAAAAAAAAAAAAAACACTAAAATATTAAGTATAAATGAAAAAGACTTAGAAAAAAAAAATACACATTAACAATAAACAAAAAAATACACATTAACAATAAACATGTGTTAAGGCTGGCCGCAGGCTAGCCTGGATTTGTGGGAGGGGCCGGTACCTGTCTTAAGCAGTCTGGCTCTCCCAGGCAGCCTGGATTTGTGGGAGGGGCCGGTACCTGTCTTAAGCAGTCTGGCTCTCCCAGGCAGCACGTCGGCATTCGGACGTCTGCTACTTCCCGGTGTGACGTCATCAGCAAGCGTCCTGCACGAGTCGGATGTCAGAGAAGCCGGGTGTACCTTTCACTTCAGTCTGCAAGCTGTTCAGGTCGTTTTCCATGATAACTGTTTGGGGAGCGTGGCAACGTGGAGGAGGGTAGGAGGGTGTGTAGAGAGGGGGAAGTGTGCCGGAGGATCGCTTCTCCTCACTGCGTTCAGGCACATGCAATTCAAGTTTTGGCACCAATGGGCAGCATTGTCACATAGTTGGAGCTCATTGCCTGTCTCAGCGTAACCTGTGTCTAAGTTCATACAGGGGCTGCGAGTCATCTGGGCTCAGCAGGTTAAACTCTGGCAGCTGGGTCCTGGTGCCATTACTGAGTTGATTACTTACAAGGTTGCTGCTTGTGCACATGTTTGACACTCATCACATACACTACATACATACCTTAGACACATAGTTCGCACATCAGGCAGTTTGACGGAAAAAAAAAAAAAAAAAAAAAGGGTACAAGTGGATTGTTAAATAAAGTTAAAAAAAAAAATAAAAATGTGGGTTGTTCAAATAAAGAAAAAAAAAAAAAAAAAAACCTTTATCCACCAAGCTTCATCCATACACCTCTAGCATAGGTACATCCGCCAATACAGCTACACGCTCGCACGACATACACACCCCGTTTCATCTCGTAGACTAGTGTCATACGGTCTGTTTTCCACAAATCCTATACTTACATACATCACCTACCACGTCTGTAGGTTCTTTAGCCCGCAGTATTCGTTTTTAATTAATCTGCCACGTCACAGATTCACACAAACTCGGGCTCGCTTCATACGTCAGTGGAAACGACTATCATACTCCCTGTCAGCCTCGAAGGCTTTTCGTTCAATCGTTTCACGCTGCTGGGGGGAAGGGGAGGGGCTTAGATTCCGTTAGCTGGGTCCTGGTGCCATTACTGAGTTGATTACTTACAAGGTTGCTGCTTGTGCACATGTTTGACACTCATCATACACTACATACATACCTTAGACACATAGTTCGCACATCAGGCAGTTTGACAAAAAAAAAAAAAAAAAAAAGGGTACAAGTGGATTGTTAAATAAAGTAAAAAAAAAAAAAAGTGGGTTGTTCAAATAAAGAAAAAAAAAAAAAAAAAAAACCTTTATCCACCAAGCTTCATCCATACACCTCTAGCATAGTTACATCCGCCAATACAGCTACACGCTCGCACGACATACACACCCCGTTTCATCTCGTAGACTAGTGTCATACGTCATACGGTCTGTTTTCCACAAATCCTATACTTACATACATCACCTACCACGTCTGTAGGTTCTTTAGCCCGCAGTATTCGTTTTTAATTAATCTACCACGTCACAGATTCACACAAACTCGGGCTCGCTTCATACGTCGGTGGAAACGACTATCATACTCCCTGTCAGCCTCGAAGGCTTTTCGTTCAATCGTTTCACGCTGCTGGGGGGGGGGGAAGGGGAGGGGCTTAGATTCCGTCATCTTGTTTGTCAGCTTACGGGCAGCAGGTCGTAGGGTTAACAGGTTTTTTTTTTTTTTTTTTTTTTTTTTTTTTTTTTTTTTTTTGTTGTTGTTGTTTTGTGGTGTTTGTTGTGTTGTTTGCAGTGGTCTACGCCATCTGCAACTTCAGCCAGTGCAGGCTCCTGCATGTCTGTGCCACATGTTTTAGGGCACATCCGGTCACAGTCTGCACATTGAAGCCGGCGTGACTGAGCCGGGTGAATGTGGAGGCACTAGACCAGCTGCTGCGGCTTCATCCGGTTCAGCCGTTCCGTACATTCCTGGTGGAAGGGTTTTCACGGGGATTTCACACTGGGCTCATCACCTTGCCCCAGCAGACTCATGAATGCCCCAACTTGCAGTCGGCTTCTAAACATGCTGGTCTGGTGGATTCACTCTTGGCAGTTGAGCTGGACAAGGGTTTCATCATTGGTCCTTTCCAGTCCCCTCTTTTCTGCACTTGGAGGGTGAGCCCGGTGGGGGTGGTGCAGGGAAAATATTCCAATAAATTTCGTTTGATTTATGATTTGTCTGCTCCACATTCTTCCCACGTTCCTAGTCTCAACTCGTTGATTCCGTCCGAGGAATTTTCCTTGAAGTATACTTCCATAGACCAGGCTATCCAGGTCATTCTTCAGACAGGCATGGGGGCTTGGCTGTCCAAAGCAGATGTCTCTGATGCGTTCAAACTGCTGCCCATTAGCCCATCTCTCTGGCAGTGGCATGGCATCAAATGGAGAGATGCGTACTATTTCACCACCAAGTTGACGTTTGGTTCCTAGAGCATCCCCAGTCTGTTTGACAGGTTAGCGCAGGCACTGGAATGGATTTTGTTGGAACAGGGTTGCCAGAATGTCATTCACTACCTGGATGATTTTCTGTTGATCGAAGAACCCTCACAGGCACCTGTTGACTTGCAGGTTCTCTTGCAGGTCTTCAAGGAGTTAAACATTCCAGTGGCCGAACACAAAACAGAAGGGCCTGCGCAGGTTGTCACGTTCTTGGGGATCTCTCTGGATTCACGTGCCATGTCAGCCAGTCGGCCACAAGACAAACGCGACAGAATCAAATCAGGTGTCCGTTCCTTGCTCATGTCTCAGGTTTGCACCAAGAGAGAATTGCAGTCTCTGTTGGGCATGTTATACTTTGCCATGAGGATCATTCCTCAGGGTAGATCATTCATTTCAAGATTGCTAGTCTTATTACAACAGACCAGTGATTTGGACGCATCAGTGCATCTTAATGCGAACGCCCGAGAAGATCTGTTCATGTGGGACAGATTTCTCAGTGGGTGGAACGGCATTTCCATGTTTATTCCGAGGGCCACTTCTGATTCTCCACACGTATTTTCAGACGCAGCTGCCTCGGTAGGTTTCGCGGCCATATTGGCTCACATTGGTTCGCCGGCTCATGGCCCACACACGTGCTACAGTTGCCGGGGTTTTCTCAGATATCGGCATTGTTCGAGATCTATCCTATCGTAGCAGCTGCTATAGTCTGGGGGCATAGGTGGTCGGGTCACACGGTGGTTTTCCACACTGACAACATGGCGACCGCAGAGATCATTAACAAGGGCAGATCTAAATCGTTACTTATCATGTCTTTCATGCGTAGATTGACCTGGATAGCTCTGGAACAGGGGTTTCATTTTCATGCCCGGTTTTTGGACGGGGTCAGCAACGTTGCAGCTGATGCTTTATCTCGTTTTGATTTTTCTCGCTTTTTCTTACAGAACCCAGAAGCAGACTCAGTGGGCACCCCGGTATCGGACTGGCGGCTGCTGGTCTTGGATTAGACTCTGATGGTGGTCGCCAGTTCACTCATTACCAAGTCTTTGTCGGCCAGTACGTTGCGGTCGTACCGCCGAGCGTGGGTGGTTTTTTCGAACTTTAAGTTGGCATATCCTAGAGGTGACACAGGTCAGGTCAAGTATATGGTGGCTTTCGTGCCTTATTGTCATTCGGTATTGGCTTTATCCTACAACACCATTAGGCTATATTTGGCTGGGGTGCAGCATTTTTTGGCACTTCAAGAGCCAGACAGACCCTCTATATTTTCAGCTCACCCGATCAAGGCCATCCTCAGAGGCATTCAAAAGAGCCAGGTCACGGTCAAGTCGGTCCGTCGACCTATTAAGGGGGACACGTTTCGTAGCCTGTCGGAAGTTCTCACATTCTCACCATTCAGAGTCCTTCCCAGCCTGGTGATCAAGGCGGCGATGTACTTGGCGTTTTACGGGTTTTTAAGACCAGGTGAAGTGACACAGGCCAGACAAGGGGCGGTGGCTCTCCGCAAGGGAGATTTAGTCAGGATGGGCAGTAACTCATTTGCAGTTGCCTCACAACAAATCAAGGCAGGTAGGTCCCGGCCATGTAGTTAAGTTCTTCCAGACCACAAACGCATGGTGTCCAGTGACAGTCTTGGACAACCTCTTGCTGGCCCTTAGTCTTCACAGCCCCACCGACCCATTACTTCCATTCCCTGTTGGTCCACTGACGTCCAGCCAGTTCATCAAACATATTCGCATCCTGTTGACCAGTGTAGGATTGAATCCGGCTCAATTCTCGGGGCATTCTTTCCGCATCGGTGCGGCATCCGCAGCGTCCAAGCATGGAGTCCCTGTGCATATCATTAAACACTTGAGGCGCTGGCGCTCGGGGTGCTTTGTACGGTATATCCCGGAGCCACAAGCGGAGCTGGTCCAAGCATTCAGTACATTGGCAGAGTAGCACCTAGCACCTCAGGCCTATCCTTCCCTCACTGGTGGGTTTTGCCCCCTTTTTCAGGCATACCGACCTAGTGAGGCCAAGGCACACCTCAGGCCAATTAGGTAGGGGGGTGGTGGTTGGGCATCTTCCACTCGTTTAGGTCCTGACCACAAGTGTTAAGGCTGGCCGCAGGCTAGCCTGGATTTGTGGGAGGGGCCGGTACCTGTCTTAAGCAGTCTGGCTCTCCCAGGCAGCCTGGATTTGTGGGAGGGGCCGGTACCTGTCTTAAGCAGTCTGGCTCTCCCAGGCAGCACGTCGGCATTCGGACGTCCCCTGCCCACCCATTCCCATTCTTCATTCAGTCATTCAACCATCACATTCAGGGTATGCCCCCTTTTTCAGGCATACCGACCTAGTGAGGCCAAGGCACACCTCAGGCCAATTAGGTAGGGGGGTGGTGGTTGGGCATCTTCCACTCGTTTAGGTCCTGACCACAAATTAATTTTCAGCAGATTTGTGTAGGAATTTTATTTTTTTTCTCAAAAATGAAAATTCCCAGAATATCGGTATAAATTATCGGCTATCGGCCTGAAAGTTCACAAATTATCGGTATCGGCCCTAAAAAATCAATATCGGTCGATCCCTAGCCCTTAGTGTACTGATGAGGAACAAGTCAATCATTAAAGACCTTCCACATAGAAAATTATCATGCCCATATCATGATACAGTAATGTGAATGGAATTAACAATTTAAAATGAAAATGAGGACCTTTAAAAATTCATCCACTAATAAATTCATATCTGGAATGTAGAGATTTAGGAATTATTCCATCAGAAGGGTAATCAATGGCCTCCTTTTATTTGGGCAATCATAACCTGGATAGTTTCGGTGGGACCTGAAAATTATTAATAAAATGCAAGAACCACATGACCGCTAAAATACAGGGGTGGCATAGACAGCATTGTTTGCCCAGCAAAAACGGGCTAATGTTTTTTTGTGACCAAGGACTTTTGTGGGGGTTCACATTCTGGAATGGACAGATGTGGGCTTCTGCAGAGTAAACTGCTTTTATAAAATTAGTTTGTGAGTGATCAAGTCCTGGAATGAATTGAAGAAATAAGTGGTAACATTTTTTTCACTGTCTGAAAAAAAATATGCTCCACAGCCTGTCCAAAAAGGATCCTTCTCTCCTTGGAAAGCCCACAAATAAAGAAAATAAGAATAAATTGACTTCCTGAAAAGATCCCCCACCCACTTTTTTGGTATTGTTGTAGAAATATTAATAGTAGAAATCCGCTCTCATCAGACTTTGTGTAAGGACAGGCAAATCTCTCAACCGCAGTCAAAGATGTTTTCATGTTGAACTCTTGCTTAGCACCCCCCTCCAAAGTCTGCTCACCTTTTATTTAGTCACAGTAACAATAGAAAAGGGGCTGGCCCATCACCCGACCACTTACTTCATGTAACAAGGATACAGGAAGTGATGACATACAGGAAGTGATGACATAGGAAGACAAGACATCATCATTTAGAATAACATAGCCAGCTAACAAACATGTATCCTATAACCACTGGAGCCAACTTTAACCAGCCTTGCTCAGTGATCAATGCCAGATAAAGTTACTATGATCCTCATGCATGTTTATTTACAGGACAACGTCATTATCTCCAGCGGCTGATCAGGCGCACTAGAGACAACAAACGCACGTTCCTTTCATATATCGTTCTCCTAACAAATGTATCCACGCCAAACCAATAAATCTGCGTCTTGCGTGGGGGCCCTAGCCGGCGTCCATACATCAGCCAACAAAACACTGCTCTGCTAAACACATCAGTCGCCCACAGCCCACAGCCCAGTGCTTAGCACATGGACCATTCGCCGACGGAGACCTCTGCGCCCAGCAGCTGTGACAGGACATACACAGGAAGATATCCACTCCAATGGTTTACCCTGACACTGAGAGACATGATGACAATACACAATATATTAGAAACACATCCTAATAAAATTTCCACAACAGTATTAAATTAATAATTGGAAACCGTATGGTACGTTTCAAAACAAGGGTAATTACAGAGGCCTGGTTGTGATGGGCAACTGGGGCAGTAAAAGCAGGTATCCCGCCTTCTTCCATGTTTGCTACACACTCTGCATCTTTTTTGAGGATATTTCTGGGTGGCGGTGGCAGGGCAAAGATAGTGGCATTCTCATAGCCTTTGAACATCCTCAGATTTGAAGGCTTGTCCAGGTGTGGGGGGACTCAAGCAGGAGACTCTCAACCACCTTCACCTGGAACTTAAGGAAGCTGGGTGTTCCTTGGGCCTTTTTAAATAAATCAAAACCATTATAGATGCTACCTGAATGAGATAGATTGCTACCTTTTTATACCAGGCCCTGTTTTTTTCGCTACACCAGGTAGGGTTGAAGAGCCTGGTCCAAGAGGTCTACACCTCCCATACATTTTTTTATAGTCTGTCACAAAGACCGGTTTGTGCTTATCTACATTAGCCGGTTTGTGCTTATCTACATTGACTTGAATGGGTCCGTGAACCGTTGTCCGTGAAAAAAATAGGACAGGTCATATTTTTTTCACGGACTGGAAAAACGGATCACGGACGTGGAAGCCAAACGGTGCATTTTCCGATTTTTCCACGGACCCATTGAAAGTCAATGGGTCCGCGAAAAAAAAAACGGATAAACGGAACAACGGCCACGGATGCACACAACGGTCGTGTGCATGAGGCCTTAGGAAGGCATCGCGCTACCTTCCTGTGACAAGCCTGTGAGATCCAGATCTCACAGGCCGGAAGCTGTATGAGTAATACACACAGTATTACTCATACAGCCAATGCATTCCAATACAGAAGTATTGGAATGCATTGTAAAGGATTAGACCCCCAAAAGTTCAAGTCCCAAAGTGGGACAAAAAATAAAGTGAAAAATTTTTTTTTTTTTAAATATAGTTTTCCCCAAACAAAATTAAAAGTTTCAAGTAAAAATAAACAAAAACGTCATTTTCCCCAAATAAAGTTAAAAAAAATTGGTAAAAAATAGGGGAAAAAAAAGCATACATATTAGGTATCTCCGCGTCCGTATCGACCGGCTCTATAAACATATCACATGACCTAACCCCTCAGATGAACACCGTTAAAAAATAAAAACTGTGCTAAATAAACCATTTTTTTGTCACCTTACATCACAAAAAGTACAACAGCAAGCGATCAAAAAGGCGTCTGCCCACCAAAATAGTACCAATCTAACCGTCACCTCATCCCGCAGAAAATGAGCCCCTACCTGAGACAATCGCCCAAAAAAAAAAAAAAATATGGCTCAGAATATGGAGACACTAAAATATCATTTTTTTTGTTTAAAAAAAGCAGTTATTGTGTAAAACTTACATAAATAAAAAAAAGTATACATAAGTATACGCGTCTGTATCGACGGCTCTATAAAAATATCACATGACCTAACCCCTCAGATGAACACCGTAAAAATTGAAAATAAAAACTGTGCTAAATAAACTATTTTTTGTCACCTTACATCACAAAAAGTGTAATAGCAAGCGATCAAAAAGTCACACGCACCCCAAAATAGTGCCAATAAAACTCATCACGTCATCTCATCCCGCAAAAATCATACCCTACCCAAGGTAATCGCCCAAAAACTGAAAAAATTATGGCTCTCAGACTATGGAAACACTAAAACATGATTTTTTTTTGCTTCAAAAATGAAATCATTGTGTAAAAACGTACATAAATAAAAGAAAACATATTGGGTATCGCTGCATCTGTGACAACCTGGTCTATAAAAATATCACATGATCTAACCTGTCAGATGAATGCTGTAAATAACAAAAAATCAAAACGGTGCCAAAACAGCTATTTCTTGTTATCTTGCCTCACAAAAAGTGTAATATAGAGCAACCAAAAATCATATGTATCCTAAACTAGTACCAACAATACTGCCACCCTATCCCGTAGTTTCTAAAATGGGGCCACTTTTTTGGAGTTTCTACACTAGGGGTGCATCAGGGGGGCTTCAAATGGGACATGGTGTCAAAAAAACCAGTCCAGCAAAATCTGCCTTCCAAAAACCGTATGGCATTCCTTTCCTTCTGACCCCTGCCGTGTGCCCGTACAGCTGTTTACGACCACATAAGGGGTGTTTCTGTAAACTACAGAATCAGGGCCATAAATATTGAGTTTGTTTTGGCTGTTAACCCTTGCTTTATAACTGTAAAAAAAAATATTAAAATGGAAAATCTGACAAAAAAGTGAAATTTTGAAATTGTATCTCTATTTTCCATTAATTCTTGTGGAACACCTAAAGGGTTAACAAAGTTTGTAAAATCTGTTTTGAATACCTTAAAGGGGTGTAGTTTATAGAATGGGGTAATTTTTGGGTGGTTTCTATTATGTAAGCCTCGCAAAGTGACTTCAGACCTGAACTGGTCCCTAAAAATTGGGTTTTTGAAAATTTCTGAAAAATTTAAAGATTTACTTCTAAACTTCTAAGCCTTGTAACATCCCCAAAAAATAAAATATCATTCCCAAAATGATCCAAACATGAAGTAGACATATGGGGAATGTAAAGTAATAACTATTTTTGGAGGTATTACTATGTATTATAGAAGTAGAGAAATTGAAACTTGGAAATTTGCAATTTAAAAAATAAATTTGGGTAAATTTGGTATTTTTTTTATAAATAAAAATGATTTTTTTTTTTACTTCATTTTACCAGTGTCATGAAGTACAATATGTGACGAAAAAACTATCTCAGAATGGCCTGGATAGGTCAAAGCGTTTTAAAGTTATCAGCACTTAGAGTGACACTGGTCAGATTAGCAAAAAATGGCCAAGTCCTTAAGGTGAAATAGGGCTGAGTCCTTAAGGGGTTAATTTGAGGGTATTTACATCCAAATCAGGTGAACGGTGTAGGAATTACAATAGTTTGCATATGTGCCTCCCACTTGTTAAGGGACCAAAAGTAATGGGACAATTGGCTTCTCAGCTGTTCCTTGGCCAGGTGTGTGTTATTCCCTCATTATCCAAATTACAACGAGCAGATAAAAGGTCCAGAGTTCATTTCCAGTGTGATATTTGCATTTGGAATCTGTTGCTGTCAACTCTCAAGATGAGATCCAAAGAGCTGTCACTATCAGTGAAGCAAGCCATCATTAGACTGAAAAAACAAAACAAACCCATCAGAGAGATTGCAAAAACATTAGGCGTGGCCAAAACAACTGTTTGGAACATTCTTAAAAAGAAGGAACGCACCGGTGAGCTCAGCAACACCAAAAGACCCGGAACACCACGGAAAACAACTGTGGTGACCGAAGAATTCTTTCCCTGGTGAAGAAAACACCCTTCACAACAGTTGGCCAGATCAAGAACACTCTCCAGGAGGTAGGTGTATGTGTGTCAAAGTCAACAATCAAGAGAAGACTTCACCAGAGTGAATACAGAGGGTTCACCACAAGATGTAAACCATTGGTGAGCCTCAAAAACAGCAAGGCCAGATAAGAGTTTGCCAAACGACATCTAAAAAAGCCTTCACAGTTCTGGAACAACATCCTATGGACAGATGAGACCAAGATAAACTTGTACCAGAGTGATGGAAAGAGAAGAGTATGGAGAAGGAAAGGAACTGCTCATGATCCTAAGCATACCACCTCATCAGTGAAGCATAGTGGTGGTAGTGTCATGGCGTGGGCATGTATGGCTGCCAATGGAACTGGTTCTCTTGTATTTATTGATGATGTGACTGCTGACAAAAGCAGCAGGATGAATTCTGAAGTGTTTTGGGCAATATTATCTTCTCATATTCAGCCAAGTGCTTCAGAACTCATTGGGCGGCACTTCACATTGCAGATGGACAATTACCTAAAGCATACTGCAAAAGCAACAAAAGAGTTTTTTAAGGGAAAGGAGTGGAATGTTTTGCAATGGCCAAGTCAATCGCCTGATCTGAATCCGATTGAGCATGCATTTCACTTGCTGAAGACAAAACTGAAGGGAAAATGCCCCAAGAACAAGCAGTAACTGAAGACAGTTGCAGTAGAGACCTGGCAGAGCATCACCAGGGATGAAACCCAGCGTCTGGTGATGTCTATGTGTTCCAGACTTCATGCTGTAATTGACTGCAAAGGATTTGCAACCAAGTATTAAAAAGTGAAAGTTTGATTTAGGATTATTATTCTGTCCCATTACTTTTGGTCCCTTAACAAGTGGGAGGCACATATGCAAACTGTTGTAATTCCTACACCGTTCACCTGATTTGGATGTAAATACCCTCATTTCATTTCAAATCCATTGTGGTGGTGTATAGAGCCAAAAATGTTAGAATTGTGTTGATGTCCCAATATTTATGGACCTGATTGTACATCCAAGGTTTCTGAGGTTGCATAAACCTTACAAGAGACAATGAAACTGAAGAACTGTTGAACTGTGTGGGATACAGCTACACAATGCAATGCTTCTCTTTCTCATACCTATATTTACCATTTCAAACAAGATTTCAGATGATATATTGAGGCAGTGTTGATTCAGGAACTAGAGTCGAGATTGTGGAAGGATTACAATATATAATGAGGAGCGGCCATTTCTTTTGCTAGGCGTCATCCACCCATCCTGCATCAGATGTCAAAACAGCCTATAAATTGTGATGGGTGATGAAAGGGATCTGCATGCAAGGGTAAAGTCTGTTACTTTGCCTTGTCAAACGGAAATGAAAGGAATCAATGTCGTGCTAACTCCTGTAAGGCCATGTACTTGTGGGATAATATTACTGGGTAGGGCCGTAGTGTAACCAGGTCAACCGCGTAACACCAAACACACAAGAAATACATGTTTACATAGTAAAAAACTTCAAAGTCAAATTTCTTAGAACAATTATGCTGTAGTGACAGGTAATACCTATTACAGAGTGTGCCAGAGTTGACGAACCTGAGTCATGCAGTGAGAACGTCCACCATGGTCTACTGTTTCCACTAGCAAGAGAGATGCAAACCAAGTTCTCCTTACTGTCCCTGGGGAAAATGAACAATATCAAGATGCTCATTTTGGGCTCAAGTCTGGGGAATTAGGGGACGAGGGTTGTACTTGGAAATTTTGGTCATGCTCTTCCAACCAATGTCGGACATTTCTAGCCGTGTGACATGTTGCATTGTCTTGCTGGAAGTTGCCATCCGCCCCAGGAAAGACCATCAGCATGTATAGGCGTATCTGATCTGGAAGGATGGATTCATATTCAAAATAATTTGAGAGTGCCTTCCACATGGATGAGTGGTCCAGAGAAAGCCACAAAAACCTTCCCCAGACCATAGCGCTGCCACCACCAGCTTGTGTTCTTCTAGCAATGATTGCGGGGTGTTCGTTCTCGATGTCTCTCGCCTGACACAACAACTTAAGGCCTCTTGCACACCACCGTTGTGTGCCTATGGCCGTATTGCGGCCCGCAATACACGCGTACCGGCCCGTGTCCACTCCGCATCACGAATGTGGGCCCATTCACTTGAATGGGTCCGCAATCACGGAGATGCGGAACGGAAGCACTACGGAGTGCTTCTGTGGTGTTTCTGTCCGTGCCTCCGCACAAAAATAGAACTTTTTTGCGGTGCAGACGGATTACGGACTCATTCAAGTTGAATGGGTCTCGATCCGTCCCGGCCGCCACATGGACGTTGCCTATGCATTGGGGACGGCAATGCACGGAACGGCCGTGTGCAAGAGGCCTAGGTCTGTTCGATGAAGTAGAAAACCTGACTCATCAGAGAAGGCAACGCTTTGCAAATCAGCAAAGGTCCAATGCCGATACGGTCATGAAAGTTGAAGCCTTTTCTGCCGATGCATCTAGCAGAGGTGCAGTGACCATTCATCTGCTTTGGAGCCCCATACACAGTAGGGTTTGCTGAACCGTTTTAGACACACATCTGGCACCGTTCTAGCTGAAGTTCACCTCTCACATCAATAGCACGTGGTCCTACGCAGTTTCCACGTCGCTTATTCACAAATTGTGCCATTTGTCCACTCACTATATGCTTTCACCATAGCAGCACGTAAAATCTCGCAGCCGCTCAGGCAAGATGGGTGCCCCCATAATTATTTAAAGCAAATAGAATTTAAAGAAAATCTACAAATCAGAAAAGATTAGAAAAAATGGCAGTATGTGGTTTTAATTAGTAAAAATAAATAAATAAGTGAATCCTCTTATATGTGTAGCCCATCCCTTTTTGACCCCGAAGAGTTCCCAGAGTCTCGCTACCGAGAAATTCCCAGACGTGCTGTGATCAGAGGATTTAGCAGCAAGTGTTCTGTCCCTGCATCATGGGTGCCCATTCAAAACTATGGTCTGTCCTAATGTTCAATGTAACCGGGACTTCCAGCTTGAGTTTATTTTTTATTTTTTTGTAGGCAGCCTCTGCCCTGGCTAACATAAGAGGCTCCCAAAAATCTAACCAATTCACAAATGTTATTATGCTATTTCAATGGAATCAGAGATTTCCTCATGACCCCCGATAGTTTCACAAAGCATTTTGTTACAACCAGGAATGCCACAACCACATACTTAAAGGGGGTGTCCCATGAAAAATGTTCTACAGTTTTTAAACCAGCACCTGGATCTGACTATTTTTGTAATTGTATGTAATTAAACATTTAGCACAGCCACAGAGTTATACAATAAAATGAATCTGTATAGCGCCACCTGCCCTCCCCCCCCCCCCCCCCTTATTTCTTCGTCCGGCTCACAGAGATGTTCGCACACGCTCCGTTTAATCCTTTAACTAACTCCTGAGCGGTGATGGGGACAGATCCGCAGCAGAAAGGACATGCCCCTTGAGCTGTCAGCTTGATATAAATCTAGCAGAGCAATGAATGGAGAGATCTCTGGATCTATGTGAGGAACAGGGCTGGTTCTAGCTTTGTTAGATAGAGACTGTATGATGTCCGATTTTCATTTTTTACGTTAATCATGGGATCACCGCTTTAACCCATTCACAGTACTGGGTAGACATTTTGCTCACCGCTGGGTACTCTCCAACTTTGTTTTTCCTATAGTTTCTCAGTTAACGGAGCTTTGTTGAAGAAAGGTTTATGAACTCTTTGCGCTCTGAGTGTAATTTATATGGCTATCCTGTAAGACAGTGTCAAAGTTCAGTTAGTCATATGTAGGAAGGAATGTTCCAGCCCTTTGAGCCTCATCAGCACAAAACAAGGCAATTATGCAGTGAAAATGCTGTTTATGGCGACTCTGATTTCCAGTGAGGTTGTACACATACACCTAATACACTTTAACCCTTTCTATGTGATGCAGTACTCGTACATGTTAGGCTACTTTTACACTCGCATTTTGTGCACATCCGTTCAGAACAGATCCGTTTGTATTATCTTTAAAACATAGCCAAGACGGATCAGTCTTGAACACCAATGAAAATCAATGGAGGACGGATTTGTTTTCTATTGTGCCAGATTGTGTCATAGAAAACGGATCCGTCCCCATTGACTTACATTGTGTGTCAGGACGAATCCGTTTGACTCAGTTTCATCAGAAGGACACCAAAACTCTGAAAACGGAATAGAGACTGAACTGACGCCTTCTGAGCGGATCCTTTTCCGTTCAGAATGCATTAGAATGCAAACTAATCAGTTTTGGACCGCTTGCGAGAGCCCTTAACGGATGTCACAAACGGAAAGCCAAAACGCCAGTGTGAAAGTAGCCTTAGTCGCTAACCCATTTAGTATAGAACTACCGTAATTAAGGCTGGGTTCACACAGGCGTGACAGATTTGTTCAGGATGCGTCCCGGGTGTATTTTTTATCGCGCGGGTGCAATGTGTTTTGCGCGTGATTAAAAAAAAAATGAATGTGGTACCCAGACCCGAACTTCTTCACAGAAGTTCGGGCTTTGGATCGGTGTTGTGTAGATTGTATTATTTTCCCTTATAACATGGTTATAAGGGAAAATAATAGCATTCTGAATACAGACTGCTTAGTACAATAGGGCTGGAGGGGTTAAAAAAAAATAACTTAACTCCCCTTTATCCACTTGTTCGCGCAGCCGGCATCTCTTCTGTCTTCATCTGTGAGGTAAAGGACATGTGGTGACGTCACTGCGCTCATCACATGGTGATGGATCATGTGATGGACCATGTGATGAGCGCAGTGACGTCACCACAGGTCCTTTACCTCACAGATGAAGACAGAAGAGATGCCGGCTGCACGAACAAGTGGATTAAGGGGAGTTAAATTATTATAGTTTTTTTTCTCCCAGGCTGTGAGCTGTGCCCTGCGATTGGCCAGCGCTACAGCCTAGGAGAAGGAGACGCCCACAGGACAAGGGAAGACCCGCCTACTATAACTTAAGGAGCAAAAGGTACCGGAGCCTATAACGGGAGAACGGAGCGGCGCCCGGGGATAGTAGTAAGTGCAGTGAGATCCTCGGGCGCCGCTCTATATGGCAGCATACTCAGTTCACATACTTTATACAAGTGAAAGGTCCTCTTTAAGATACCCCAGTTCCAGATATGCAACCCAAGCATGCAAACTCTGAACTCCAGTGTGTAAAACGTACGCAACTGTGAAATCTTTGCACATAAACAGAATAATGCAATACATTTTTATTAAAAGGAACATGACAAGTGTGATTGACAGTGATATAAATGACTTTAAAACGTACTGGATGGAACATTCGAGACGGTGGAAGGGAAGGAGATACAGTAAGAAAGGTGGATTTCTACAAGCCCCGTTAAGACGGTTGGGACATCTGCAGAAAATATCTGCCGCTTGTGAACATCTAAAAGGCTTTCAGGAGTTGTGGCAAATGAAACAGACTTTAATATTCAGACATGCTCATCAATATAAATTATAATGCATTACAATGAGCAACCCTCTCACATTGCTTAGGAGGAGAACAGAAACTAAAATGCCATT
The DNA here is from genome assembly GCF_905171765.1 of Bufo bufo. Taxonomy (NCBI): domain Eukaryota; kingdom Metazoa; phylum Chordata; class Amphibia; order Anura; family Bufonidae; genus Bufo; species Bufo bufo. The sequence continues at coordinate 102,876,468 of NC_053392.1, read as the reverse complement.
CTTCTTATTGCAAAAACCTGTTACGTTAGCAAAAGTCCATCTTCGTTTCTCAGATTCTAGGCGCTCACAGCCGATAAAATGCTATACACACACACAATTACAATTCCCATGAACGTTAAGTGCTTTTCTTGCATTTCCAACCCACACCACTAAGTGGGGCTGTGTCCTTAAACAGGACTAGTCTAGACAGCTTATTGAGTCTTCATATAGGAACAGTGATATGTTTAATAAGGACTGTGGACACCATCCATTTCATTAAATAAAAGGAAAGAAAAATATGGCAGTGTTTCTGACTTTGGTCACATGGTGCCGGTTTCAACTTTTGTACAGCACATGGCAGTCAGTAGAAGGTTCTGTACATTGACTGATAGTTGTGCATAGTAGTCCCGAATTTGCATGGACACTTAATTCTAAGAGACAGACCACTACAGAAAATTCAGGCCATCTCGGACCAAAAAGTGGGGCTGATTGGTGGCATGTTTACACAGGAACCTGCACTTTTTGATCCCAATCATTGTCTTGTTCAAAACACCCATTATGCTCAGGTCTAAGCATTGATCTAGACCTAGTGTTCCTCACCGCCAGTCCTCAGGGCTCACCTGCTGGACATGTTTTCAGGATTTCCTTAGTAATGAGCAGGTAATAGAATTCATGCTAATACATCAGGACTTACCACAGGCATTCATTCTGTGGGTTATTCTCAAATCATGACCGGCAGGTGGGTCTTGAGGACTGGAGTTGAGTAACACTGATCTAAACTATATGGTCCACATTGAGACACAGGTCAAGGACATCTAAGTGCCCACATAATCCCCAAAAGGCAGCCCAAGTTATTCTCGATGTATGATGGTTACTTTATGGCCCTAACAGTCTTTGGAACCATCACCTACGTATATTACCTATCATCAATGGATCTGGTAGAGCAATTAGAGTACCTGGACATATGTACACATATCTAAAAGGCATATTAGAAATAAAATTAAAAAACTCGACATCCATTTCCAGTAAGACCTAAGGACATAAAGCCATGATATTACCCCAAATTATTTTCTAGTATTTTCCCAAAAATAGTGAAGGTCATCCAGTGTTTATTACATAATATATGGCTATATGAATTCACAGGTAAATTTCATCTGAACATTTTGCTCTAAGGTGGAATTTTTTTCAGAGTACTTCAACCATTTCTGGACTAGATCGTGTTCGTCTTGCCCGCTACCCATGTTTTATTACAAGGAATATAAGCATGTTTTAATATATACATCATGTACAAGATCTACTGTTTTACAATGATAAAACACCTGTGGTCACGGAGATCTCCCCTAGTTTTTATGCTTTGGTGGTACCAGGTCTTCCTGGTTCTGTGTAGGAAAGGAAGACTTGAATAATTTGAGGATTTCAATAATATCTAAAAGTTCACTATGGAATATTATTAAGATGAATGTTGGCCAAACTTACAAAATTTAGTTGGGAATGGCAAATCATCTGTGTGTGGAGGGTATCCTCACTCTTCCCAAATGGGTCACACTAAAGACAGCAGTTAATGACATAATTTAATGAATTCTATGGAGTATTCTACCACAGAGCGTGACTGATACTTTATTGAGAAGGGGTAGATACTTTATTGAGAAGGGGTAGACCTCTATCCTACTCTTTTGCATAGATACAGTCTAGGACATGAAGGGACATACACATTCAAGAACCTCATTAGATGGTGTTTTAGGGACAGGGATGGGATGGACATTAAAATTCTAAAATCCAGTTACCCATATCATACGACAGTTTTAAGTCGACCTCTGTCATCTGAAACTTTACAAAAATAAGTCACATACAATAAATTTTCCTCACTGCTAATTGCTGTCTTTGGCCAACATGTGGGTTTCCTTAAGGGTTATAAAAGCAAGAATGTGTTTTTGGCTATTAAACATACCACTGTTATTAGTTCATTAGTTGCCCTTAAGAATTTGAGAAGCAAGATAAAAAAAAATAAAAAAAAAAGTTAACAATGCTTTAATGACTCCCTAGGGTGAATAAAACATATAGCATTGTTGACATTGTACGGTCACATTCGCACATTAAAATAAGAGGTTCTCCTACTGAAGGAAGAACACTTACTGAAGCTTTGAGCTGTGCGCTACAAACATTAAATAAAAAGTGATGTCATTCATAATGTTCAGTATTTTACACAATACAGAATAACAAATGTGAAACCAGTTTATCCAGTAGTATAAAAGTCCATGCCCAACTACCATTTCTCAATTATATGGCTCATGTAGTCTTCTGTAGGCCAGCGTACATGGTCCTCTGCCTCATCCTTGGCAAAAGCCTCGTTGGACCGCTGGAGAAGTCTTTCTTCTCGATGCTTCTTTCGTTGCTCCATTCGCTCTACCTGCCTCTTGAATTGATAGCGCTGTTGGAACAGGTCCTTTGCATAGTCGTATAGTTGCATGTCTAGATCATTAAGCTCCTCGATCCTTTGGATAGTGCCATTGTCCAAGTCAACTCCACCTGCCCGAGTGTTGTTGTATTGCATGAAAGGTCTTATGAACTTCAGGTTAAAAGTTCGCTCAAAAAGATACTGAGTCTTTCTCTGGAACTCTGTAAGGCCAAAAAAGGCCATATCCTTCAAGTTCTTTTTGGCGCTTTCCAGAAGAAGCTGAGCTCGCTTCTTCTCAGTAACAAAGGACATATTATAACATCCTACAAGGCTGAGGTCTGCCAACATTCGAACCTGGCGATTGTTAGCCAAGTTATAGGGACAATCCATAAACTCCTGCAAAGTACACCCTGACCAGTCCGTGCCTTCATAGCAGGATGGTAGTTCTTCTAGTGTTGGTGTTCTTCCATCGCACATGTGAAGTGAAGTCTTCCAGGTGGCTCCTCGTTGCACATGCCTCCACTCACTAAGGTACCTCGAGACAGGATCTCTCAGCAAGGTAATGTAGTAAAATTTCCTGAAAAAGAACAAAACATTTAGAATATTAGTCTATAGTACATCCAACCGCAAAATCTCACCTATTACAAGATATTTCCAAACCTTCTATAGCTGGGATTTTCCTGAAACTGTAAACTCTCAACAGGACAATCAGGTAAAAGCAGATAAATTGCACCCTTTTAATGAGAATTGCCCCAATTCATTTGTGTACTATGCTTGTTAGAAAAGGTAGTTGCGCACTCCCAGGATACTTTGTGTGAGTACGCGACACCCCCCCATATGCCGCTCTGAGCCATTGTCTCCTTCGATGGTGCTATTCTTTCCCAACTCACAATTAAATTTTGGTTCGTCTCCCAGTTCCTAAGGCTGGTGTGTGGCTGTGATTAAATGAGCCATGATACTCTTCTGCCTTTGAAGTAGAAAGGTGAAGAGGTGCATTTTCCACCGGATTTTGCAGAACTAACACGGTTATACAACAGTGTAAGTAGTGGAGTGTGGTTTATTGTGCATCCACTCAGCTTGATGAATGCATGAAGGTGTGCAGAACCCAGGCGGCTGAAACAGCTCATTTATCAGTATCCAGCAGAGGAAGTTTAAGAAGAGGGGGGTTTACAGAGGAGAAATGGAGGAAATTAACAGGCATGTTCAATATTAGCCAAAAAGAACGCCTATATAGTACTCGTCCAAACGGTATATTTCAAATCCCATATACTGGGTCTAAAAGATGTTCAATAAGAACACCAGATACAAAATGGAGCAGTGGAAGTTTGTAAATAAGCAATTTTTAGGTGGAGGAAATCTATCAAAGTGATCCCTAAAGACTTATTCACACTTTTTGGTTTGCAAAAATGCTGGGGAAAAAAACATATCTACAACATATGAATAAGATCTAACAATACCAAATATGTGATTTTGACTATACTTGCTTAAACACTTAGGCTACTTTCACACTCTCGTTTTAGGCGGATCCGTCATGGATCTGCAAAAACGGATCAGTTACAATAATACAACCGCACGCATCCGTCATGAATGGATCCGTTTGCATTATCTGTAACATTGCCAAGACAGATCCGTCATGAACTCCATTGAAAGTCAATGGGAGACGGATCTGTTTTCTATTGTGCCGATGAAAACGGATCCGTCCCCGTTGACTTACATTGTGTGTCAGGACGCATCCGTTTGGCTCAGTTTCATCAAGTGGCATCAAAATGCTGCAGGCAGCGTTTTGGTGTCCGCCTCCAGAGCGGAATGGAGGAGGAACGGAGGCAAACTGATGCATTCTGAGCGGATCCTTTTCCATTCAGAATGCATTAGGGGCAAAACTGATCCGTTTTGGACCGCTGGTGAGAGCCCTGAACGGATCTCACAAACAGAAAGCCAAAACGCCGGTGTGAAAGTAGCCTTAAAAAGGAGTTTTTTTATACTGATGACCTATCAATAGGATATCATCGGAAATAGCGGAACTATAGAGCTCCACCCACTGTCTAGTGGGCATAGCTGGTAATTACAGTGCTGCTCTCATGCCAGCTCTGTCCACTACACAGTGGACATTTCTGGGGCTGGAGACACTGCAGAACAGCTGATCGACTGGGTGCTGGGAGATAGGATAGGCCATCAATATAAGAATTCTGGAGAACCCACTGAAGGAATGGTACAAGATAATTCATAAAATAGATGTTCCAGAATTGTTATTACAAGGGGGATGCAAGTAGTTACTAAAACAGACATGTCAGGAGAGGCGACAGCTCCTCTTTCAATAATGAGATTTTAGCAAGTGCCGACGGCCTGTCTCTCTAAACAGAAGATGCATACTTACCTGCTCCTCCGTGCTGTCTCCATGTTCCAGTCCCTGAAGTGTTGACATCTGGCACAGCATGGATGGTCACATGACTGGCTTCAGTGGGGACGTACTGCTTGTGACCATGACTCCGCTGAAGCCGGTCATTGGCTGCAGCAGTGTGTGTGACCATGCCCATGCTGTACCAGATGTCAACACTTCAAGGACGGGAACATGGACACAGTGGAGACAGCATGGAGGACCAGGGCAAAGGGAAGCAGGCAAGTATGAATCTTTCATTTAGAGAGACAGGCTATGGCCACTTACAGAAAACGCACTATTCCCGGAGAACCCCTTTAAGGAAACCAGAGCTCAATGTACAGCTGTGCTTTCCAGTCATAAATGGATGCCATTTGTTTGTTGCCCGTACATAAGTGGTGTTACTACATGATGCACATGCCGCAGTATGGAGTCCCAGCTGTCCGTGCTCAATGAGTATGGCACATGTTTCAGACACCATTTTTCTGATGTTTCATACATGAGCAGGAAACGTATAAATGCATTATAGCATCCCTCATTGTATTGTCCTGATCAGATTACCATTCAGATGGTAGGCGATTATCCAGCCTTTCCAAAATCCACCATGTCTGAAGTTTCTCCAACACTGTGGAAATCACATTCACAGAAAAGGTCACACACAGACCTCTGACATCATCGGGTTTCTTGGTGAACACCCCCCAGTGAGCCGATGCGTTTAGTTCCACCTATGGTACCCGGTGGCATTTCACAGAACTGCCTGCAACATAGCGATCCGTATAATTGGTCTAGAGCAGATTTACCAAGCTGTTCAACAGCCGAGTGCCTTCTATACATCAATTACGGCAAAGTCCGCAGTCAAACGCGTGGCGGTGTGACAAAAATGTCACTTCTCATGGGGCTCCATCAATTCCACTTGTCAATCACATTACTTCTCGCTGCTCAACATAGCAACCTGGTACTAGTGATTGGCATATACTTAGAGGTTCTGGGACCCGTGACCTCAAAAAAAGGGGAATTAGTGACAGTGAGTGGAACATTGTGGGGAACATTCCCATCTTCACCAATACCACCATATTCCACCCTACAGTTACAATTAGATTTCTTATAAACCCGCAGCATAGTTTGGAGCGTCTAATACTTGACATGGTTATGCTGCCCTTAGTTATGGGTACCATTACCTGCCCCCCCAAGTGCCACTGCTCTGTATGTGGCCACGTTCAGAAATGGGAGCCATGTACGGAGCATCCCCTAGTGGAAGAGAAAGGCAAATATGGGAACTATATAAAACATGTAGGCTATAAAGCAGTAATACAATGTAAAATATTTCAAATATTCTGTATTCGTGTAAATCTTGGTGCCTACAGGGTGCTGCTGAGATTTCTGTGCTTCCTTTTGAATTAAAAGTGTAATCCAGGATTTTAATATTTTTGGTGTGTCCTAAAGAGAGGATGTTAAAATCTGAGGAGTGGGGGGGAGGGGGGGGGGGGGCTGACACCGGACACCTCCGCCAATCAGCTGTTCTAGAGAAGCTTGAAGTCTCAGCCAGAAGGACACAGCTCTGTCCTCTACACAATGGAAGGATCTACTACGGGGGAAAAAAAATAATCGATCGGCAGGGTGTCCAATCCCACACTGATCGGATGTTGATGGGCTATCCTGAGGATGGGGGTCACCTGTACTAAAATCCTGGAATACCTCTTTAAGGGTGGGTTCACACCAGCACCTCAATTTGTGTTTTGCGGTTATAAAAGCAGAACAATAAGAATAACTGTTCAGCACCAGAGCTGTCAAATGACAGTAACAAATGGCACCGGGTGGACCTCGCTGACCATGAGATCTGTTGGGCTTTTGTTAAAAAAAATAATAAATACCCCGCATTTTACAGGACTAAATATCGCAACATTGAAGTGAAGGCAATGAAAGAAAACAGAATTGTCTCCCTAATATAACAATAACCTCCAACCGGCTCCACAGAACCACAAAATCAGTTCTCAGGGCCCGATCTTCCACAGGGAGTATATATTTGACCGCTCTGTTGGCTGGTTGGTATGCATTCTAACTAGGGATGAAACATCCGAAGTTGATTCGCATAAAACTTCGCTTCCATACTGTACGGAGCGAGCGCTCCGTACAGTATTAGAATGTATTGGCTCCGATGACTAGGACCAGGGGAAAGATAACACAGCACAATAGTCAGACAGTTGACCAGGACCACACAGAGGTTGTGGAACTCATCTGAGGTTTGTACAGCTCAGATCACTGGTTCCAGTCTTCAGGCTCATTATCGGCCTCCGTCCTCCAGCCACAAGTATGTGCTTGGTCTGCGCTCCGTATCATCCAGTTACCACTCATCAGCTCCAGGAGAGCGGCTTAGCCGGCATTTATTGATAGCAAGGGCCGACAGAGCTGAATGTCACATGCTGTGGTGGACTCATCCCGATTCATACTTGTCCAGCAGAAGTCTGCATACCCCTATTCCAGATCATCAAATGCAAATATGTAATTAGTACAACTTTGTAGGTCTGATTAGCTGATATCCACCCAGCTTTTCTTGGAACAGATGTAATGGGGAAACAGCCGAGGCCACCTTTAGGACAGCACACATACCCATTGATGTAAATGTGTCTGTTCACACTTCAGTATTTAATTAACTGACCGTGGGCCAGTAAAAAAAAAAATTATCCTGGATACATGCCCTACTTTGGTCTGTGATGTGGACCAAACATGCCCATTGAAGTTTATGGGTCCGTGAAAATCAGGGACACAACACGGATGGCATCTGTCGTGCATCCGTTTTTTCCGCATCCGAACACTAATAGGAGATGCTCTGAAAATTTATTTTCAGTTGAGCAATGTTTGTGGATTACGGATGACACATGGAAGCTAAAAACAGACACACGGACCCCTCACAGATGAAGCAAGGACACTTCTTTCATGGACATGAAAAGGTCACGTTAATGTGGACGCGGCCTTAGGCTGGTTTACATGCCATAGCTACTGCATGTGGAAAAACCCTACCTACCCATGGTGGCAATACTGAAGGTGACAACAGCATTTTAGGCCTCATCCACACAATCGTATTTATGCTCCAAATCTGAGCAGCATTTTTTGCGGATCGCACACAGACACATTCTTTTTCCAAGAGACGCCATAAAAAAAAAAAAAAAAAAAAAAAAAGACAGCACACGGGTCACATCAGTGCCCCAAATTATAGAACAGGTCCTGTTCTTGTCCATTTTGTGGACAAGAATATGTATTTTTTTTTTGACAATGGGGCCAGTGGAAAGTGCAGGAAGCACGCAGCCAGTATCTGAATTTTGTGGCTCCGCGATCTGCAGAACGCAAAACGGATATAGCAGTGTGAATGTAGCCTTACCCAAAAAATTATAGTCACTGGCCGCAATGGATGAGCAGGGCTTTAGCCACACGTGGCAGCAACAACATATGAACCTGGACTTATCGATTTCCGTATTAAGGTTGTGCAATGATATATCCTCCCGATTCTCTATAAGGCTAGTTTCACATCTGAGGCAAAGATCTCCGGCAAGATATTCTGGCAAAGAACAAAAGCACTGCCCGCCAGAACCCCTTGATTATAATGGGTTCTGGCAGAGATCCGGCTGCTACCTGGCAAATATGCAGAGAATCGGCCAGAAAAAAAAAAAAAAAAGAAAAAAAAACTCTGCATGCAGTGGGTTTTTGTCAGGCCGGGAACAGCTGGCCACAGATGTGAAAGTAGCCTAGTTCGATAAGAAGCCATGTGAGATATGTAATGGCCGTCATGTCAGCCAGCTTTCCCCCAAAAAGATAATTACGGATATTATGGTATGTTTTGTTGTTGTTTTTCTTTGAGTTTGTGTTCTGGCTTTAGTTCCTCTTTAAGTCCACTGAAAGAACATGTAGCTAAATCTTGCCTTGTCCAGCCTCACATATCCTGGTTCTCAAGAATTGCTAAGCATTTACAGCCAATTAAGTGGTGCCTACATTTTCCCAGGATTTCTGTGCCAGTTGGAACTACTCCTGGTGAACACCTGTCCACTGTGGCGGATAAATGAAAAAACGCAGACTGTTCTACACATGCCATGCAACAGCTGCAAGGTGACCCGGGAGCGATTCAAGGTTGTGATAATGACAGGGACTCCTGCTGATATTCTGAACTTGGCAGAGACATTTCTACGTTCAACTAACCACACCAATTTGGTCAGCTGAAAAAAAATAAAAAAAAGGTAATGACTAGTGTTGAGCGAACTTGCGATTTTCAAGTTCGGCGTTCGGGTTATCTAAGGATTCCAAAATGGATTCCGTTACCACGGACCATAATGGAATTCTATGATGGTATGCACCACGGAAGCCTATAACAGGCATTCCATAAGTCTATACTGAGCCCCTCCTGACCACTGTGTCTATGGCCCTTGGGGGTGCCGTAAAGCAATTTTCTTAATGCTTTCTAAATGCTGTTAAAACAGCTCGGGCAAGATGGTCGCCCCCATAATCATGTTCAGGAAATAGAATTTAAAAAAAGTCTGTAATCCGAAAATAAAAAACAGATGAAAAACAAAATGTGCGCTATCTGGTTTTAAACTACCAGAAACATTTCTGATTAACTAAAGTCAATGGTAATTAAAAGATTTGAAACTAATCAAAATTTGACACCTACATTGCTTTACTATTTTCACACTCTACTTACAGCCGTAGAAGGTCTTCGTTTTAGAAGTTGCGTTCACAGTAGGTGCTAATTACCTTTTCTGGCTCTGCAGATCTCATTCACTTCCAACAATAAGTAAGAACAGATGGACAAGATTATTTATTTTATTTTATTTTTAAACCTACTATATGTGCAGCCATCTTTAGAAGTAAACAAATGGAGGGTTGGAGGTCAGTCCTCTAAAGTTAATTACCTCCCAAGTGTGAGAATATCCAACCATGTGCTGAAGATCTCTGAATACCATCAGTTCTTAAGTTATTTTTACAACCCATCATTCTTGTAGAGCCGAGATCATGAACATTACACTGAGTAGACCTGGCGTGCCATAATTAACAGTAAAATTGCTGCACCACCCATGAATATAATTACTACTGGGATTTTTAAGTTTATGGAAGTATGAAAGGTTTTGTCAGTTACCTGTTAGAACTTACTAGTTATAATATTTAGGCATGTATGAAAATATTATAGGAGGGAAAAAGGTATTCTGCCTAAGCAAGGTCTCCATGCACTGCAAGGTTATTGTCGATGTAGGAAAGCCCCTACATAAGAGTAGAAAATCCGGTCAAAATGGGCAAAGCTGGGCATTTCAGCCAAAAGTATAAAAATTTAAGGAGAACAAGATGATCCACAATGGCTAATGAAAGATGTATGCCTTATGCCAAAATTGTGCTCTGTTCTGCTGGAAAATGTTGGCCGTAGTCAACCAAAAATGACACTGTGGCGTGATCTGCAAAATTCGGCCGATCTTTTGCCATTTTGATCAAGCCCAGTGTGGGTTTTTACTTCTACACTGGCTCCGCGATTGGCCACTTTAGCCTGCTGTACTGCTGGTTGGCCAGTTCATAAGAATGATCCCATGGACAACTACCTGGATGCATTCTGGTCTACAGTTCTCTCATGTGTATGGAGACAAGGCAATGTTTGGCATACCCAGCATGGCCATATCCAGGTGTAATCAGAAACATGGGATGTTGAATCAGAAGCCTTTTATGGTCAAAAAGAATTTTATGCCATTTCTCATTAAGTTAGTTTTGGTAATTGGCTGCAGAAATCTGTTAGCATACCTCAAGGGTTACCCATTTGCTGTTAAAGAAGCTGTCTCCTAAAGACTGGCTATGTTCACCTTCTTAAACCAGTATGGAAAGTTGCTCTGTAATGTTTTTAGAGCAGTGTTCCTCAACTCCAATCCTCAGGACCCACCCGTCGGTCACGTTTTCAGGATTTCCTTAGTATTGAGCAGGTGATATTATAAGTGTCAATGCATCAGGACTTACCACAGGTATTGATTCAGTGGGATATTCTCAAATCATAACCGCCTGTTGGCCCCTGAGGACTGGAGTTGAGGAACACAGTTTTAGAGGATATATCTGGCTGGTTGTGGGTCTGACTCCAGCTTTCAACACATCAAGAACAGACTGCTCAATTACTTCCTAATATCTCCCACCCCTTGACAGGCGCCATTGTTACGAGATGCCATGGTTATGGCTAATCAGTGTACACAAGCGTGAGTAGATCGGTCCTTTCTTTTGCTTACAAATCCAATAACTCTCACACCCATTCCACAAGCAGATTTACAAGAATCAGCAGGCAAACCTGGTGCATACTTGATGGAAAAGTTAGCACGATTGTGCATCAAGTCAACCTTTCATTAATGGTTATAAACATCTGTCATGCTACCAGAACTTTCTTGAAAATTAAAGGACACCAAAAAAAAAAAAATCTCCAAGTAAAAACATACAGTAACATACAGTAAAACTCTAAGTAAAATTGCAATTCCTACAGCTCAATCAAAAAGTGAAGGAAAATCCCATAGTGACGTTCACACCCCAAGTCTAAATTATGAGTTTAGCAAAAGCCAGATGTCAAACATAGTTGTGAGATTAGATTATTTCTGGGAAGAAATTGTGTCCAAAAAAACAAGGGAATTCTGAGCCAGTTGGCTGGGAGGCCTAGGATGAGACGAGCTGGGTGTGGAACATGACCATACACAGCGCTGGCCAAGAGCTCAGCGAAGATTTGCATTAGAAGATCCTCCATGGAACATACACCAGGAAGCGATAATACAAATGGAAATGAAGCGGCTCATGACATTATGGAAATTGGAGAGCTACACAAAGCTGGAGACCGTACAGTATAACCAAAAACTTCTCACTCCAAGTTACTGCATAGCACAAAATCTAGGGCTAGAACATGCAGAAATACCATAGCGGAGCCAGAAGTCTCCTTCAGCTATCATAAACATATTAACCACTCGTCTAATCTGTATAATGCTGTGTGCAGGAAACCGCCGGCAAATCTATCCACTAATGGAGCAATGAGCTAAACAAGTCACGTCTCGGCACAGTATAGCATTTTGGTGCATGCAAGGACGTATCAATTATGAATGTCTTATTTCAATGCAGCAAGGAGGTGGGGATTTCCAGCGATAGAACAAATTCCATTTCTGGCTTTGAGATGTATTGATTTCTGTAGACATCATAATGAGGAACATCTCGGTACTTCCCTCCTGAATCATATCACTGCTTAGCTCTCCCTGTCCCAGTATCGGTGCACCCAACAGGAAGCAAAAGTGGTGTGACCATGGTAGCACACTCACACTGATGTCCGAGAGGTGAAGGATAGGGGAGAGGAGCTGAAGAACCATGATGTAATCACAGCAGCTTGCAGTCACATGAAATATAATATTGGACACACATCTCTTGGTATTTGTATGAAGAGACGTTGACAGGTCCTGAGGAAACACTGCCGTATTTTGGAGTCACATTTCCTACAAATGTTGATTCTGGAGCAATGAGACATTTTCATTTTCGACTGGATATATATTTAGAGGTCTCTGATGTCTCCCATCTCCAGAGGAAACAAAAGAAACTGGCAAGGACAAATCCGGAGGACCGTTTATACGGTGCGAAGATCATATGAATGCTGGTCTCCGATGTAAACTAGTCCATGATCACCCAACAAACATACACACGCCCGTTTCAATTTGGTCAAATCTTTCATGTGGGGTATGGTGGACCTCCAATTGCTATGGCCACCATCAGATCCTGCGATCGCCCTGCAGGAGACCCCTCCCTCTGTAAAGAGCTAAAATGCTAGGGTTGCTATTGACTGCAGCATTTAAAAGGGAATCTGTCACCACGATCTTGTAGTATTACCTGCTCTACCACATGAGCAGTATTGCAGATAAGGAGTCCAGAGTGCTACTCTTTATAGCTGTGCTGAAATACAGTACATTGTCAGGACTGCTGTGCATGGGAACATGAGTCCTCTATGTTAGCACAGCAGTCCTGACTGTGTATTTCAGAGCAGCTTTAAGTGCCGACAGTGGGGAACATGGGGGGTAGGAAAATAAAAAGTGGTATTCTGGACTCCTTATGTGCACCACTACTGTACTCTACCACCATGTATTATTGCAAATAATAGTCCAGAATCTTGGGGAAAACTTCCATTTAAGGGATGATGGTCGTGATCTGAGCTAGCTGCAATCTCGACAAGTACAGCAAGAACCTGGGTGTGTATTACAGCTGGCTCAGCTCCTGAGCCCATGCCACACCAGCGCAGTACATGTAAGCACTTTGTGAGAAGTAACTTCTCTCTATGCTGTAACGTGGATAATCTAATGGGTATGGCAGCTCGGGCAGTAGTTTATCCTCCTTCAGGAAAAGAGGATAGAGTGTGGAAATTCAGCATGCCCGAGCCTTCTTTGTCTGTTGGGAGAGAATCCGCACACCTCCACACACAAAATAGTACAATCGGCAAATTAGACAATTTTATGTTTCTGGACACCTTAAGCAGGCAAACCCTCTCAAAAACGTCCTACAGAGATAGTATGGTGGACATAATATTGATCAAGATATATTTAGGACAGTCGACTAGATCTAGAGCTACATGACCTATAGAGAAGTTTACTGGATCTTCCATGAAGAAGAGCGGCTCCTAGCAAACAGCGTGGTGCAGCAGAGTAGCATTTATATCAGACGCCGAGTCTCCACTAATGCTCACAATGTGGTCGCTGTCTTAAATATTTAAAACGTCTCCGGACAAATGGGCATCTTAAGACTAAACAAACATATCATGACATCTAGTCACAAGAACAGACAAAAGGGAAAGCACTCTGCCATAATTCCTGGCACGGCCAAGAGCAGAGGTCTAAATTTGTTCCAGCATGCAGACCATCAATTAGCAGTCCTAGGAATTCCAAGTATGAGCAAGTCATCCATCATAGCATCTCAGGCCCTGCAATCAGATTGAATGGAATCACCTTCCCCACGTGACCCGCATACATGGTGATATCTTCAGCTAGGCAGGCCTGGAGCTGTAGGGGATTTAACAGGTGACTGTACGTATATATTTAGTTTTTTTTTATTGTTTATACAAATGATAATTTGATAACGTTTTAAAAAATCCCATAATCACCTGTACAATAAGATTTGACAAGTTGTGTTCCAGTGTAGGATTGTTACATGTAGGCAAATTGATACCGAACCCCACAGTAGAGGCTCCATGACAAATTCTCTGTGTCTTCTACGTGCTCCTGTAAGGTGTTACGCGAAGAAAACTGTCCAAACAAGAAAGCAAAGGATCCTCGACATCCAATCAATAAAATCCATGATTCTTTATTTCATCTCTTTAAAATGTACAGCAGTACAGTAGCAAAATTCCAACACGTTTCGAATAATCTGAAACTAGTTGGAATTCTGCTACTGTACATTATAAAGAGATGAAATCGTGGATTTTATTGATTGGATGCTGAGGATCCTTTTCTTTCAGGATCATTACACCCATAGGTCAGTGCAAGTTTTCAATATGTGACATACATCTCCTGGTGTCAGTGACAAGGCAATAAGCAGTCTACATATCTATCCTCACAGGGAGGAATGGCCAGAGACTGTGCCGCGTGGCCTGCTAAGGAGCCAGTCATAAGAAGGGTGATCACGTGTTGACGGGTTTACACCTCAAGCAGGGCTCCACATGGCGACAACCCCCCCCCCCCCCAAGTATTATAAAGTAGAATCATTGGTGGCGCAGTGCGCCCCGAACCCCCAAGTATTATAATCATTGGTGGCAGTTCCGATCGGAGCCCCAGCAGTGTATTCCTGGGGCTCCGATCGGTTACCATGGCAGCCAGGACGCTACTGAAGCCCTGGCTGCCATAGTCGGCTCCCTGCAGTGCACAGAGCAGCGGGGAGAGTGTAAGATCCTATTCACCCTGATAGAGCTCTATTAGGGTGAATAGGACAAGGGATGAAAGATCCCAGGTTCTAGCCTCAAAAGGGGGAAATGGTTATTAAATAAAAAGTAAAAAATAAAAATTTAATAAAAAAGTTAAAAAAAACAAACACCAAAATATTAAGTTAAAATCACTCCCTTACCCAATTTTACATATAAAATATATAAACAATAAAAAAATTACATATTGCCGCGCCCGAAAAAGTGCAAACTATTAAAATATCTCCTATGCAGTGAACGCCATAACAAAAAAAAACAAAAACGTGCAATTTGCCATTTTTGTGTCACCTTGCCTCGACAAAAATTAGGTTAGGACTGTTCTATTATGGTCCAGACGCTCCATAAAATCTGAAATGCACGCGGCTTTTTTGGCATTTTATTTTTTTCACGTGGTATCGAGTATCGCAATACTTTTTTATGGTATCGAAATAGTCAAAATTTTGGTATCGTGACAACCCTAGGTAAGACGTGTTTATTAAAAATTTTTATTATACCGTAATTATATGCATTTTAAATTTGGCTCCTAAATTTTTTAGGTTAGGAGCTAATGGCTCCTTGATATTTTTTTTTTTTAAGTCTGGAGCCCTGTCAAGGCCAAATATTTCTGCGGTCAGATTACAAAATCAGATCAGACCCCCACATGACACCAACAAATCTGAGACGTTCACCACAGATTTGTTATCTATGTTCTTTTAACATGATGTGAGGGGCTAAAGTGGATCAGGGCAAAGTATGATCATAGGGGGTGTGACATTATCCAATCGTCCCCCATCATCACTGGGAACATCTCGTTGGACCTTCACTGCAAACTGCAGGAATAAAAAGGGAATGGCACAACAGTCATAAGAAGAGATGCTCCAGAATTGTGGGGGATGCATGTCATGAGAGGCGACAGCTCCTCCTCAATGCACCCCAATAGGGCATATGGACAGCGGTTGTCTTTATGAGAAAACACTTAAAAAGGATTTCTACCTGCAGTAAAACAAAAACTGAATTTGCTGCACCGAATTTCATTTTTGCACCTCTGATATAGGATAATGACTTGATGCCAAACGAGAACACCAACCCCCTATGGCAAATACTTTCCATGTTGCGCTCCTGGAAGACGAGGGGTTACAGCGCAGAGGAGATAAAATTAGCAGCTGTAATTAGCGCCCTTCGTCCTCGCATCCCCTGCAGCCACCTTATCCCAAGTACAGCTGTGTTTACAGGAAAACCCAGACAAGCCCAACTGGCACCAAAAAAGATTAAAGTCGTTACTACACGATTTGCTGCCAATTAAAATAAAAGTATTTTGACTAATTACCAACACTTAGGCTTTAATAAAAAAATAAATAAAAAAACGAAAAATTGCACAAACTAAATCTAGGATTTGTGTATACATTCATATCCAGTAAACAGGAGTGGAGTGCGAGGACGGCGGAAATGGTTCGACTGCATCTGTCAGCAGTTTTGTACTTATGAACCTGGCTGACCTGTTATATGTGCACTTGGCAGCTGAAGGCATCTGTGTTGGTCCCATGTTCATATGTGCCCGCATTACTGAGAAAAATGATGTTTTAATATATGCAAATAAGCCTCTAGGAGCAACGGGGGCGTTGTCATTACACCTAGAGGCTCCGCTCTCTCTGCAACTGCCTCGCCCTCTGAACTTTGACAGGGCCAAGCGTGATGACGTTTTCACTGCCTGACCCTGTAAAGTGCAGAGGGCTAGGGCTAGCTATTCATTCCGCACCTAATATCCCAAGGAGTCTGATATTCCAGACTATATTTAACAGACAGAATGGCAATATGTGCTAATCCTGCCGCAAATACATACAGCATAGTGGTGACAGGTCAGACTAGCTAAACACGCGCCTAGCTTATCACATTGGCTCAAGATGGATGATCAATTTGGTTCATGGCTAGATACTGAGACCACCAGATTTTGGCACAAAATTTTGGTGCATGCAGTCACATCTTACCCCATGCCCTTTTACCATCAGCACGCCCCTTTCTCAGAAAACCATGCCCCCTTGTTAAGCGAGCCATAGTGGACTATTCAATAGGTCTAAAACCTGATTCAACATTATGCACCAAAAATCACATTTTTATTACACATTCTACACCAATTTCTAGGCTTAAATAACTTAAACGGGTCTTTCAACATTACTATGGTTTTTAACAGACCCTACCGTATCACTGCCCCTAACGCCCAGCTAGTTTATAGCTCCTCCCACCCAGATATAGACACTCCCCTATCACTGCCCCTAACGCCCAGCTAGTTTATAGCTCCTCCCACCCAGCTAGTTATATAGGCACTACCCTATCACTGCCCCTAACGCCCAGCTAGTTTATAGCTCCTCCCACCCAGCTATAGATACTCCCATATCACTGCCCCTAACGCCCAGCTAGTTTATAGCTCCTCCCACCAGCTAGTTATATAGGCACTACCCTATCACTGCCCCTAACACCCAGCTAGTTTATAGCCCCTCCCATCCAGCTAATTACATAGACTCTCCCCTATCACTGCCCCTAAGAACCCCTAGCTATTTTATAGCTCTACCCACCCAGCTAGTTACATTGACATTCCCCTATCACTGCCCCGCCCATGGACATAACATCACAGGAAATTAGAGCTGCATGGACATGGTCATGTGACCACAGCCCAGAACAGGAGATAGGATTAATAAAGGAATTTGAATAAATATATTACAAACTTACAGCTACCTTCATAAATTATTATTTTATTGGATGTTAATGCAAAGTGGAATACCCCTTTAAGTAACTGTTGACTGATGTGTTTCACAAAAGCATCAGATTTGGGGCCAACGCTTTAGTTTGTGCTTTCTTCCTCAAGGTGCTCCAACCTTACAAGGGAGCTTAGCTCTGTAACATCGACAAATAATCCAGAAGATTAGATAACCTCTCATCAATCGGGTCACGCACATGTGAATTTCACTACAATATGGTTTCATTTCCATCTTGCATTCCTTACTTCCCACAATCCAATGTAAATTTGGTATAAAATCATTAAAAAAAATATACCTAAAAAATAATAATAATCAGAGATGGCACGTTTCCATTCAGTACATATATTGTAGTTTGGCACTAAATCTCAATGCCAACTTTATGCCTCCCATGGCTGGCATTACATTAGGGAAGCTGTACCATTACAAATATAAAAGACCAAAAGTATAGCAAATTATGGTTATTTTAATAGAAATACATTCAAAGGATAAAGTATTTTTTAAATCGGAAAGCTGAGACACTTATTCTTGTAGTATAAAGTTATAAAGATCACGACTGTAATGGAAATAACACATGTAAAATAAATAATAATAATGCTATTTGAAGTATAGGTCCACGGGCGGAATGTAAAGAATTATGTATTTTTCTTATACAGCGCCATACAGTGAACCCTCTGAAAGACTAACTGCCCCTATTGTGGTCTTACAAAGGCCTCCACATGCCATACATTTTCTTTTTGAATACATTTCAAACAACATATCCCTAATCTGACAGATTAAATGTATTTTTCCAGGTTTCCCATGTTATTACATATTTTTCACAATAAATGGTATTTGCACTTTAAATAATGAAATTTTATGAAAGAACTTGAGGGTACAGTTTCTGAATGACTGGATTACTTACCTGGAGTATTTGGCCGCACCATTTAGCAGTTATTAGCATGACTATTAGGCCGGCCTGGATTCCTGCTGACAGCAGGAGCGCACGGCGCCATTGGTTGCTATGACGCCGTGCGCTTCATGCCGCCGCTGCACTACAGTAATACACTTGTATAGATCATACCAGTGTATTACTGTAGTGCAGCGGCGGCATGAAGCGCACGGCGTCATAGCAACCACAGACGCCGTGCGCTTCTGCTGCCAGCAGGAATCCAGGCCAGGATACCACCAATGGCCTAATGCTGTCATTTGTTGGGCTAGCAATGTGATTTTTGCAACTTTTTATTTTTTTTAAATAGACAACCCATTTAATGGGGGTTTTACAGGGAGATGAAAAAAAAAAAAAAATCCCAGAAACTATTAAGAAGCATTACTCATCACCACTGATCCCCCGGCTGGTCTGGTTCTCTCTGCTCTCCAATTCCTCTCCCGGCTTGATGCAGGAAATGACAACAAAGGTTCAATCAGCTAATCACTGGTTTTAACAGCGACCTGCCACAGCCAGTGATTGGTTGAGTGGGCCTTTCCTGGCGTGCTAAGCCAGATAGGACGTGAAGAGTGTAGGGGGCGGAGTAGTGTCAGAGCGTCATGGAATTGATAGAGGTGAGCAATGATTCTTTTTTTTGAGACAAGATCTAAAAAAAAACATCAGGGAGGAAGCAAATACCGTAATACAGAAGACCTTTTTATACAACTTCTCTGATAAGGCTCCATTTAGATGGATGCAATACATCTAGAAAAATAAATTATAAGAATTTGTTGCAATAATTCAACCGTGGATTAGCTTTTTTATCAAGCAGAACTTCTGTCTACTGGAAGACGCCCATACTGCCCATTATTGTATGTGGGGTTTTCTGCTTCACATCACAGTAAACAATAAAACACAGACTGGAGTTTTATGCTAGTCTATGGTATCCCCTGCACGGCTGGAGGTTGTGCCGAATTCATAATGAGGCATAAATTAGGTGCAGCCCCTGGCAGTTCATGTGCCGAGAACTAAATCTACAGCAGCTTTGAGTCTTTTTAGGCCAGAAAACTGGGGTAAAAGAAGATATATTTTGGGAAAAGTGGCAAGGGAGACATAGACACGCCACTTAGCCATAGAGTTTCGTGCAATAAAGTAAAAAAAGTCGCACACATGAGGTTTGTGACTTTAAAGCCAGAAAACTGACATGGTGGTCCCCGGGTCAGATTTCTAAAAGAAAACGGTTCTTCTTGCCCATAGCAACCAATCACAGAGAAGCTGATAGAAAAAATATCTTTAGACAAACCAGCATATATTTGAATGCTGGAAAAATCCAACCAAACCAGTTCTCAGTAGCCCTAAATGACATCATAAGTGACAACAGGCATGGGGTTACCAAGGACAGAAGTTGTTTGACTAACCCAATTAAGTTTTAGGAGGAGATGCGTAGAAGACTGGACAGAGGGGCGGCTGTGGATAGTGAGGTGAGTAGAAGCCTGGACAGAGGGTCGGCTGTGGATATAGTGAGTAGAAGACTGGACAGAGGGGCGGCTGTGGATAGTGAGTAGAAGCCTGGACAGAGGGTCGGCTGTGGATATAGTGAGGCGAGTAGAAGCCTGGACAGAGGGGTGGCTGTGGATATAGCGAGGTGAGTAGAAGCCTGGACAGAGGGTCGGCTGTGGATATAGCGAGTAGAAGCCTGGACAGAGGGTCGGCTGTGGATATAGTGAGGCGAGTAGAAGCCTGGACAGAGGGTCGGCTGTGGATATAGTGAGGCGAGTAGAAGCCTGGACAGAGGGTCGGCTGTGGATATAGTGAGGCGAGTAGAAGCCTGGACAGAGGGTCGGCTGTGGATATAGTGAGTAGAAGCCTGGACAGAGGGTCAGCTGTGGATGAAGGGAGTAGAAGCCTGGACAGAGGGTCAACTGTGGATATAGCGAGTAGAAGCCTGGACAGAGGGTCGGCTGTGGATATAGCGAGTAGAAGCCTGGACAGAGGGGCGGCTGTGGATATAGCGAGTAGAAGCCTGGACAGAGGGTCGGCTGTGGATATAGTGAGTAGAAGCCTGGACAGAGGGTCAGCTGTGGATGAAGGGAGTAGAAGCCTGGACAGAGGGTCAACTGTGGATATAGCGAGTAGAAGCCTGGACAGAGGGTCGGCTGTGGATATAGTGAGGCGAGTAGAAGCCTGGACAGAGGGGCGGCTGTGGATATAGCGAGTAGAAGCCTGGACAGAGGGTCGGCTGTGGATATAGTGAGGCGAGTAGAAGCCTGGACAGAGGGTCGGCTGTGGATATAGCGAGGTGAGTAGAAGCTTGGAGAGAGGGTCAGCTGTGGATATAGCGAGGTGAGTAGAAGACTGGACAGAGGGTCAGCTGTGGATGAAGAGAGTAGAAGCCTGGACAGAGGGTCAGCTGTGGATATAGTGAGTAGAAGCCTGGACAGAGGGGCGGCTGTGGATATAGCGAGTAGAAGCCTGGACAGAGGGTCGGATGTGGATATAGTAAGGCGAGTAGAAGCCTGGACAGAGGGTCGGCTGTGGATATAGTGAGGCGAGTAGAAGCCTGGAACGAGGGGTGGCTGTGGATATAGCGAGGTGAGTAGAAGCTTGGACAGAGGGGCGGCTGTGGATATAGCGAGTAGAAGCCTGGATAGAGGGGCGGCTCTGGACATAGTGAGGCGAGTAGAAGCCTGGACAGAGGGTCGGCTGTGGATATAGTGAGGCGAGTAGAAGCCTGGACAGAGGGGTGGCTGTGGATATAGCGAGGTGAGTAGAAGCTTGGACAGAGGGGCGGCTGTGGATATAGTGATCCTCAAGATAGGTCATCGATATCTGATCAGTGGGAGTCTAACTCCCAGCACTCCCAGTGATCAGCTGTTTAAAGAGGAGGTGGCGCTTAATGTGAGGATCGCTTCCTGGACTTTACACTATGCCTCATCTCCTCTGGAGCAGCAGCGTAGTGTAATTACAATACACTGCACTTCCAAGACGACGGGCAGTGTAATGAAGAGGAAGCAGCACTCGCATGGAACGCCACCTCCTCTTCAAACAGCTGATCAGCGAGGGTGCTGGGTGTCAATACAAAATCGCTGCACAACCCGTTTAATGGTATAGGAGATGGGATTAATAGCACAGTTTCTATTTTTGCAGATGATATCAAGTTATGTAGAACTGTGCAGTCTATGGAAGATCTCTACAACGCCCACATAGAAATAACCGGACGTTCCCTTCATTTCTGGAGGCCTCCACAGGGTACCTGTTCTCGTGATAAGTGGGGGTCCCGGCGGTATGACCAGTCTAATAGCCATCTCTTAGGCTACATGCACACAAACGTTGTTTGTTTCTGTGTCCGGTCCATTTTTTTTTTTTTTTGGAGATAGGATGCGGACCCATTCATTTCAATGGGTCCGCAAAAAATGTGGACAGCACACCGCGTGCCGTTTGCATCAGTATGTCCGTTCTGTTTAAAAAAAAAAACGGATGCCATACGGACGTCATCTTTTTTTTTTTGCGGATCCGCAATTTGCAGACTGCAAAACACAAACGGTCGGGTGCATGTAGCCTTAACCTGTGGATCCAAAACCGGAATACCCTTTCAATGCTGCCTATAATAGAAGGAGGTCAGCACAGTCAGGTAGCACACAGATAAAAAGGTCTGCCACTTATAAATCTACTAGGTCACCAAACCTAGATCTATAAGGATCAAGTTCATAATTTGTAATATACTGTACCTTATATACTTAAAAGGGTATTATCCGAGACTAAAAAATGTCCCCCATATGCCCGGGCCCCTCACACTGACTACTTACCTGGCTCCCTTCTCCTTTTCCCCGCAACGCCGCTGATGAAAACATCCGGTGTCGGAGGGGAGCAGCCAACGGCAGGCGGTGACGTGCCATTGGATGCTCCCCCGGTCGGTGTGGGGACCAGGAGCGGCGCAGGGAACAGGGAGCCAGGTAAGTAGATTCAGTGTGAGGACATAAGGGGGACATTTTTTAGTCTCGGATAACCCCTTTAATGTATTTTTGGTGCTGTCAGTATAGGGGCAGCACCAAAAAATGCAAAGGTGCCATCGCAAAAAATAAAAATAAAAAAATAAAAAATAATTAAAAAATTACTGTGTATGAATATATTCGTATAGAAATGTTCTGACCGTGGTAGTTTCTACACAAGTCACCTACACACTGGTGGTAATTTGCCTTTACCATGGAGGTTGGCGGTCTATGTATTTTTCATGCGAGTGTCAGTCTTCAGTAGAAAACCTGGTCACTTTACTCCCAATAAAAATGAATTATGGCCGCATTTTCAAAGGACCGTTCTCCGGACAAAGAAAAACAACAAGCCGAGCAGTTCTGAAATCCACGGGGTATGCAATGAGTTTGTTCAAGACATTTCATTTTAGCGCCTACATAACTCTTCTCTAAATTACCTGCGGCTTCTATTTAACAGCCTTCCCGCGGCCCACTCATTGGTGCCCCTGACCTCGCTATGTGGGGGACCCTCACTGATGGCCTATGGGTCATAAACGTGCAGGATCATCAGGGCTTTGAAGGAATCTGACATTGTTCTATACCTACATAGCACATCTCCTTGTGGCCATTAACTCTTTAAAGGGAACCTCATCAACTTTATGCTGACCTCACTGAAGGCGGCATAAAAAAGTGACAGAAATGCTGATGTCAGCCGTGTGTCACACATCAGCTAAAAGTAAGTGGTTGCCAAGAACCAGCTTTAGGGCTTGTTCACACAAATGTATGTGTTGGATTTCCATATTGCAGACCGCATATGCGGATCCGCAATACACGGGCACCGTTCCGTGTGAATTCCGCATCACGGATGCCGACCCATTCACTTTAATGGGTCAGCAAATCCAGAGATGTGGAACGGAACACTACGGAAGCACTACGGCTTTAAAGAGTCACATATCTACCTGAGAAGAGTCCTGGTTATACATAATCTCCTGCTCTCCCGCCCATCTGCTGATGATTGGCAGTTCTCTCCTAGAGAGAAAGGGAGAAAACTCGGTAGAAGCCTGTCAGTCATCAGCAGGTGGGCAGGAGAGCAGGAATCCATGAATAACCAGGACTCTTCTCAGGTGGCCGAGACTCTTTTCCAGGCCCAGTCTGCAATGATTGTGATGTTGGTTCTCGGCAACCACTTACTTTTAAACTTATAAATGACAGGCCACGGAAATCATCTCACCTGTCTGTACTTTATACTACCGTTAGTATGGGCAGCACAACGTTGATGACAGGTTCCCTTTAATGTCGCAGCATGTAGGATAATCATATATTATGCTACAGATCATGAGTCGTGCCACACTGCAGCGCCGGCCATGGAAAGATAAAAACCTGGCACGGTCAATGAAATTAGCTATTAGGCCATATAAAAGCATTGTTGCCAACAGTCCTGAATTGGAACGGACTGTCCCTAATTTTCAGATACAGCCCCAAAAAATTCGGGCTGTCCTGAGCCAAAAATGGGTGGTGCCTATTTAAGACCTGATCACCAGGGTGTGGTCCTGGTTGGGTTTAGGCACAACAGAAGCGGCACAGAAATTACAAAAGTCTAAATGCGCTAAAGGGTTCTCCGGGCTACAGATATTGATGACCTATGCTCAGAATAGGTAGTCAATATGAAATCAGTGGGTTTCCAATACCTGGAACGGATCAGCTGTTTCAGGCTGCCTTGGTGCCGGACCCTATACAGTGCTGGAGACCGACAGCGCCATACACTGTGTAGTGGCTACGCCAAGGTACTGCAGCTCAGCTCCCAATCACGTGAATGGGAAGTGAACTTTAGTATGTTGGCACCAGTAACTACACAATGTATGGTGCCTTCTGCTTCGAACACCGTTAGTTTCTGGTGCCATAAGAGCCCGAAACAGCTGATCGGTAGGGATGCTGGGCGTCAGACCCCACTGATTAGGCCATCAATATCTACAGCTCAGAGAACCTTTTTAAGGATCTTTTAGCCTTTATAATGGACCTCTAGATGCTGCGAGTAGTTTATATACAGTTCATGTTTCAACAGCATCAACGGTAGCACACCTTGCATTATACCATCATGTCTCTGATAATGGTGTGTGACGGGGCCCACTGCATCCAAAAAAATTGCACAATATTAATTTAGGTCCAAGACAATGGCACTTTCATCATTTCATTTGAGTAGGTTACTTTTTTGATAAGTTGGTATCGGGGCTGAATAGGCACGTCATGGTATGGAGGGCTCTGCACTTTGTAATATCTCAATATGTACTGGTTTTATACAAAGACCTAGCCATCACCCTTCTTACACGACAAAATATGAGCATCGGGCTGAGAAAAATGGCCCAAAACATGAGGTTTCCATGGGTGGTGCTCATGTACCCATCTGAGAGCCTCGGCCACAAAGAGCTTTAGACTTACAGGCAATTCATAAGCGCTGGCTTCAATAAACAATCAATTATTCTGCAATAAACAATAGGACAGTCATAAAAGAACTTCCTGAGATGTTTTATGGTGAGTGTTAACACCATTATGATGCAATTTTCCATAAAAAAAACACAAATTGCTTGATGAGGAACACAGCAACCCTTTAGGATCTGCCTGGGCTTATGACCTGGGCATGTTCATCAGAAGGCTTGCCCCACAAGCAGGCAACAGTGGTGGACCGCTGCCTCCGAGACCAACAAAACAGCCTTATTCCCCAAACCCTTTCATGCACATAACCGTGTCTGTATTGTGGTCCGCAAACCACATATCTGGATAGTACACCTCCCATGGGCAGTCTGCCTCAATAGAAGTGGCCGTTCAGAGAAGAATAGGACATGTTCTAGAATTTGTGGAACAGACCTACAGATAGGGACAGCACATGGATGCTATTCAGGTCCCGTTGTGTGTTTTTTTTTTATTTTTTATTAAAAGGGTCAGTGTACAATCTGAAAAATAAATGCAGATCGGACACGGATGCAAAATACAGTGATGAGCACTAACTTTGGATTATGGTGTGATCTTCAAATAACCAACAACTTTTTGGTGCTCCTTTAAAGGCCCACTGAGAACAGGATAATTTAGTGACATACACACCGATCTCAGCAGTCTGTCACTTGTGATATGAGGTGGCTGTCAAGTACTGCAAGATGAGCCTGCGAAGAGTCATGGGCTGCCAGGGAAAGAGTCCAGCTCATTTAGGAGTACCCCATCTCCCTGTCCACCTGTCGCCGATTAACGAATAAAAAAAAACAAAAAAAAAAAACACAAAAAAAACTAAGGACAGATTTGCCAATAATCAGCAGGTCACCGGGGGGAGAGCAAACTCTTGAACAACCATGACTCTTCTCTGGTGGCCCATCACTCTTCTGCCAGCATTAGGGTACATTAACACGACCGTGGTGCCGCCATGCCCGTTTAGTGGACCGCAAACCGCAGGTCTGCAAAACACTGGCACTGGCCGTGTGAACGCCGCATTGCGGTGAATGACCCGATGTCAATAGGTCGGTGATCCACAAGATGCAGATAAAGATGAGACATTTCTTATCTTTTGTGGCACCGATCTGGAAGCCCACGGAAACACATGGAAGCCTCTGCACCGCAAAAGACCGGACATGTCCCTGTGTTTTGTGGACCCTGTTTGCTGCACAGGGCACGGCGGCACCACGGCTGCGTGAATGTACCCTTAGTCATAGTTCCCTCTCTGCTCGGTAACCCGCTAATAGTTGCCATTTCTGTCCATAGCTTCCTCCCTAAGAGAAAACAGTCATTGGTGGGTGGGCGGGGAGAGAGGAACTCCTAAATAGGAAGGACTCTTCTCTGGCAGCCCATGACTCTTCTCAGACACGTGCTGCCAGCATTAAACTGCAAGTGCTCTGCCACCACCTGTATTAGCATGAGTGACAGACCGCTGACATCATCGCGCCCATCATTACTTATCTATTTATTATATTCCCTTATATATCGCGGACATATTCTGCAGCGCTTTACAGACATTAGCATCACACTGTCCCCCAATGGGGCTCACAATCAAGTTCCCCATCAGTAAGAGTCCATTCACACGTCCGCAGAATGGGTCCGCATCCGTTCCGCAAATTGCGGAACGGGTGCGGACCGATTCATTCTCTATGGGGCAAGAATGGATGCGGACAGCACACAGTGTGCTTGTGCTGTCCGCATATCCGGAGCGTGTCCCCGATCTTCCGGTCCGCGGCTCCGGAAAAAAATAGTACATGTCCTATTCTTGTCCGCATTTGGGGACAAGAATAGGCAGTTCTATGGGGGTTCCGGCCGGGTGTATTGCGGATCTGCACAAACACGGAGAGAACATACAAACTCCATGGAGATGTCGCCCTTGGTCGGCTCTCTTTAAGGCTCCATTCACACGTCCGCAAAATGTGTCCGCATCCTTTCCGCAATTTTGCGGAAAGGGTGCGGACCCATTCATTCTCTATGGGGACGGAATGTGCTGTCCGCATCCACATTTGCGGATCCGCACTTCCGCATCCGTGCTTCCGTTTCCGCAAAAAAATAGAACATGTCCTATTCTTGTCCGCAATTGCGGACAAGAACAGGCATATTCTATTATGTTGGCAATGTGCGGTCCGCAAAATGCGGAACACACATTGCCGCTTTCCGTGTTTTGCGGATCCGTGTCTCCGTGTATCCGCAAAACACATTGCGGACGTGTGAATGGAGCCTAAGAGATGGGTATATAAAATTAGGTCTACTCTGGACAGACAGCTAGAACACCTATAGAACTGTATCGACTCACATTTGAATATATGATGTGTATGCGTGCAAAAATCACAATCCTAAAAATAAATTGCAGAACTGTAAGCTGAACATGAGAATATGCAAAAGCCATGCAAATGTTACCCAGATCAAATAAACTATAACCCTGCTGCTCCAAGCTACAGATTTTCCTACCTATTCAGATCATTATTGTTATCTATAGGGGGCAGTGCTGAGCAGTGAAATGCATGAAAAGGAAATGGGGCTTGACAAAAAGTAGGCGGGGCTTTGTAGGAAATAGGGCAGGCCGAAGATGCGCTATTTTGCACCCAAAACTGGCATAAAAATCTGTCTCAAATCTAGAATCAAATAGGGGTGTCTAACACGCTCTACAATCTCCTGCGAGCAAATTTTTTAATGTATCACTTCACTTAACCAGTGTTCTAGATTGGATGCATCTTTAAACAATAGCTCAGTCCACTGCATGGTTTTAAAGCGTGTTAGAGCTACAATCTGAATAGGGACCAACAGGGATCCAGCGCGATACATAAAAGCACAATCCTTTACCAAATAACATCCGTTAGAAATACATCTTCTGCATGTAAATGGCTTACGCGTTTCAACCGACTGTAGCGTACTTAGTCGTAGCATCTTCAGACTACCAAAGTTTACGCCATTTATAGGATTAGTAAATCTGCCCCAACTTTAATAATGACCGACTAGTAATGGTGAAATGGAGGTTTAGCCCAAGGTGCCATCTTGTAGAAGTAATTTATGCATCAAGATATATAGGTATGGGAAGTTTCTGTCACAACGGCTCTCTCCTAGAACAGGGATCAGCAACCTTCGGCACTCCAGCTGTGGTGAAACTACGACTCCCAGCATGCACACTTGCTTGGCTGTTCTCAGAACTCTCAAAAATGGAATGGAGCATGCTGGGAGTTGTAGTTTCACCACAGCTGGAGTGCCGGAGGTTCCTGACCCCTGTCCTAGAACAATCTTGTATCTTAGGCTCCATGCCTCTTCAGTGGTATAAACCCATAAGGGCTCATACACGCCATTGGTTCTTGGTTCCAGAAACACGGCCCGTGATGGTGGGGACGCAGAGAACAGAATCCTTTCCACTCAAGCGGTGAAATATTCTCATCCCAATAACCTGAATATTTTAGAGGCCTCCCTGAATAGAACGAGGCCTAAATCACTGCTAAATAGGTCTCTGCCCATTTATTAAAATGTATGGCATTTTAATACGAGACCTAGCATTCCAGGACTATTCAATCTGCACGCTGCGGCAGATAATGGCCAAGGCCGGTGAATGCAGAGCACACCATTGTGCATTCTTCCCGGGTCTGAGGTGTGACAAGCTCGTCTAATGGTTAATGGACTGGAGGCTTTTCAGAACAATTCCATGCATTAGGCAAGGAACAAAGCAACAAGATGATCAGAGCAAAGAGCGTGACGGGGGAAGAGGGCCGGGGGTCAAACTACCAGCCCTCATTACTGTGTAACTAAACTTTCTCCTCATTCATGGCCCAAGATACGGAACATGGAAATTACGACATTGCGAAATTTCAGAATTACAACCCACACAGTAAAGGAGTAAGTTCACTGCTAAATTTAACCCATACATAGCTCAACACTAGCAAAAGGATCAGGGATAAAACAAGAGCATTTACCCCTAAAATATAGGAACAGGTCAGTTCAAGTCCTTGATTTGTAAGGGCCTCTACACATGAATGTGGTCAGCCATTTTTACCACTAAAAACCACCATGGAAATCTCTTTCTATGGCCTTTTTTCAGCCCTATAGAGACGGACATGAAAAAAAAAAATAAGAATTAAAAAGCCAGAGAAATGGAAAAAGTTAGGAAAACAGTCAACCAATCAGAGCGCACCTTTCATACCTCTGATTGGTATGGGCAACTACGGTTTTCGTGTTACAGTTTGGATAAATGAGGCCCAATATTCTAAAACCTTGATGCAATACCATCAAGAGGACAAGGACCGAGGTCACTGCCACATAAAGGACCGCACTAGAGACCTGTACGTGCACGCTCTGGCGATCTAGTCATCGTGAATTGCCAGGACTTACAGCCGCAATGCTAATAGGAGGAAACAAATGGGGGGGGGAGGTTTATAAAATACATAAGAGCTCAGATCATCACTGCAGATTGTGTCCTGGTTCGTGATTCCAAGGGGTCTGCTTTTTGTCCTCTCATTTCCTCTCCAATTAAGCTGCGGCTAATTAATCGCAGATCATAGGCTCAATTTCCAGCCATTACCACTACTGAACTGGTGACCTTCATAGGCGACCTTGCAGAGAAGCCATCCATTCATTTCTTTAATAAGGTTAGGGCAAAGGTCAGCTGGAGAACACCAACATTCCTGCATGTCCATCACATGTAATGCCATGTATTATCTAAAATGCGTATGTTTTAGGTTACACTGGTCAAGGTTTTAAGTCACTGCACCTCTTTGGGCCCCGTTCACATCTAGTGTTGGTTGACGCTAAGAGTATACAACAGGAAACACTTCCAACATTGAAATCTATC
The DNA here is from genome assembly GCF_905171765.1 of Bufo bufo. Classification (NCBI taxonomy): domain Eukaryota; kingdom Metazoa; phylum Chordata; class Amphibia; order Anura; family Bufonidae; genus Bufo; species Bufo bufo. The sequence continues at coordinate 102,846,897 of NC_053392.1, read as the reverse complement.
ACCGATGGGGTATATTGTAGCACTTGTAGGTTGGGTCTTTTTTCACTGTGCATTTTTGGAACAGTTTTGTAGTCTTTTTTATTCTTATTGGATTGCGTTTAACTAGGCAAGAAACTGAACACAACTATCTTGTGTGATTGTGGTCCAAGTCTGTCCTTTAGGAACCACACAAAGCGGTTTTATGGATCTGTAATACGGCACCGCCATGGGTCCAGACTACACCTCTGTGTGCTGCTGATTTTATACTAAGACACATTGCTTTCTGGATTCTATTTACAGGGAATTCTCCAATTCTCTACTAGAAGCAATGCTCACAGAGGGACCATATGGCAGAAAGCAAGCTGCTTTCAAGTCTGTGATATGTTGTTACCCAGTAGGGAACTGTCACCTCTCCTGATGTCTGTTTTAGCAACTACTTGTATTCCCCATGTAATAACATTTCTGGAGCATCTATTCTTAGGACTATGTTGTGCCCATTCATTTATTCTTCATGCTAGAAGTTATGAATTACTAGCAGTTTGCAATGAAGGTCCAGATGGGTTTTAAAAGTCAGGGGTGTAATCCTGCACAGTCTGACGCTATCCAATCAGTGTTACCAGAGTCAGACTGTGCAGGGACACAACCACAATTGGTAACACCCATCTGGACCTTCATTGCAAACGGCTAGTAATTTGTTCAAAAATGTTAGCAGTAATTACAGATGAATGGCACAACGTAGAATCATAAGAATAGATGTTCCAGTATTATTATTCCATAGAAAATGCAGGCATGCATGGAGTGGTGAAAGGTCCCTCTTTAAAAGGAATACTTTTTAGCCCTGTTGAGTTTTTTCTTAGAGTCACTACTATTGGTTTAGAAGGTTTCCAATGACACTTGCTGACTTTTTTGGCTTCCAAAGGTTAGGGGAAGAGGCAGAGGATGGGTGGCGGTGGGATAAATTCAGAATTAAAAAAGACCCTTTTCTGCCGCCCCTGTCTTTGCGATTCCTCAGGGTATTCTGGTTTCCTCCCACACGCCAAAGACTTACTGATAGGGAACATAGACTGTGAGCTCCGCTGGCGACAGCGAGTGTGGATAACGTCTGTAAGGCTTCATGCACACGACTGTATCCGTTTTGTGGTTCTCAAACCGCGGATCTGCAAAATATGGATGCGGTCCGTGTGTCACCCGCATTTTATTTGCAGACACACCTTTCAATGCATCGGTGGTCCACATTTTGCGGACACATAAAAAAAAATTGTGGAACAGACATACAGATGCTGAAAGGACATACATGATACGCGAGCTTTCTGAATCCACGTGTGCGGTCCGCAAAAAGAATAAGTTCTATACATGTCTATACGGACCCCATATGCACAAAATGGATACGGTCATGTGCATGGGGCCTAAAGCGCTGTGGAATATGTTGGCCCTATACAAGAAAGAGAAATAATAACAATTACCGCCATATATTCTTTCCTCTAGCACGCAGCAGGAAATACTGAGACCACTTGGACGGCGGTGTGTTTACCAAACATCTGCAGATCTCAAGCGGAAATAAGACGACCGCGGTAGAGAAATAATCTTCCATCACGGCCTCAGACAAGATAATACAGACTCCTTAATGAGACATGACTCAATTAATGACTGCTGATCGGGACTAATGACCAAACAGATGGTTTCCTCTAAACACAGCCGTGGTAATTAACCTGCCGCTAATTTTCTTGTGCTGCCTCTTCTCCATGATAAAAACCATCACAAAGAGCCAGAAAAAAAAACCAGAACCAACTGGAGAGAAGAAGTCAAGGCCATGAAAAGACAAGAAAACAAGGAAGGGATGGAAAATCATTCTATAAAATGGCGCTTTCACAAAAAACAATTTTAGTAAATGACCTCCATGATTCCAGATATATCAGCCATGTAATTACCGAGCACTGTAGGGACAGAACGTGAAATGGCGTTATTTTTTTTCCAAACTCCACCCAAATGATATGACTTTGTATGTTTGGTCAGCTGGGGCCTCATTGCGTCGGTCCTAGAGATCAGCTGAAGCCGAGGACTCTGGGAAATGTCACACCGACATCCACGCTGAGCGTGTCACTTTTCATTAGCCAAGGATTCCAGGACACACCCTCCTAAAAATAAAAGCAGCTTAGCCTGCGGCGGGGACACAGCGCAGACGGCTCAATAAAAGACTCAGACTCCCAGGGGTCCCGGCTTTATATGACAGCTGTATACAAAGTGTGGAATTCAGGCTTAGGGTTCAGAAGCCCACCGCAGACATATTTAGATGCAGCCCCCACTCCTGCTGCCGACTGATAACACTCAGAGTGATAAATATGAAAGTTCTCTGCTCCTCATTGCAGAATAGATCCATCTCTGACCTACTTTGAAGGCCTTATATACACAAAAAAGCTTTGCAAACCTCCCCCTCGCAAAACGTCTAAGTTCTTTTAAGGTACAACCACGCCGTGAGATGACTGCATCGTGGTTGCAACGCGGCCAAGTACTACGTGGCCATACGGGCCGCAGCAGGCGCTAATTAAACTAAAGAAGACTGCACTGTTTAGTCAGTCTACATTGCAGTATTTAAGGTGCCGAGTGACCATTAACAATCTTTCTTGGTGCGCATGAATGGCAGCATGTCCTCCCTATGAAACCAATGGAAGGCCGTTTCTGAGAGATTTTTTAGAATTGAAATCCACATAAAATTTATGCCATGTGAACGAGACCTATACACAACAGTGTGTGGTCCACGAAACACATTCTGCCTGAAGGGCGCTTTTTTCCGGACTGACCACGGCTCGTCTGAGCCAAACTCCCTCCAGCATATTCCAGATAGACAATGCTGCATGCTGCGCTATTTTGTCCAGATTTCGACACCTGTGTGACTGTAGCCTACAAACATTATAAATCTTTCCAGCCGTTATGCAGCATGTTCCAGGTGTTCATTATGTTCTTCATATACGATGAGATATCTGAGCATATAAATCACACGTCCCAACGACAAATGGACATAGGACATACATTTTCCAAACATGAGCCGAAAAAAAACGTTATAAAGTTACCGCATTATGTTCACAGTCTATCGCCATCAGTTGTGCATCTCACAAGGTCCAGCGTTAACAATATGGTCACGCAGCAGAGATTTTTCAGGAACAGAGCACCGTCTTTTCAGATCCCCCACCAAACCATCCAGGAGGGGAGAGGGAAACAATATGTCAGGAGAAAGCACTAAGATATGGAATAGAATGCGGGAGAAACTTACTCACGGTTGCTCCTTTCATAGCTCGGCCACACGCTGTGAAGGGCAAACTGAAGGTCGTGTGCCGTCGGTGACAAACTCGCTTTAATTCTCACATTCATTCCCTCAAAAGCTCCGCTAAGCCATGCACAGAGCCGCCAGTGATCTTTATTCTCTGAGCTGTACCAATTTAATGCCGCAGTCCCAGCAGGGTGTTCGAAACGGCAATTTAAGAGAGTGGATCATGACGACAGATGAGTGCATAGTATACCGGTAACGTAACTTACAGTGCCTCAGATATACAGAAATAGGAAGTCACACAAATCCCCTGGCCACAAGAGCCAACAATTTATAGGGAGAGATGAATTCTTCTCATCTCTGAGGAGGCGTCCCTTCCTGCAGCTCTTAAAAATGTCAGGTCAACTTGTAGATGAGAAGAAAATCACAACACTATCCATAGTGTAAAACAATTTGTGAAAGGACCCTGGAACAAGACGAATAGCCGGATATAACATAATATGGGCATTTGGGCAGCCACTAAGACAATAGTCTCGACAAGGTCCAAGGTAGAATGCTGCTCCCTTCCCGCTGGTGACCACGATGAGATCCCCACATGCCATGATATACCAGTAGAAAAAAAAAAAAGAAAGATCGGGCTGTTTTTCAGGACACGGTGGTTTATTTGTCATGTGTCTGATGAAGGGGGGGGGGGGCACCCTTCGAAACGCGCTACACAAGGAGCTTAATGTACATGCTGCTAACAAATAACCCACCATGTTTTAACTGCTGAGGAACACCTCCCCGATACATCCTGCTTTTCTTCTGGTCCTTCACAGGCCAACTTAGAGAGTCGGCCAAGAGTTAAGTCTTCTCTGGACTGCACCTGTATAGCACACATAAATGGTGCAATTCACACTTCGGATTATAGGGGTTATCCCAGGACAACTTATGTGTGAAGGTCCAACCACTGGGGCCACCCACAATCTCTACACAATGGGGGCCAAAGTTCCTCCCGTTTGAATGGAGAAGCAGGCACAGGTAGCCGAGGACTCCAGTAGTCCCGTATCTGGTTGCCTCTCTATTCAAACAGGGGAACCTCGGCTCCTATTCTAGTGATTGGATAGGGCCCCAGTAGTCAGACACCCGCCGATCAAGCACATCTGTAGATAGGGGATAAATTGTCGTCATGGGAGGCCTCGTTTAACTGGCAGCATACAACCAACCATTCTTGGCCGTTTTCCGCAAAGACTCATTCATTCAAATTAACTGTGGATGGAAATCTGAACGCCCATCTAAATCCAGTCAGTATTTTTGCAATGCGAGCCATGGTATAGCGCCATCCATTATTTAGTACTGGCATAGAATAAAGTGTACATACTATGAGTGAAAGATTAAATATTAAAACCAATTTTATTTTTTTTTGGTCTTCTGTATATTGTTAGCAAAGTGGAAACTGAAAAATTTTGGACAGCTAGATCCAGTACAGTTTGTTTAATCTAGCATCTAAAAAAATTGTGATGATCCAGAACAGAGTTGCAAAATAATCTGGAATTTCAGGCTACTTGAGGTAGTAAGAGAAAGCCAGCTATGACCTTCCTATAATTATGGCTAGGGTTGAGTGAATCGACTTTGGAAGTTTCATCCGAAGTCGATTCGCTCATCCCTAATTATGGCTTCATGCACACAGAAGTATAACGGAGCGTCCACAGGACAGATTATAAAGTCTGGATTGCAGAGGGTCTGACCACTGGCATATCACCAGCAATCCCAAGAATGAGGAGCCCCCAAGTCCCCCTCTGAACAGAGCACTTATATGGGACTGACGTAGACAGCGTTCCATCAGTCCCATAGAAGTGAATAGAGCAGTGGACCAATATGAACACTACCATTTCATTCAAAGAGAGGGCTATTGGGGGAACCCTCATTCCTTGGAACTCCGGGGTCCCAGCAGTCAGACACCCCACAACCCAATATTTATCACCTATCCTGTGGGTGATAAATACTGGACGTGGGAAAACACCTTTAATAAACTGCCCCTCATGTGCACCGTCTTCTTCCCTAGGAGTGCTTATGTAGCAGAATAAGCACTTTTTTCCCCTCACAGATTCAAACAAAAATTGTGGAAGAAAAAAAAAAAAAATACTAAACTTGAACATACTTACACTAGTTTTCTGACATAAAGCTGCCAATTTTTCCACAGCATACATTTTGCACAAAATAGGTGATTTTCTAGTGCTTCATTTCAAAACGTGGTTGGGGTCTGCTGCCTGACAGATTTACTAGAATTTGAGAAAGTGCAAGCCTATAACAGATCATCTTACTCCCCTGCTTCTTATTAAGACTGGCATATGAGAGGTCTTAAAGGGGTTGGCCATGAATGTCAGGTAGGAGCAGGTCCCAGACATGGGACCTGCACCTATCTACAAAATGTGGCCCCTGATGTGAATAATGAAAAGCCAAGCATATGCAGCCATACTATGTTCACCGCTATGGGAGTTCCAAAAATAGCCGAGCGCTGGCGGCACTATTTTCGCCATTACATAAAGGTAAATGTAGAGTTGGCTGCAGTTGTGCAGTAGGCTCTCCGTTCCCTGCTATTGGACTGCCAAAGACAGCCGGGCAGGCAGTCCCATAGCGGTGAATAGAGAGGTGACACTATGGGGGTCTGTTTTGGAGATAGGCGAGGGTCCCAGGAGGTGGAACTTGCACCTATCCGACATTGCTGGCATATCCTATGGGCCAACCCTCCATTCAAACAGGGGAACATCGGCTCCTATTCTAGTGATTGGAAACGGCCCCAGTAGTCAGACACCCGCCGATCAAGCACATCTGTAGATAGGGGATAAATTGTCGTTATGGGAGGCCTCGTTTAACTGGCAGCATACAACCATTCTTGGCCATTTTCCGCAAAGACTCATTCATTCAAATTAACTGTGGATGGAAATCTGAACGGCACACCCCTTTAATTTTGACTGCCTTTGCGTCTACAATACGGATCTGTAAGTACTCCTTAGGCCTCCACACAGGATCTGTGCACACAGCAATGTCACAAACATGAACCCCAAGATAAATAATAAAGTAGCGTGTCTGGTCTTCGGTCATAAAGAGTTTGATAATGTGGCGCTACATGGGTTAAAATAATTTTACAGTGTTTTATGTGAATACATTTTTCACAATTTTAAAAGTTATTTACTAGTTAAAAACAATAAAAAACAAAAAAATAAACCCACCTCCCCAAATGTAGAGATGACCTCTTTATAACCAGCGGAGCTGAACCTGCATGCTCTTATGTCTGTCTATCCAGCACTTATGGTGACTATGCTGAAGATTATCCGAGCCTGAACTTTGCAGAAGAAGATAGCTGCCGGTCCCAAGCATGAGCATTCAGCTCTTTTCCCATTATGGGACTATACTTAATTACAAAATAACCTTGCACATTTATTCCTCCAATTACACTGGAGTCAGGAGAAAATCCCAGGCAGCTGTGTTGTCTTGTGCGGTCATCCCACATAATGCAAATATTTTATTAAAAAAAAAAAAAAAAAGCATTACTGCTGCAAATGATTTACAAAAACCGGAAGAAAATATTCTATACCTACTATTTTAATGAAAGCCCCATTTTAAGAGGTTCTCTTTTTTTTGCCATCTAACAGAATACTGTTTGTCTCAATACTGGAGCCAGGAGCATTTTATACCTGTCTGGCTCCTAGCAGCTCAAATTTGCAGCCAGTCCAACGCTAAACAAATACAATCAGCAACAGCAAGCCCCCACCGAGGGAGTTGGCTCGGTGGAATAGGCCACTGGTTCCTTCTCAAAACTCTCCTTTAGACTTCGGACAAGTCAGTATAATCGAGGCTCCAAATAACTCAGAAAGGGTAAGGAAGGTTTTACAAAATTCCAACTCTTAAATGTGTAAAGCTATGGGGTCTTTCATAAGAGATCCCAGTAGCCAAGAGCCTATTAAAAGTGGATGTGTCACCTACACACAACGGAAGCCATTATTCTGTCTTTAGCTGGCCATATACAGAACAAAATTTCAAGCTAATGCAGTATTTGGGACAAGTACCACACCATGTATGGTGGACTATGCCATGACGAAGGGTGATATGCTTCATTTGAAACACGTCGGTTTACCGCTACTGTACTGCTTTACATTTTAAAGAGATGAAATAAAGAATTATGGATTTTATTGATTAGATGTCAAGGATCTTTTTCTTTTTTGTTTGGACGAGAAGCATACATAGCTTTCCTGATCCAGCACCTTACATGAGTCATAGCAGGCATGTAGAAGACAAGGAGGACTTGTCCTGGTGCCTCCCTCTACTGTGGGGTACAGTATCCATTTGTTTTCATGGTGAACTAGTGCAAATGTCTAAAAGACCAAAAGTGGTATTTCCTTCCAAAAGATCAAGAGGGTGAAAGAAGTGTTCACCAGACTGCAGGCTATAGATTGACTAGCGATGGCAGATGTCACTCAACCAACATATGACAATACTCCAGGGAACAGACCAATAATTACAAACTGATGACTGGTTGTAAACGTAAGCCATGTCCAGAGCTTCTCAACCCATGTATATCTGCACTGAATGCTTGACCCTACTTCCCATGTTCTTTGTGCTTCCGAAAATTCCATACTTCACCAATCAACTGATCAATACTTGAATTGAGCTGCCATGTGCATGAAGCATATTAGGTTTTATGATGATTTTATTCCATCGATCTCGATATTTCCATGACACCTCTTCAAGGTCATAATCTACCGTACTTTTCAGAGTCCTGTGAGAGAGGTACGGTCTTCACCAAGACCAACTGCTTGATCTGGATCCCTTGTTTTATTATCATCACATCACAAGAGCAACTTACATTTTTCAGAAGCCCTCGCTTATTTGGAATCTGGTCGTTTGTCCATTTAACTTGTCAAGAGAAGGATGGGGATGCCTGCTGTGCATTGTGGGTTAATTCTACGCTCTATTATACTGTTACTCTTAGACTTCTCTGTTTAGCTCACGTTCCAGCCATGGGAAAGTGACCAAGATGCTTTAATCAAAAAAAGGGTGATGCTACAAAGACGACCACCCATACGTAAAGGAAGAAGAAAATGAATAGTCTTCAAATCTGAAGGTCCATGCTTGCTAAATTGTGCTTTAAAGGCAGAGTGAATCATTTCAACGTTTGGGATGGGTTTAATGCCCTCTAGATGCGCCCTGTTACCCGATATCAGTGTGTGTGGAACAAGAATGTTGTACAGATGGGTTCCACTATTTGGAAATGTGATTAGAGCTTCCCGTCATCTAAAGAGTAAAGAGATGGGTCTGGTATTAAACGGCTTCTTTCAGATACAAATATAGAAAGTTCATTTAGCAGCCGCTATTAATGCACCTGTCCCCATTAAGATTAAAGTCCATTGGTAGACTAGGGCATCAAACAAATAAATAAAATCCCTGGATGAAGTGGAAGCTTGAATTCCTAAAAAAAAATTACCCACATACACAGCAAAAGACAAGGGATTCCCAGAAATACTCCAGAAAATCCCTGGGAACAAATTCTATATAATCCATGTTTTATCAGCTTTGTTGTACCTGAATATCATGGGGACTTCCCATAAGGAACAATCAATCCTAAAATAGATATTACTTCATGGAATTATGGAATAAATAGGCTGGACAAATCCCAGGAACCAGGGAAGTGATGTACCTAAACATTTGCTGCTGGTGACTACATTTTTGTGGATATAAAAAGACATATGAACCCAGTACACTACACTGTAAGATCTTTAGGTCCTGAAAACATCCTTGCCATACTGACCTACAACAGGGGTGCACAACTCATGGCCCACAGAACCACGGTTTGTGGCCTTTGTCCTGCTGGACACAAACACAACCGATTACCCGTACGATCAGTAGCGTTTCTGACCATGGCAATACACGGTGCTAAATTAAAGCTCCTGCAATCTAGCAGGAGCAAGTTGGATCCTCTGCTGGCACCCCAAAGCAACTTATTACCACTTTTGCCTTCTCCTGTGCATATGATCGAATGTTGAATGTCTCAGTGCAGAGCAGAGGTGAAGGGTCTTAGCAGACCCTGATCAGCTCTGCCTTGTATAAAACCTCCTGTGGGGGCTGTTTTCCCCTGTAACTGGGACTCCTCTGGATGCCCCAGATACAGTGGAAAAAGTGCCGAATACAAAAAAAAAAAAAAAAAAAGTGTCAGTGTCCCCCAGATGTCTTATTTTTTTAAGCAAATGTGATGTGAACCCACCCTTAATGACCTGTTGCTGACCATATTTAATTTTTATTTTTGGCACAAAGTAAATATAATAAAATATAACCAAAATAAATAAATAATATGTCCACGCCAACTAAAACAGTCGCCATTATTGCCCCATTCATGTGAAGGTATACATAATATATATCAAAACAGCAGACACAAAATAGGAAACCCATTTTACTCATTTATTTTTGGGTCAGTTCGCATATTTAAGGAGTAAGAAGCTATAGTTTGGAAAAAGAGAACTTAAAACAAATTTTTTTTTGAAAACAATGACTTTTTTGCCTCTTAAAACATAATAATGCCACAATAGGCCCTCAGACCACAAAAAGATTGTGTACCCTGATCTAGAACCATGAATGACCTACAGTTTTTTGACCAAAATAAGTCACCATTAAAAGCACTCCTGTGACCATCTTATTTTGAAGAATAAAGCAACTATTCCAGAAAATTACTAAAAGTAATAATATAATATAATATATTATATAAGGCATAACTGCGGCCCTCAGAAAATAATAGCACCCATAGCTCACTCTAAACCTGGTTATCTACTGTAATGGGAGAAGGATTTGGGCACCACCTTGAGGTTGAGGCATCTCAAATCCTACATCAGTCTTACAATATTTCTAGATGTGCTAGTCTTCAAAAAAAACTCTTACAAACTAATTACTAGGTGCTACTGGACACCTGATATTTTACAAAAGATGTACCCAACCCTGCCTGTTGAATGCTGGAGGTGCCATGGTTTACCCGATTCCCTGCTACATGTCTGGTGGCCTTTTCCACGCATTTCAACATACTGGAAGGAGATTGGTGACACTATAAACCAGATTTGCATAACATCTATCTCATTAACACCCAACCTAATGCTTCTAAAATTTACCAGCTAAGGATTGTCCTATCTCCAAATTTACATATGTATTATGGCTGCTAAATTGTTGATGACATTCCATTGGCTTAGCGAGTTGGCCTCATCTCTACAGGACTGGATGGAGAAAGTGAGAGATATCTACCAAATAGAAGAGTTGTCCAGTTGGGTGTTATGCTCCCATGACATATTCCAAATATTATAGTCCCCATGGAGTTCATGGTGCCAACTTTCACCAGGATCTTCATCTCTTTCCCTCCCTCTGTGATGGCTTCATCTCAAAAGGCCTTTCCATACAAATGCACCTTTACCAAAGGCTTTTATATCTATATCCCTTGAACATTTTCATGTTTGCACTGTGAATATTACCAAGTTTGTTATACATCCTTATGGAAATAAAGTTTTTTTTTTAATCAAAGGAAGCTCTACAGAGCGGCAGCCCATTTCAGTCATCTGATCTGTAGCGGTACCAGTGATTAGACCCCCAGAGATCACACATTGATGGCCTATCTGAAGGGAAGCTCATCAACATGTCACAGTAGCCCCCTCTGTCATGGAAGGGATCAATTACTACAATATGGGTTTCCTAAATGAATTAATAGAACGATATGCTTAATTTTAGGAAAAAGTATCAATGGCTCACTTACCTATTGGTGCAGAAATTCATCAAATCGTCAGAAAATGACCCATAGGCAGACCGAGCATAGAAAAACAAAAAGAAAGAAAATCAATGAGAAATTTGATCTGAATCATTCTTACAGTAATGAGGTCACTGAACAAAAATCAATATACTAATTGCATAGAGAGATTCCATAGTTATTGGCAATGAAATGGAGACCATGTGAAGTAGAGCGGAGCTCACAATACAGGAGGAGAAGAACGTTCTTCGGCCTTATTATACCAGAAGAAAGACTTCTCACAGTTTCAGGCTTTCCTGTCTGACATGGATCAATGGCTTCCATCAATAAACACGAGATGAAGATGTGAAGGCAGCACACAGGGTTAAAAGAAAGAGAGACACATTGTCTGCAGGATGTTGTAATTAAAATGATCGTAGATCATTTGACCTCGACGTAGCCCCTCAGGGAATGAGGGAAAGCCAAGGTCATTGTGTCACAGGGAGCAGCAACGTAAAAATATAAATTTATAAACTATATATGTAATACAAGCACTGACTGAAAAAATGGAAATGCTATTTTTATTCTGATGGAATTTAATCATACACACAGAAGTGCGGTGTACAGCGGCAAACGTACATTATAGGACGCTGAAAGGGACATGCCACTTTTTGTCCTCTTAGATTCCATACGAATCCATGCATGAAAAAAAAACAAAAAAACAAAAAAAAAAAACTGACCCTCCGTATGAAATTTGAAGCATGTTTTCTAACAGTGTCATATAAACAGGGTTTTCCAGTACTCTAATATTGTTGACCTGTGTTCAGGGTAGGTCATCAATTTCAAATTGGTGGGGGTCCAACATCCGTCTCTCCCACTGATCAACTGCCTGTACTTATACAGTGAAGAGAAGGCGCCGATTACTGTGTATTTTCCGGGGCGGGCATACTGCAGGTCAGCACCCATTCTCTACCCCCCCCCTTCCCCAGTATGGTCACTACACAGTGGACAGAACCTCATGTTTCTGCTCCATTTATGATAACCACAAAGAATCTCTGCTAACTGGGAAACAAACAACTATCTAACTTTTCCAGATAAAGTCCTTCACAAAAAACACAACCTGGCAGCGCATTCAGACTAGACAAGTGCAAACCTGGATTTACATGAACATACAATTACACTGCTCAACGCTTCATAAAAATAAAGCTACAAAAAGGAACTACCAGCCAGCCTTGTTGGTCAGGTCCTCAGATACAGCTTTTGTGGTGTTGCAATCCCTACAGACCTACATACGAACCTATATTATGTACCACAGTGGAAAACTTTAGCCCATTTGGCACAGGACTACATGCCAGATTAAAAACATCTTTTCAATCCCTCAGATGCTGTATTATTATTGATTTTTTTTTTTATCATATATAATTAAGTTTACAACTCTAATTGGTCAGTTTATAATATGTCCACGTTCCCCGAATAGTAGATGCAATCTTTACTTGACTTTGGTATAATATTTTATAGCAAAGTGCTTGAGGTCTTACAGAAACCAGGGCTAAAACCTACTTGAAACTCAGGAAAAAAAATCACTGTAAAAATCTCATGGTCTGGAGACTCTGTCTCCATGGTATGTGTCTCATACCAAGACAAGTTCAGTCAGGAAAAAATGTTATGTGTTGTTTCCTGAAGACTTGCTATATCGTAGTAGAAGTCTCAAGAAACCCTCCTGAGAGGTCTTTGACTGTCCCACTACTTCCACCGGCAGTTTCATTACACCACAAAAAGGCTAACTACAAATGTCCTTTTGCCAAAGTAGAGACCATGACACGAGAGATTCATCTGCGGTATACTAGAGTGCTGCTTCAACACATCCTGAGGCTGGCCTGTGGTTCACTCCACTAATTGCTCCCAGGACAGTATCACGCCTCACAACTAAGTGGGTCATGACCAAGATATGAACCCATCTTGGTTTTAATTCTGACTACTTTCCGGCATAACACCCTGAATTGTATAATAGCAGAGGTAGCAGAGATGTATCATCCCCTTAAATTTTAGCTCAGTCCACCTTTCCCTTCCATAATTGATAGGCTACCAGTGTTATTTCATCTCCCCCTCCCTACACATGCATTACTTATATAGGAGAGACTGGAAGAACAAGTAGTACAAGTAGTATGGACGGAGAAAAAAATATGCGATGCTAGAGCTTTTAAGATTTCAAAATCCTAACTAGAAGATTTTAGGAACTGCCAAAACGTGTTCAGGTATTTTAGTCATTAAAGTGGCAGATGGGCCGTAGGCAGGGGTGCACCTAGCCTTTCTGCTGTCTAAGGTGAAAACTGAAACGCGTGCCAATTTCTTAACCTAATCCCTTTACCACAATGAAAGAACTCACTGCCCATGGCCTTTCCGCTGCCCCCCTTTTGCCCCTAACTGGTGCTGCCTGAGGCGATGGCCTCACTGGTGGTGTACACCCTGGTCGTAGGCATATACTGCCTGATGCCACTTTCAGGTAAGGATTAGATTTTGTACAACTCCCCTTGAGAATAATAATGTTGGCTGTAGACACGAGACATCACAGACTAGCAATGGCTAGAAGAGCTGCCAACAATCACATGGAAACATCCTTACTGCCCTCTAGCATGTCCCACTGGGTGGATTTGATCAGATTTGGAATTTATTCTGTCAAGTCTTTTGTTTCCCCGAGATAAGTAATCCCATGGGTGCCTGAAGGCCACTTATCGCCACACCTGTAGGGAAACACAGTGATTCATCCTAACAGAAAAGGCATGTTAATAATTGGGGAAGATACTAGTCGATGGAACAATGGTTCCGCTAACAACTACCTTCTATCTCTGGCCATACAAGTAGTCCATACACATTACATAAAAGTCAGATGGACCCGCCGATTTCATGTGCCTGAACGCCCCCCTGATAAGACAGAGCAGGGAGCCACACCTGTTCTGGTGGACCTGACCCACCTATGGATCACATGGTTGGCCACTTAGTTCAACAGTCAGTATACTGTATAACAATGCTAACCAGGACCAGCCCAACTGAAGCTACATCGTGACGGCCACAAAATTACAAGAAACGTACTGGAAAAATAAAATTATGTGGTGGCAAATTTGAAGATAAAGATTAAACTTAAAGAACAGAGGTGTAGGCCTTACTTCTACATAACTCACACTGAAAAGCATCCTCAATGCCTCCCGCACCTCTTTTACTGGAGGTAGTGGCCGATACCGGCAGGCAAAGGGTTTAAAATATAAAAGCGTTATCAGTACAGGTTTAAAATATTAATGTTCGCTTATGTAGAAGGGGGCATCAAAAACACCAACAAATAGCTTCCTTTATGTTTTATTAATGCAAGGCTGGACAACGCCCCAGAGCAAGGTAATAAAAAGCAATTAAGGTAAAAAGGTCTGATCATTCCTGAAAATAGGAAGGGACTGACCGCTCAGCCAACGAGGTAGATCTCCACTGCGGCCAGTGATAGGCTGAGGGACCAGGAAGTAGAGGGGAGGCCAGTAAGTGGAGAATTAATGAATTTATATTGTACTGAACCTTATCAGCTGGACAATCCCAGCCCCTAGTCAATGACTGACTCCTGAAAATCTACCATAAGGACCCATATGCACATGTCCATTCCTCTGCTCTGCAAAAAACATAGAACATGTCCTATTCTTGTCCATATTGCATTTCAACAATAGCGCAGGAAGGGGAAAGTGTGAGGCCCAGGCATCCAGCAATCTGTGTTTCGTGGATCGGTGGATTGTGGACCACAAAACGGATACAGTTGTGTGCATGAGGCCTTATTCTGATAAATGGTAGGCAAACCAACTTGACCATTTGCATATACACATGCCTACACGTATTCTGTACAGGAACTCAACCAAAGGGACAAAAGGAATTATTTGGGGTCATCACACTGGTAATAAATATAGGTGGAAGTCCAATCTCCTAGACCCCCAATAACCAGCACAACAAAAGGGTCGCTGGTGGCTTTCCTATCTGGAAAATTATAAACTACTGTATCAGAGATCTCCTCCTCATCTTCTAGGATTCCTTTTTATTCTCTCAATCTTTTAAGAAAAAAATCTGAGTCCAAGGAGACCGGAGACTATGTACCAATATTCAGAGCAAGTGGAGTATATTTGATTTGGGTAGAATCGATTCAGACTCCAATCAAATTTTTTGAAAAATTTGCCACATCGGACGCGAAACAAATAAAAATAAAAATTAGCTAATTTCTAGTACTGATAGTGCTGACCGGTGGGGTCCTGTGGTCGCGGCTTCCACTGCTCAAATACTGCTGACCCTAAGAAATAAAGCAGCCATTACTCCAAGAGAAGATCACCACAAGAACACTACACATGGACCAAGGGTAGTCTGGAAAGTAGATTGGATTCTAAAATTAAATTTAAAAAAAAATCTCAGACCTCCACTCTGCACAATGCAACCCAAAGAAATGTGACCCGACACAACATAGAGTCTCCGAGAAAGGCGTTATACACTTGTCTTACAGGATATCTAGACCACCAGTTACACCACGAGCACAAATTAAATTAAAGGGCTCTCAGGGGTCCATGGAAATGATGCCCCGTGGGTCCTAACCTTACTAGCAGCGGTGTTCTTCCCATTAAAGTGATTCGATTGAGTGCTATTGTTCATCATATGCAATCTCCACTAATAAACTGCATGTGCTGACCGGGCTCAATACAGCCAGATGGTCCTGCTGAATTAATAATCCTGAATCGCGTAAGCCTCAAACAATACAACACCTTCCCCAGCTCAGGCAAGTCATTGTATATCGCACAGCTCTGTAACACAGATTAGTTACCCGACTAATGGTTGCCAGTCAGCCAGGAACATGTTATTTGTATTGTAGATGTGTATTGTGTATTTTGTGCTATTGGTATTATAGGTACAAAGTGGCTGCGTGTGTATGGGAGCTATGCAAACAAGAAAGCAAGGTCTGGAAACCCATTCCCTCAGAGGTGGACCCCACCTGTCAAACAGCTTGTGGATATGCTATAAATGATTTAAAGGGGTTGTCCGGGTTCAGAGCTGAACCCGGACATACCCTTATTTTCACCCAGGCAGCACCCCTGAGGCTAGCATCGGAGCATCTCATGCTCCGATGCGCTCCCTTGCCCTGCGCTAGATCGCGCAGGGCACGGGCTCTTTTGTTTATTATAACACACTGCCGGGCGGAAACTTCCGCCCGGCAGTGTGTTCAGTGAAGTCACCGACTCTGATGGGCGGGCTTTAGCGCTGCCCTAGCCATTTTACTGGCTAGGGCAGCGCTAAAGCCTGCCCATCAGTGCTGGTGACATCACCGGGCTTCCTGGCAGCCCCATGGAGAGCCCGGTTCGTCACCAGAACTCCTGAAAATGCCTTTGCCCTGCTCGTCAGAGGGGCTGCCGGGGTGAAAAAGGGGATCTGTCCGGGTTCAGCAATGACAACCCCTTTAAGTGTACCTGTCAGAAGGATCAACTAAATTAAACCAGGAATACTGCCCGGTAGGGTTACTCCTGCTGATTAAAACCATACCGGTCTTGTGAAAAGTGGTTTGTGACGTTCCAGAGGAAAAAAAAAAAAAAGAAGGGTTATCCATTTTCAAGAAAACTCGCCCACATGTACCAGGCCCCTCACCGGTAATATACTTACCCCGCTCCCAGTCCCCGCACCGCCGCTTCTCCCTGCACACGGATGAAAACATCTGGTGTCGGGGGGGGGGGGGGGGGGGCAGCCAATGGCAGACGGGAACGAGCCTCCCTAGCATCGCGGGTGACACTAGAGAGGCTAATCCGTCCATGCCCCCCCGACACCGCATGTTTTCATCCGTGTGCAGGGAGAAGCAGCAGCGGCGGTACGGGGACCAGGAGCGGAGAGCGGGGTAAGTATATTACCAGTGAGGGCCCCGGCACATGTGGGGAGGGGGTTCTTGAAATTGGATAACCCCTTTAAGTAAATGAGGGCTTCATTGCACTAGCCCGTGCACTAGCCTAGCCCCTTGATGCACCACTGCTTCTCAGTTTTGCACTGTGTATTTTAGGCCGATTTTTTTTTTTTTTTTTTTTTTTTAACTGTACCCGCAGTGAATATTCTGTTCTGGATTTGTCGCAGATACACTGCAAAGAGTAGAATCCAGGGAGGATAAACACCACATAAATGGATACTGGACATGCTGTGTCTTAAAGGGGTTCTTTACCTTTTTCTTACTGATGATTTATCCTTTGGACAGGTCATTAGCATCTGGTCGACGGGACTCCGACACACAGGACCCCTGCCGATCAGCTGTTTGAGAAGGCAGCGGCGCTCGCAGTAGTGCTGCAGCCTTCTCGCAGGCCACAGACGCCAAGACTGTCACGTGGCCTGGGAGCAGCTGTCCTCTCAAACAGCCCTGGAGGTCAGACCCCTGCCGATCAGATGCTGATGACCTATCCAAAGGATAGATCATCAGTAAGGAAAAGGTGAAGACACCCCCTTTAAATGTCCACAGCACAGGTTAATTACGCTGCTGAGATTTCTTAAAGGCATTTTTCCAGGTGTTTAATATTGATGACGTACCCTCAGGAGAGGTCACCAATACCTCACCGATGGGGGTTCGACATCTGGCAAGAGGCTGTGGCGCTCCGGTGAGCTCTGTGACCTCCTCTAAGCTTACCAAGCACAGCGCCGTCCATTGGATAGTGGCTGTGCTTGTTATTGCAAGCTGAACATCACTCACTTAATAGAACCATGTGACCAATGACTGACACCACTGGCCTAGGAAGAGGCCGCAGTGATCAAGAATTGCTGTGGTCTCTACAATCAGATGACTGGTGGATATGCCGCCAGTCAGATACCCCCTATCCGGAAAACCTCTTTAACCAATAAACTGGTAATAAAATACGCTCTGGATTTGCCACGTATGATTCCGCCCCCCCCCTCCCTTGGACATATCCGAAAAGTGTCACTAAATAGGTCGGTGCACTATAAGCTACAGGATGGGTCACATGACTAAACAGTAACCATTGACATAAAATGACATCCTTTGTAAAGGCAAAATGCTAAAATTTGAGCGAATTGCGTGATGACCGGCGGTGAAATTTTGTAAAATTGGACAATGCAAGCAACGCAGAGGACGCTTGGCTCCAGTATGCTGCACAGAAATCCCATTAATAGAATCAATACGGTCTAAAGATTAGTCTTCAGTTAAAGAAATTAAAACTGTATATGCTAATGCGAAACGGGTCGATTTTGTGCAGCGCACTTAGTAGACGGAGAAAAAGAGACTCTGCGTAATAAGGATCTCGAAAGAGGCCATCAGGAAAACGGACATCTGTAGCGTTCTGCATTATTCAGACCAGGCTCATCTGCATTCTAAAGAACTGCAGCCAGTCTGCTGGTGAATGGAGGAGGCCCGGCCTATTCTCTTCCCACCGTCTTGCTTCTTCATAGCGGCAATTCCCCCCGCAGAGGTTCCTAATCTGCATTTACAAACCCCGGGGGCTGAGAGCAGAGACGGGTGATTCATTATATCACTTAACCCACTGGCTGTGAATTTTGGAGGGAGAAAGGAATACATTTATGGTTCACCAAACAGCAAGCCAAGAGGAATAATCCCGAAATTCAGGACAGGATTCTACACCTCCAAAAGAGCCCAGGGTCTTAGTCTGAGCTCTTCCAGGAAGGGTCTTTGAAGTCTACTAATATCCAAGAGTGAGACACTTGGCAGTCAAAATCAGCTAAAGGGTCTAATGTCATGGTCCAAAAATAAAAATGATCCCAAACGGAGGGAGAGAACGGGAGGTTTAACTTCATAATGCGGTAAAAGTCCCTTAATCTGGTATCCAATACTCTAGAATGTCTGATATCTTACCAGCTAAAGGGGTTTTGAATCCTGGAAATACTGATGACCTATCCTCAGGATAGGTCATCAATATCAGATCGGAGGGGGTACAACGCCTGGAATCCCCTCCGATCATGACACTATTTCTAACAAAGCTAGAACCTACCCTGTACCTCACATGGATCCAGAGATCTCCCCATCCACTGCAAGATTTATATCAGGCTGGCAGCTCGAGGGGTGTGTCCTTTCTGAGGCAGCTCTCTCCCTAGCACAGCTCAGCAGGCAGCTGAAAGATGGAACTGAGCATGTGCGTCCACCTCAGCAAGGTGGACAGTGAAATAAGAAAAATAAAACAGCAGGTGGTGCTATAAAGATACATTTTATTAAATAACTCAGTGACTATGCTAAAAAATTTGAATTTTATGCAGTTATAAAAGTATTCAGATCCAGGTGCTGGTTTGAAAACTGCAGAATATTTCTTGTGGGATGAATCCTTTAATTTAAAAAAATTAAAACAGAGTAAATGACAGAGTCCTGTACCTAACATTGATTCATAGCGCCACCTCAGTCATTGCTCTGCTAAATTCATTTATGCGTGTCCTTTCTGCTTCACCTCTATCACAGCCCAGGGGGCTTGTCCTTTCTGCTGCACCTCTCTCCCTGTAATGGTCACAGCTTCTAACAGTACATACAGCTGGTGGCAGTTGAAGGATGGAACTGAGCATGTGCGTCCACCTCAGTAAAGTAGACAGAGAAATTAGAAAAGAACAAACAGCAGGTGGCGCTATATAGATACATTTTACTGAATAGCTCTCTGGCTATAATACATTTTTAAGTACATGCAGTTACAAAATTATTCAGATCCAGGTTCTGGTTTGAAAACTGTAGAATATTTTTGTGGGACAACCATTTTAAGTGAATGGAACTGAGCTGCAATACCAGGCACAGCCACTACAACATGAGTGCTACCTCGTCACCACCACCTATCTGATGAGGGATGAATGGGACTTCACTGGGCTATTTTAGGCAATAGGAGGGTTAATATCACAAGCAGAAATAAAATACAGGAAAAAGATTACAAGGGTAAAAAGTTCAGCGGTATTGAACAGTGCGAGGATGTCTGGCACATATGAAAACAAATACTACTGTAGGTACATGTTCCTCGTAGAGTTCCAGGCACTGAAAGCCCACGTATTTGCTGGGCAAACAAATAAGAGGAAGTTCTGTAGAACTTCGGTGGCTGCCTAGACAGACACAAGTGTTATGTATGGACCCAAATTATTTAGTTCAACAGCTCAGGAACAGGTTTTGCAGACGGTGCAACCACAACTGTGAAAACAGTGCTTAGGGTCCTGAGGGCATACTACTAGAAGTATGCAGCCATTAGAGGGCAGTGTGGGACACAATGACCTATCAAGTGAATGAGGTCATAACCGACAGTCCATGGGCAGTGTTTTCAGGAAAAGAAAAAACAATAAAAAGACCCTTAGGACTCTCAGACAACCCCTCTAGTACGATTCACCCGTCACAAACTCATTGCGATATATAAAGTGCAACTGTCGTTTTGGTTTAAAGAGTCTTCTTAAGGCCTCCTGCACACGACCGTTGTGTGCATCCGTGGCCGTTGTGCCGTTTTCAGTTTTTTTTCGCGGACCCATTGACTTTCAATGGGTCCGTGAAAAAAAAATAAAAAAATAAAAAATAAATAAATGAAATAAAAATCGGAAAATGCACCGTTTTGCAGCCAAGACCGTGATCCGTATATCCTGTCCGTCAAAAAAATATGACCTGTCCTATTTTTTTGACGGACAACGGTTCACGGACCCATTCAAGTCAATGGGTCCGTGAAAGAACACGGATGCACACAAGATTGGCATCCGTGTCCGTGATCCGTGGCCGTAGGTTAGTTTTTATACAGACGGATCCGAAGATCCGTCTGCATAAGAGCTTTTTCATAGCCGAGTTTTCACTTCGTGAAAACTCAGAACCGACAGTATATTCTAACACAGAGGCGTTCCCATGGTGATGGGGACGCTTCTAGTTAGAATATACTAAAAGAACTGTGTACATGACTGCCCCCTGCTGCCTGGGCCCCCCTCCCTCCCCCGTAGTTAACTCATTGGTGGCCAGTGGGCCCCCCTCCCTCCCCTGTAGTTAACTTGTTGGTGGCCAGTGGCCCCCCCCTCCCTCCCCTGTAGTTAACTCGTTGGTGGCCAGTGGGCCTTCTCCCCTCCCTCCCCCTCCTAATTAAAATCTCCCCCCTATCATTGGTGTCAGCGGAGTGTACCGATCGGAGTCCCAGTTCAATCGCTGGGGCTCCGATCGGTAACCATGGCAACCAGGACGCTACTGCAGTCCCGGTTGCCATGGTTACTTAGCAATTTGTAGAACCATTATACTTACCTGTGAGCTGCGATGTCTGCATCCGGCCGGGAGCTCCTCCTACTGGTAAGTGACAGGTCATGTCACTTACCAGTAGGAGGAGCTCCCGGCCGGACGCAGACATCGCAGCTCTTCACTTTGACTGGGCCGGGCAGTATAGACAGAAAATGTTCCTGCCCGCTATGATGCCTAAAACAACAGTAAGGCAGCACATTACCTTCCATAAAAAGGTTCTTCACCTACAAGTTAAATTGCATTATATGGAAATATCTTGGCAACTAACCAACTGGCACCAATAGCCAAATCAGGAGCAATGTGGTGCAGAAAGTAGCATCTCCAGATCTTTTTCCAATTGTTTTCCTACGATTCCCTCACAAATCCTGCAGTTCCTTATCTTAAAGTAAAATTGCCCCCGTGACACTCTGCGCCCCCTTCTCACCATATCCTCTCTTTTCATATTTGGAGTACACTTCTATGCCAAGTGACGACACATCCCAGCCTCTGCTCATCTGCTTATCAGCATGAGAGTACTTGACGGATTACTTTGTGAGGAGTGTCGACCCATGTGCTTAAGTGGAAACTCATTTCTGGAGATAAGAGCGTGGTACTTATCCCACAGCCTGCCTATTGACGAATAGATTTGTTTGCCTACAAAGCAGGTAGTGTACACGCCACTTCCATCAAGTCAAAGGCTTACAGATGGATGGAAAATTTAGGCACCGGCCATTTAATAAATTCACTTAAAGTGGCTTTCCCACGAAAAATATTCTCGTTTTCAAACCAGTACCTGGATCTGAATACTTTTGTAATTGCATGCTATTAAAACGTATTATGACAGAGTCACTCAATAAAATGTATCTGTATAGTGCCACCTGCTGTTTGTTTTTTTTCTTATTTCTTTGTCCTGCTCACTGAGAAGGCCGCACATGCTCAGTTTCATCCTTCAACTGCCTCCTGAGCTGTGATAGGGAGAGCTGAGACACGCCTCCTGAGCTGTGATAGGGAGAGCTGAGACACGCCTCCTGAGCTGTGATAGGGAGAGCTGAGACACGCCCCCTGAGCTGCAGCAGAAAAGACACTGCGCTTGAGCTGTCAGCTTAATATAAATCTAGCAGAGCAATGAATGGGGAGATCTCTGGATCCATGTGAGGTACACGGCTGGTTCTAGCTTTGTTAGAAAGAGATTGTCACTATATGATGTCTGATTTTCATTTTTACATTAATTCTGGGATAACCCCTTTAACCACATTTCCTTGGTACAAGTAAGAAGTGGCAACATTTTGTGACATCATGTGGGCTCTTATGGGGGTACTGTACTAGAGATTGATGCTAGGTGTGTCACCAAGTATCACCACATTGTGCACTCTGTGAGCAAACCATATGGGAAATGAACAAATCAGTATGTAATAGAATGGAAGTGATTATATATATATATTTTTTATATACACACACACACACACACACACACACACACACACACACATATACACAGTCGTGGCCAAAAGTTTTGAGAATGACACAAATATTAGTTTTCACAAAGTTTGCTGCTAAGCTGCTTTTAGATCTTTGTTTCAGTTGTTTCTGTGATGTAGTGAAATATAATTACACGCACTTCATACGTTTCAAAGGCTTTTATCGACAATTACATGACATTTATACAAAGAGTCAGTATTTGCAGTGTTGGCCCTTCTTTTTCAGGACCTCTGCAATCCGACTGGGCATGCTCTCAATCAACTTCTGGGCCAATTCCTGACTGATAGCAACCCATTCTTTCATAATCACTTCTTGGAGTTTGTCAGAATGTGTGGGTTTTTGTTTGTCCACCTGCCTCTTGAGGATTGACCACAAGTTCTCAATGGGATTAAGATCTGGGGAGTTTCCAGGCCATGGACCTAAAATGTCAACGTTTTGATCCCCGAGCCACTTAGTTATCTCTTTTGCCTTATGGCACGGTGCTCCATCGTGCTGGAAAACGCATTGTTCTTCACCAAACTGTTGTTGGATTGTTGGAAGAAGTTGCTGTTGGGGGGTGTTTTGGTACCATTCTTTATTCATGGCTGTGTTTTTGGGCAAAATTGTGAGTGAGCCCACTCCCTTGGATGAGAAGCAACCCTACGCATGAATGGTCTCAGGATGCTTTACTGTTGGCATGACACAGGACTGATGGTAGCGCTCATCTTTTCTTCTCCGGACAGGCCTTTTTCCAGATTCCCCAAACAATAGGAAAGAGGCTTCATCGAAGAATATGACTTTGCCCCAGTCCTCAGCAGTCCATTCACCATACTTTCTACAGAAGATCAATCTGTCCCTGATGTTTTTTTTGGAGAGAAGTGGCTTCTTTGCTTCTCTTCTTGACACCAGGCCATCTTCCAAAAGTCTTCGCCTCACTGTGCGTGCAGATGCGCTCACACCTGCCTGCTGCCATTCCTGGGCAAGCTCTGCACTGGTGGCACTCCGATCCCGCAGCTGAATCCTCTTTAGGAGACGATCCTGGCGCTTGCTGGACTTTCTTGGACGCTCTGAAGCCTTCTTAACAAGAATTGAACCTCTTTCCTTGAAGTTCTTGATGATCCTATAAATTGTTGATTGAGGTGCAATCTTAGTAGCCACAATATCCTTGCCTGTGAAGCCATTTTTATGCAACGCAATGATGGCTGCATGCGTTTCTTTGCAGGTCACCATGGTTAACAATGTAAGAACAATGATTTCAAGCATCAGCCTCCTTTTAACATGTCGAGTCTGCCATTTTAACCCAATCAGCCTGACATAATGATCTCCAGCCTTGTGCTCGTCAACATTCTCACCTGAGTTAACAAGACGATTACTGAAATGATCTCAGCAGGTCCTTTAATGACAGCAATGAAATGCAGTGGAAAGTTTTTTTTGGGATTAAGTTAATTTTCATGGCAAAGAAGGACTATGCAATTCATCTGATCACTCTTCATAACATTCTGGAGTATATGCAAAATGCTATTATAAAAACTTAAGCAGCAACTTTTCCAATATTTATGTAATTCTCAAAACTTTTGGCCACGACTGTACATTTAAAAAAAAAAAGCACACACACACAACAACACGCCACACATCAGATCACAGGAGTCAACAAGGTGATGAGATATTCAGAGGCATGCGAATTCAGGATAAATGCTTGATGAATGGGAACCTGGACATGTCTAGAGCCTGGTGCACACGTGTTAGTCCGAAATATCTCCTTTTATTCTAGAGCAAAAATGCATGCAATTCAAAGCAACCATCCAGTCAGGGGCTGAAAAGCGTTACCTGCCATTTATTTTCTTCGGTGCTTGCTCCTTAAAAAGGGAACCTGTCATCCACTTTATGCTGATCTCACTGAGAGCAGCATAAAATAGTGACAGAAATGCTGATGTCAGCCGTGTGTCACACATCAGCTAAAAGTGGTTGCTGAGAACCAGCATCATAATCATTGCAGCCCAGGCTTTAAAGAGTCCAATCTACCTGAGAAGAGTCATGGTTCTTCCTAATCTCCTGCTCTCCCGCCCACCTGCTGATGATTGGCAGTTCTCTCCTAGAGAGAAAGGGAGAAAACTAGGTAGAAGACTGTCAGTCATCAGCAGGTGGGCAGGAGAGCAGGAATTCATAAATAACCAGGACTCTTCTCAGGTGGCCGGGACTCTTCTCCAGGCCCAGTCTGCAATGATTGTGATGTTGGTTCTCGGCAACCACTTACTTTTAACTTATAAATGACAGAACGCTGAAATCAACTCACCTGCCTGTACTTTATACTGCCGTTAGTATGGGCAGCACAAAGTGGATGACAGGTTCCCTTTAACCCACTTTCTAGCTCAGGTCCTCTAGGGTAGAGCAGTGATCTGTGACTACAGTGCCTACAGGGAGTCGGCGGTAGTATGAGACACACCCCCTGTCTCATCATTGGCTCAGGTGGCAGCAGACTGGACCAATGAAAAGACAGGAGGTCTCCTGGAGCATAGCTATGGCAGGTGCAGAGAGGGTCACGCCTGAGCCCTCTGCCACATAAGACACCAGTATTTTAGATAGCAATGCTCCTCAAATTTTGCATCGGGGACACAGGAACGTCAAGTTATGCCACTTGCTGACCATGCTATACCTATGGCAGGCCACTGGAGAATCCATAGGGATGAGACAAGTCAGATCTGAACCAGGTAGTATGCATTCTGCATCATAGAAATCCCATAGGTAGCACTGGGCTCTGGAATAAGCTACCGTCCATTGGTCTAAACCCCAGGACTTCGAAACGAACGATGGGCTCTGAAGCTCTCTCTTTTCCCCGCTCCCCTGTGGAGATTTCATGGCATAGAAAGCCTAGGTTATAAATAACATGTGACAATGGCCTTTGTCCTCTTTAGGAACAATACTCTTCCAGGTCTCCATGCTGAATCTTGGGACAATACCGGGAGAATGAAGGGCCAGTTCATTTCAGTGACTCTCAAAAGCATTCCTGATTTTATCCACATGAAATGCAAGCTGATTTTATATGAACTGACACCAGAGGACAAAGCCATGGCCATAAAGCTTGAAGTCGACATAAAAAGCTTAAAAGCAGAAAAAAAAAAAAAAAAAAAAAAAGAAGTGTAAAAATATAAAAATAGCGAATAAAACGGTAACAAAATAACACAAAAAGAAAAGACATATTACAAGCAGCCGGCGAGGAGGAGAAGGGGATTAAATAAAGACAGACGGGTAGAAATCACCCCAAGCACAGGCCTGTCCAACCTGATCCGGCAAATGCAACCACAATGAGAGGCACTGTCAAATTAAACTCAAAGTGTATCCCACATACAACAATAATTATGGTGCCTCTGTTATTCCTCTGTGAAATGTATGAACAAACTGGCAACTGGACATTGCCATTCTCCTTGGTAATAGGATGTGCCCCTATACATACTACACACTGATGGCACAGTGTGTATGGAAACTGACCCACTGACAAGGTTAACGGTAATACCAAGGCGTCAATTTATTAATACATTTCCAGGAGGAATAACAGAGTGATGACTGCATAAAAGTAAGAACAAATGCTACAGCATTGTTATTTTCACTACAATATACAGTATGTCTGGACAAGGGTCAGTACATATACCTTACAGATGGCGACATATTATGGTGTGCTTTGATTGATCCACTGATGGCAGATTTATTATCAGATCCCTGCCATATGTAAAGGGAGAAATGACTGCAATAATGTTGCATCAGGGAACTGCTAGTTATGGAATTGTATTATTAAAGGGGTTATGCAGTAGGTATATCGGGGAAGGGGGGGGGGGGGGGGGGGGTCCGACTGCTTTGTCTTCAAGATTCCACAGAGCATAGTCTTGCTTGCGGCGGCGGCACCGAGTAATTTACAAGTGCTCGTCCCCCATTAATTACAGTGCGCTGAAGTCGGACCCCCGGCGATCTAATATTGATGATCTATCCCGAGGGAAGGTCATCAACCTATACCTGCTGCACAACTCCTTTAGGATCTATTGAGACGTCCGGATAAAACACGGATACCGGCCGTCTGCGTTCCTCATTTTGCGGACAGCACATGGCCGGCCCTATGATAGAAATGCCTACTCTTGTCCATGATTGCAGGCAAGAATAGGACATGCTCTATCTTTTTTTGCGGGACCGTGAAATGGAACTACGGATGCAGACCGCACTCTGTGTGCTGTCCGCATCTTTTGCGGCCCCAATGAAATGAATGGGTCCGCACCTCTTCCGCAAAATTGCGTAACAGATGCAGACGTGTGAATGAGCCCTTAATGTGCCAGTAAACAGGAGCTTCACTCCTAACAGCGTGTGCAGCAGAGATCAATGGCTTACTGATGGGTTACTTATCTTGGATACTTCTTCCAGGACTTCCATAGTCGGCTCCTGATGGAGCGCCGTCTTGGAGATGTATTTTTAGGCGCATCACCTAAGGCCGCATTAGGCATCCACCAGTCGTTTGGGATGACGGACCCTGCGCTTCTGTCTGTGTGACTCATTCACCACTGCAGGTGCCGGTGTATAATAGGCTGCAGGTTACACTGTGTATATGCCATCAATATCAGATAGGTGCAGGTCTCAGGGGTGGAATCCAGACCCATCTCCAGAACAGGGCCCCCGAAGTAAAGGAGAGCACTCTGCGCATGTGCATCCACCGCTCCATTCACCGCTATGGGACTGCCAGAAAAAGCCGAGTCAGTGCTTGGATATTTTCAGAACCCCCAAAAGGAGGGAACGGAGGGTGGCCGCACTTGCGATGTACACTTTTCATCATAGAGATATGCCATCAATGTCGGAAATGGGAATACCCCTTTAAGAAGCATCTGTTAGCAGGATCAACCCTGGTAAACCAGGTATAATGCCTGGTAGGGCTGACCATGCTGATTAAAAGCATACCTATGTCCAGGTCATAAAGCCCACATACACTATTTGTTATGTCACTGGGTGTTCACTATCCAAGTTTGTTTGCCACAAGGACTTCCAGGGTGCACCGCCCTTATGGGCTACCCCCTGAGGTCTAGGGGATGGGGGTGTGTGGCCATGAGGTTCAGCACCTCCTCGGCTTCCTTCTCCGGGGGCGATCCAGACCTCTACTGAGGCTCTTGGAGGACACCTGGCATGGCAGCTCAGGTGGAAGCCAGAGCAAGACAGGTTCTGCTGGGGCTTCAGCTAAGGTTGACCATCTATCCCCAAACCCTTGAAGGCCTTCTAGCTTGGAGAGACAGGGATTGGATTATGGGCTATTCTCTTATGGAGGGGGATATGAGAGACCACATTCTTCTGCACTTTTTTATGTGGCACACTTATTTTTTTGCACGTGGGTGATGTAAAGTCACGTTCCTCATGCTTTAAGTTTAAAAGACAAACAAAAAAAAAAAAAGAAGATAAATCATTCTGCCAAGCAGAAGACATTTCTGTTGGCGTTTATGATGTTTTTTTCCTTAAAAAATAAATAAAATTCTTTCAATTGCTTGTCCTTCCTGACTTACTTAAAACAATCAGTAACATTTGGGTAATGAGGGAATTGGCAGGAGACTGACACCCATGAGGCATCTTAAGGACGTACAGGTGTCAACACGTCTTAGATGTTCCCAAGACAGTCTCTGCCACCTCAGGGGTCTTATTAATGCAGAAGAAACTGGAAAAAAAAAAAAATTATCTGATGCACGGATCACTGAGCGAGGACTACAGGGACCTCATCTCCAGAATATGTACTGGAGAAAACGATTCTGACAACAGATAAAAAGCACTTGATCGGTGAAGGTGCCGGATGCTACCTGCAAGAAACAAACGCTCTTTGATATTCTCTTTTCGGTAAACGGATACAACCCCTCCCGTGGTGTGCGGGGGTCACATACATTTAATAGTTGGCTAATTCAATGCACAAAGTGAAAAGGTTTATTCTTAATTGTTCCAGGAAATCAAAATGTCTCCATAGTCTATGAATGTATAAAGCAGCCATGCCGTTCCATTGAGACCTGTTCACCTACACAAGCTCGTTACAAAAGCAATTAAATCCAAGGCTGGAATCACAAGGGCAACTTAACGAAAACTGACGGACGCCTAATTCTAGTCGTTGTCTCCAGCAGGAGTAAAAATAGTACCATAAATTCAAGGGTATTGCATCCATCATATATAATAATCCATAAGAATACTGGGTCACACGCAGGGGCTCATAGGCCCTGGTGAAAGTTCAGCTTGGGGCCCCCCTTCCCTCAGTGCTTTGTGGCCAGGGGAGTAAATGACCTTCCGGCTGCATGAAGCAAAAAAGCCGCCCCCCCCCTCCCCCCCCACCCCCTTCGCCGGCAAATTCTTGACCTAACCCCTTCCCTCCAGACAGAGGTGTAACTTGACCAGCATGCACTTTCTATAATACCAGTATCTTCCTATGTGGCACAAGGGTCTTTGGGCCCCCTCAGGCTCCAGGGCCCGGAAGCGACTGCTGCCTCTGCACACCCTATAGCTACGCCCCTGGTCCCACGGCTCCAATCCCACCCACATCCAGGTGAAAATGTAGTGCATAGGTGGTTGTGCACAGCTGTCTCCAGTCACTTCTATGGGAGTCTGTTGAGCATACATGCATGCTTGGCCAATTCTGTGGTTCCCATGCAAGAGAATGGAAAGCCATGTACATGCGCTCCCACTACTCCATTTCCACCTGAATGCTCCAGGCAGGACAGGGGTCAGAAGATCCACATCTGTGCATACATCATAAATGTCAACTATAGAAAGATCCCCCTTTAAAAGGGTTGCCTCAGGAAAAATACTAAAGGGGTTTCCTGGGAGTACAATACTGATGGTGGGGGTTCAACCCCGGAACCTCCACTAATCAGCCATTTGAAGAGGCAGCGGGGCTCCAGTGAAGTCACATTCCTTGGTCATGTGCAGCTCAAGTGAATGGGTGTGGGCTGCAACAACAAGCATTGCCACTATACAAGGTATGGCGCTATGCTTAGTATGCTGTGAGGAGGCCACAGTCTTCAAACTGCTGATCGGTGGCAGTGCTGGACCCCTCGGATATTGAGATTGATGACCTAAGTGGTAAAACACTGGGTAACACTGACATGGAATGGGGCGACTACAGTACACAGAAAGATGACGACTGAGGGGAGATCTAATTACTATGTATAAATATATCAGGGGTCAGTGCAGAGATCTATCCCATCATCTATTTATCCCCAGGACTGTGACTGTGACGAGGGGACATCCTCTGCGTCTGGAGGAAAGAAGGTTTGTACACAAACATAGAAGAGGATTCTTTACGGTAAGAGCAGTGAAACTATGGAACTCTCTGCCTGAGGAGGTGGTGATGGTGAGTACAATAAAGGAATTCAAGAGGGGCCTGGATGTATTTCTGGAGTGTAATAATATTTCAGGCTATGGCTACTAGAGAGGGGTTGTTGATCCAGGGAGTTATTCTGATTGCCTGATTGGAGTCGGGAAGGAATTTTTTCCCCCAAAGTAGGGAAAATTGGCTTCTACCTCAGTTTTTTTTTTGCCTTCCTCTGGATCAACTTGCAGGATGACAGGCCGAACTGGATGGACAAATGTGTTTTTTTCAGCCTTACAAACTGGATGTTACTACGACCAATCCTGAGTGATCGGTTGTTGGACAGAATGATGAAAGCGTACAGCACCATAAATATCCATAGTACTGTGTGTTCAGCTCAGTAGAACCGCGGGGCTCCCATGTCTTATATCCAGAATGTGGACAGTTAAACACTGGTGCAATACACCAGGCTTGTTGAGGCTGGCGTTTTCTAGATTATTTTCCTCATTATTGGAAAAGACACAAAAAAACAAAACTAATGAAGAAACAAAAAAAATAAAAATGACTAAATCAATTACTAAGGAGATCATGAGCGCTCAGCCTATTAGCGATTGACAGATTAGGAAGCTAGTCTAAATTTTATTTCCAATAAACTGTGTAAAGTCAGAATTACACAGAGAGAAAATTCAATTCAGGTCAACAAGGGATGGAAAAAAATGGAAAGGACTAATTAATTCTCTGCCTTAACAGCTCCATTGATCTTCCTGCCATTCAGGGGAGGGCGAAGATTTGGTCATTTGTAGAATTACACTGGGCAAACAAGATTTATACTCAGGACTTCAAATTAATCAGCGAACAAGTTCTACTTCCCTACTAATGTAATGTGGCAGGGACATCCATCAAAATAATCACGGTTTACACATTTATAGTCGTATTTAGCTTGGCACTGAGCTGTATTTATGGACTGTGCTAAATACAGGACAGTATGGCCCTCTAAAAAACATACCATGAAATCAAAGTGCTTAAAAGGGGTAACCGAGCTTTAGAGCTTCTCACAAATTTAATTCTGCTTTTACTGGGGACAGTGCGAGGATCCATTCCAGCCTCCTCCATTGCCCTTTTCTGCTTATATTGACTTCTAGTTGTCCCAGTTTGCTGCTCCATCATCTAGCAGTTCTCCTCAAGCCTGAGAGGTGTCCTAATAAAGGCAACCTTCCAGTACTATACTGGAATAGACTTCCTTTCCAATACTTCTAGGCTGTGCCTGCATCCTGCTGAATGCTCCTGTATCCAGTAGTTCTCCTCAAGCCATGGGGTGTGCCCAAATACAGTCTGCCAGTACTACACTGGTCTAGACTTCCTTTCGCATACTTCTAAGCCAGTCACCAGTAAGCCCTATCCTAGTCCTTGGCCTTATCGTCAGCATAGTAGGTGAACAAGAGACAGTTTATCCTCCTAGCACACATTATCAGAATAGCATAGAGGGGAAGTAATTGCAGGTCACAGAAGACAGTTTGGGGGGGGGGGGGGGGGAGAGCGAGTTTAGGAGGGGAAGACCCAGAACACATTGATAACAGCCAGTCTAATGTTGCTAAGGATGGGATTTACCTAGTAACAGTGAGTGGACAGCACAATTGCTAGGAGACCCCTAGTGGCAGGAATTTCAGAAGTATTTTAGGGTGGTTAATATGAAAATTTTCAATCGGATTCACAGATTTGATCAGGTTCATTTTAAGGTAGCCATACACCTGAGATGGAGAAGGTGAGTGTCAGAGTTGCGTTGTGTACATTGTGTGCCATGCTCCACCATGCCAGTCTTCACTAGGACAGCTCACTTTCTTCCAAAGCCCTTTATACACAAAGGGCAGCTACAGGGGTTAGCTTGGTACCAGAATTACTATTCCACAGGCTTCATTCACTTGTAGATGGAGAGAGGCTCATGTGAGGGGCTGTGTGGCTACTTTCCGACTCCCTGGTCAGCCAGCTTGGACAGGATTGTTTGTACTAACAAACCCATGGACGACAGATTGGCCACTTTTCAGCCAATCATTATCTTAAATGTATGGTCGCCATAAACTAACCTTCAGCAGTCAGCGCAGAGACAAACCCCCCATATAGATAGGTAGTGCATTGTCAGTTCACTGCTGCAAGGGGAAATTTTTTATATTTTTTTATCTGTTAGTAAAATAGTAGATTGGTAGCATTGGTGTGACAGTTATATTGTTCTCCTGGATAAAAGATGTCCACAGAAGAATACTGCACTGTAATGTGTGATGTTTTAATAGAATCATCCCCTTCCCTCCATGACCGCAGTGAATGGTTTGGCCAAGATCCACATTGGCAAAATTCTCACCAAATAGTGTGGATTTTGCTACAGATTTTGTTGCAGAAACTAAAGTATATACTAAGGAGCCCAACTATATAGTATACTCTGTACCATAAGGCCTTCATCTCACACCCACACACTTCTTATTCTGAGAATCTATATGACTCCAGGAGAGTTAACTCCTCCTCCACCACAAGATAGTTACCACTAAAATGCCTGACATACTAGAGGTTAGTCAGACTCGGCACAAAAAAAACACAACACACCCAAAATACAATGTGCACTGTTTTAGGAGTGCCTTACCTTTAGCCAACACAGAAGTTCACTTTGACTATGATTTTTCACTCTAGATTTCAAGCGGTTTTAAAATTTGATCTTCTGAGCCAGGGAATGCCAAGGCTTGACTAGTGCCAAGCGACTCTAAGCTGCTCTGTTGCCCATATGAGACAGACTGGTTGCTAGGGACCTACAACAAAACAGCATCGATAGCAACTAGTCTGTTTCAGATTATGTAACCCTTCAATCAGCAAAAGACTTTATTAACACTAAAACCAGTGCAGAAATGGGGCAAGGAAACTCACAAATTTCCCAAGTAGTAAGAATGTATATATGACTGATCCAGAAAGACATGACATGACCCTTAAACAAGCAACACTCCATAACTGGCTCAGTGAGAAGCTGTTTGTGGTTTATGGTCACACATAGTTAAAGTAGTTCTTGGCCGGCATTATATGGTTTTACAAGTCTTGACATTCTATGCATTGTCTTTGTAATTATGGACCTGTAATACTAGTTCCTTTGTACTTTATAAATAAATATTTATATATGTATATCAAGATCAAGGGATGAACCAAAACATGTCAGCCTGAATATTGTCACTACTGGAGCACCTTAAAAAGGCCATGTACAGCTTTGGTGGCAATTTAAAAAATGTTTTTTTTTTTGCATTGTACCCATTCTAAGCTAAAAATAATGTCTTTTTAAAAAATGTTGAACCACTATCTTTGTGCAGTCTTGAGTTTCTCTAGCAACAGGATCTGAATCTTCACTCTGTTCCGTCAGCTCAGCTGAAGGCTCCTTATCTTTGACCTTATAAACACTCAGTTTAATTCTCATCATACGGATAAGAATGTGGCTTCAGGCCCTATCACACCTGAAGATAATCTTTCAGATCATCGCTAACAAGTGTTTGTATGAATGCTAGTTAGCAAATTGTAGCCTCTTTTTCCTATTTGTAGGAGATGAGTGGTACCCGGGGGGATCTTCTGCTGTTGTAGCCTATCCGCCTCAAGGTTGTGCGTGTTGTGGCTTCACAAATGTTTTGCTGCATACCTCGGTTGTAACGAGTGGTTATTTCAGTCAACGTTGCTCTTCTATCAGTCGGCCCATTCTCCTCGGACCTCTAGCATCCACAAGGCATTTTCGCATATGGGATTATAATCATCCATTCTGGATCCCTCAGTTTTGGCGAGAATTTTTTCCCACCAAATTGATTATGGTCATTGATGGGCAGAGGTGCTTTGGATGGCAACCATACGTTGATTGTTTTTACATAGCAACGATTGCAGAGTTGATACGGCCAATAGGGTATGAGGATAAAAGGGAAGATTTTCCCCTGCCCCAGTTACAAGGCAACTATTGGGTTAGACATTATCTGCATGTCAAGGTTTTGGGAATATAAATTTGGGCAAATTCAGAGCTGCCCCCCTCCCCCCAATTTTTTATTTTCATCACATCCTTTTTTATGACCTGGGGTAAATTGCGTCATAAGACAGTTGCTGTCAAAATGTACACATTATAGAAGTGTGTAAAGCCACCCATATACAGATATGTCTGACATGTCACGAGACGTGGTGACATCACATCTTATTGGTCCTCACAGTCCGTATCCAGGGGTGGAGCAACAGCCACCAGGGAGACGTAACCCATCGGTAATGGCCTAAAAGTATCCGCCATGTCCATAGAAGAATCTCTTCCCCACATCTAAGTGCTTGGAGAAATTTAATCTAAGCAATTATCAAAGTCTATTCACATGGGGAGGGGGGTACACAGATATTGGTCAATGCATTAAGATGATCTTTCCTTCCTCTGCCTTAATGTTTCACAGCCGCACATCAAGTAATCAATATCCTCAGAGAGTGGTCAGATGATGTTCAGACTGGAAAGGGAAAATGGTTCACATTTTTTCATTTGTTCAGCAAAACTGAGACATCACTGTGTTATAGAGGCAGTCCCCTCCCCCATAAAGACGCCAAGGAACTTAGGCAATAATGCATCCTGTAGGCCAAATAAAATACAGGATTTATAGAAATCTAGTGTAGATTTTTAACCACTTCCCATCTGGGCCATTTGCCCCCTTCCTGACCAGGCCTAATTTTGCAAAACTGACATATCTCACTTTATGTGGTAATAACTTTGGAACGCCTTTACTTATCCAAGTCATTCAGAGATTGTTTTCTCGTGACACATTGTACTTTATGATAGTCATAAATTTGAGTCAAAATATTTCACCTTTATTTATGAAAAAATCCCAAATTTACCAAAAATTTTGAAAAATTCGCAATTTTCAAAATTTTAATTTCTCTGCTTTTAAAACAGAAAGTGATACCTCATAAAATGTTTATTACTTAACATTCCCCATATGTCTACTTTATGTTGGCATCATTTTGGAAATTATTATTATTTTTAAGAAAATTGCCAAAACCCACTTTTTAAAGGACCAGTTCAGGTCTGAAGTCACTTTGTGGGGCCTACATAGTGGATACCCCCATAAATGACCCCATTGTAGAAACTACACCCCTCAAGGTATTCAAAACCGATTTTACAAACTTTGTTAACCCTTTAGGCGTTCCACAAGAATTAAAGGAAAATGGAGATCAAATTTTTAAATTTCACTTTTTTGGCAGATTTTCCATTTTAATCAATTTTTTTCTTTAACACATCGATGGTGAACAGCCAAACAAAACTCAATATTTATTACCCAGATTCTGCGGTTTACAGAAACACCCCACATGTGGTCATAAACTGCTGTATGGGCACACGGCAGGGCACAGAAGAAAAGGAACTCCATATGTTTTTTAGATGCCATGTCCCATTTGAAGCCCCCTGATGCACCCTTACAGTAGAAACTCCCAAGAAGTGATCCCATTTTGGAAACTAGGGGATAAGGTGCCAGTTTAATTGCTACTATTTTTGGGTACATATGATTTTTTGATCATTCATTATAACACTTTATGGGGCAAGGTGACCAAAAAATTGGTTGTTTTAGCACAGTTTCTATTTATTTATTTTTACAACGTTCACCTGAGGGGTTCAGTCAAGTGACATTTTTATAGAGCAGATTGTTACGGACGTGGCGATACCTAATATGTATACTTTTTCTTATATATTAAAGTTTTACACAATAATATAATTTTTTTGTTTCAAAAATGCTGTTTTAATAGGTCCATGTTCTGAGAGCTATAGTTCTTTTATTTTTTGAGAGATTTTCTTATGTAGGGGCTCATTTTTTGCGGGATGAGGTGACGGTTTTATTGGTACCATTTAGTGGGACATACGCGTTTTTGATCACTTGGTGTTGCACCTTTTGTGATGTAAGGTGACAAAAATTGCTTGTTTTGACACAGTTTTTTTTTTTTTTTTTTTTTTACGGTGTTCACCTGAGGGGTTAGCTCATGTGATATTTTTATAGAGCTGGTTTTTACGGACGCGGCAATACCAAATATGTCTATTTTATTTTATTTTTTCTATTTTTAACTTTTTTTTTTATTTCTTACTTGGGGAATATTTTTTTTTTACATGTGAAACCTTTTTTCTATTTTATTTTTTCAACCCTTTATTTTTCATTTTTTTATTTTACACTTTTCGTCTCCCATAAGGTCATACAAGACCTCTGGGGGACATTTACTTCACTTTTTCTTTTTTTTTTCCACTGTTAATTTCTCCTGTAACTGGGGCTGACATAGTAGCCCCAGTTACAGAAGAAATACACCCCCCAGAGAGGCTGTACAGCATAATTCTGCACTGTACAGCCTCAGAGCAGCGCTGATCGAGGTCTGTGAAAGACCTCACACAGCTCCTGCACTCTCCGGGCACGGCGGTCACATGACCGCCGGGCCGGAACAGGAAGCGCATAGCAACCCGTGCAGCTGCACTTTCTGAACGGACGTTTTAAAACATCCGTTCAGAAATAGAGATCCACCCATAGGACGTTTATAGTCTATGGGCGGACGGGAGATGGTTAATACAAATGTGAATTTTAAGGGGATTAATAACTACAGATCCACAGCCCTCCATCTCCAGCGGCCCCACAGAGTTGAACGGAGCAGTAGTGCAAACGCTTGACAGCTGCTCCATTCACAAAGGGTCTTGACTTTGGGACCCCCGTTCTCCTGACCACTGAGACCTCCACCAATCAGATACTTCTCACTTATAGGAGATAAATTTCAATATTTGGCCAATGGGGACCAGCGGAGATCCGATCGCAGCCGTTTCTGCCGGTCCCCATAATAGTGAATGGTACCGGGCGGACTTCAGGGAGCGCACGATTGTACACAGTGGTTAAGGATCCAGCAGGCGCTGTACCCCTGCCGGAACTGCCTGCCAGAAAGGGTAACGCCAAGCCTAAGTAGATTTATGGGCAGGACGCTCGAAAACAACCTCTGTAGACATGTAATGATGGGTGGAATTTCTTGACAACCTGCATTTCCAAGACTTAGCGATTTTTAATTTGTAAAATTCATGTTGTTTTTTTTGTTTTAGTTTTTTGAGAATTCTTTAATGCTTCAACTAGAACTTTGGATAGTAGAATTGTAATTTTATTTCATTTCTATTAAAATAAGCCGATTTTGCCTATAAAAACTGTGATGTCTCCCAAGAGTCGGAGGCTGCTGCCTCCATCACTCGAGCTGTCGAGAGGACATTGTTACCCATCCTCCTTTCATGACCTGTAGCTGGAACACAAAAGAAGATTATCTCGAAAGGGAAAGTAACAGTCTCAAGGACTCACAAGTGGTGACAATGAGACAATGGGGAGATTGACAAGTGTACGAAGCACATGATTACCACTTAAAGGGGTTCTCCAGGAATTTTCTTAATTCCTGGAGAACTCCTTTAAAGAGTCAGCTCAATGAGCAATTAAGCAGTAATTTGGTGCAGACGATGGCACACAAAACGGTCCTAAATTTTCTAAGTATGTTGTTCTGGAAATGACGTTATAGATCTGGAAAGCTTCAAGCACAGTCAATGGGAGAAATTAGCCAAGAAATGCGGGATTCTTGGAGCTGTGAATGTCTTGTCTTTAGGCGATGTTACACTCTAAAGGCACCTTGGGAATGTTACAGAAGAACTGATAAGCTTATCTCCAAATGAGGTGAAAGTGCAGAAAAACATAATTCTAGATATTCTCCAAGGAGAAACAAAGATAGATAATACTTTTTGCAATAGTCTGAGACAAGTGTGTCAATGGATGACCAGATCAATGGATTAGTGTGTGGCAATTTGTGTAAATGAGTATGATCGGACAGTACAATTCTATCCGTATACAGTATATACAGTATACTATAGCTCCTTATGGAGAGCACATAAAATCAGTGTGAGGAGTCTTATAGGCCAGGCAACACTCCTCTGGAATTCCATGAAGAAGGTATGCAAATAAGGTCTTAGCAGATGAGATGCTGGCTTTATCATCCAAGTCATGTCTCAAGGCCTGTTCAAAAGAACATTTACCTATAGGATAGCTACCTGACATCTGGTGGCATTACAGGCAGACCTTGCCAAGAGTTGATCTGCATACCCTCTTCCCAGAACTCCAGAGAATTGCCTGGCCTATAAGACTCCTCAGGCCAAAAAGGCGCTCTCCATAAGGAAAAAAGTATCCCACAAACCCTGATATAGTATACTTGAGAGAACTTTAGTCTCTCTTGAATTGCATCTCCTACTTTATAAAATTAATATAGCCTAGGTATTTAGCTGGAGAGTCCTGTGCATATTACAGATATCCATTCTATAGAAAAAGAGTAACAATAGGGTTTCAGAAAAAAGTCCAACTAAACCCCCAAAGACCATAACAAGCTCACAGGGACACCATTAGTACATCTTTTTCATTTCATGTAGTTTATGTCTGTACCAGCCTCACTCTCCTCATTTTGGAAAATACAGCATCAGTTGCTATGCCATAGGAACACACATCTCTTCTGGCAAAATCCAAGGCTGTTTTGCAAAATTCATGAACTGCACAAAGCCTATTTTATCTAATCTTATTTTGATAACCACAGAGACAACAATGAAGCCTCCCACGTAGTCAGGGCTTCAGCCTATTGTCTCACACCCCGGGCCGCACAATACATTTAGGCTACATGCACACGACCGTTGTTTTTTGCGGTCCGCAAATAGCGGATCAGTGTTCCTGTTTTTTTTTTACATCCACATCCGTTCCGTTTGTCCGCAAATTTTGTAGGTTGCGTTTCCGTGTGTCTTCGGGTTTTTTTTGCGGTCCGCAAAAAAAAACAAAAAACTAATGCTTGAAATTTAATATATACAGGTTTCCCAGCAACCATCCGCAAAAAACAAAAACAAATGCGGATGACATACGGATGGCTTCCGTTGGTCATCCGAATTTTTTTGCGGACCCATCGACTTCAATGCGGACAAGAATAGGACATGCAATACTTTTTTTGCGGACGGGAAACACGGACAGCGGAAGTGGAAAAGAAATGGCTGACTACACCGCAATTTTAACGGCTCTATAGAAATGCATGGGTAACCATCAGACAAAAAAAAAAAACTGTTGCGTGCATGTAGCCTTAGAAAGACAAATGGCCTTGACATAGACATTGGTACACGTTCCATTCAGCGCAGTCTTTTTCGCAATACTTCCCTCCACAATAAAAATGCTTCACGAATAGAAATTATCAAGACATGTTGGAAGTGTCAAGGTTGTATCCCATTTTGAGCCCATAGGAAAAAATCAACACAAAAGAAAGCTCTAAACGTGTGTAGGCTTAAGCAGCACTCAAATATCAATCAAGAAGTAAGTCCCCAAGGGGAGAGTGTCAGTATCCAACTATCTAAAACATAACTTTTAATTAAATATGCAAATAAAACACACCACTGTGATGCAATATTCTAAAAGACGTGAGGGGTCGAAGCCTGGTACGCCAATACTGGTAGAATAAGTATAAACCTGCTCCACCTAATGACAGGTGCGAGCAGTCTTACCAGACCAATATGTAAGATGGGATCAGCGAAGGTGTCCAGGGAGATATATCCAAAGGACATCAGGTGTAGGCCGGATGGAAGGTCACAGTATTAGATGGCGTCTGAATAGTCAATGCAGTGGGGAAGGGGACTGGTTTTATTCTGCCTATCTATACAGAGCACCCGCCCCGACAGGGGCGACCCCGTTCGGATACCTGTCCCTACTTCGGACCTGATCGCTCAATCTGATGATGAACGTGGCCAGTTAATGCGTTCCTGATGACCTCCTGACGTGGCACGTTTCTGTCCGTGTCAACTCTTCAGGGGAATAAGTACAAAAGGAAAAAAGGCCATAGGAAAGCAGAACCTAGATATATCCATCCTACCAAACAAAATAATCCTTATTTTTCCAATATACCGTATATAAAATCATATATTGGAAAAAAAAATGCACAAAAACTCAATAGGCTTTATACAGTTGCCTCTGCAACCGGACTTCCCAGTGTGGAGTTCCATCTCTTAACGGTGGCCATACACATGAGACTAAAGTTGGCAATAATGGCAGCTTAATGAAGACATTGCATCTAAAAAAAAGGTTCAAGAGTAAGCAAAGGAAAGTGTACTATTATACATCTACAGCCTGTAGATAATACAGTGCCTTGCAAAAGTATTCACCCCCCTTGACTTTTCTTGTATTTTGTTACATTAAAGGGCTTCTGTCACCCCACTAAACTCATTATTTTTTTTGTGTACTTATATTCCCTATACTGCAATATATCTATACATTATGTAATTAATCATTTTCGTTCAGTAGATAATGCAAAAAACGTACTTTTATAATATGCAAATTACCTGTCTACCAGCAAGTAGGGCGGCTACTTGCTGGTAGCAGCCGCAAAAAACCGCCCCCTCCTCCTGTTTGATTGACAGGGCCAGCAGCGATCTCCTCCTCTGGCTGGCTATGTCTGCATTTCAAAAATCGCGCCTGTCTTGATTCGGCGCAGGCGCTCTGAGATAAGGAGGCTCGCCTCCTCAGCACTCCCTCAGTGCGCCTGCGCCGATGATGTCAGCGAAAGAGAAGTGCGAGTTTGCGAAAAGGCATGTGGGAGACTCCCAAAATGTATGGAGGAAGGTGCTCTGGTCTGATGAGCCTAAAATTTAACTTTTCGGCCAAAGAAAACGTTATGTCTGGCACAAACCCAACACATCACATCACCCAAAGAACACCATCCCCACAGTGAAACATGGTGGTGGCAGCATCAAGCTGTGGGGATGTTTTTCAGCAGCCGGGACTGGGAAACTGGTCAGAGTTGAAGGAAAGATGGATGGTGCTAAATACAGGGATATTCTTGAGCAAAACCTGTAGCACTCTGCGTGATTTGAGGCTAGGACGGAGGTTCACCTTCCAGCAGGACAATGACCCCAAACACACGGCTAAAGCAACACTTGAGTGGTTTAAGGGGAAACATATAAATGTGTTGAAATGGCCTAGTCAAAGCCCAGATCTCAATCCAATAGAAAATCTGTGGTCAGACTTAAAGATTGCTGTTCACAAGCGCAAACCATCCAACTTGAAGAAGCTGGCACCTAAATACGAAAAAAGTCAAGGGGGGGGGGGGGGGGGGGGAATACTTTTGCAAGGCACTGTATATGGCAATATGGATCCATATAAAGCCTCCATGACAACATTGTACCTGACACAAGGGGACAGGTCATCAGTGTCTCCTAAAGAAACAATAACTAAACTAATTAATGATACAAGTAGACAGGGGATAATCTTGTCATTGTGGGCAGTCAGTAT
Organism: Bufo bufo; assembly: GCF_905171765.1. Lineage (NCBI taxonomy): Eukaryota > Metazoa > Chordata > Amphibia > Anura > Bufonidae > Bufo > Bufo bufo. The sequence continues at coordinate 102,805,626 of NC_053392.1, read as the reverse complement.
ACAGGTTTTTTTTGTCTTGTAGACATCCAGTGGTTAACTTTCTTCTGATCTCTTCTTCCATTTTAGAGTGAAGAACAAATGGGAAGGTTGGGCTTACACATGGGTCAGGACCTTAACAATTCTTGTCTCTTACTGCAGACAGGACAGAGAAGGGAGGCTCCTGCTTCAGCCAGCTGTCTTACAGCCATTCACAAAACAGTAAGGGGGAGGAGAGGAGTCATGGCTGATCTCTTGGGACAGATAATCTTAGATGTCAGTTTTAATTGTGATATGAACCAAATAGGATCAAAAGGAAAAGTAGGGGATGAAGGCAGGATGGGATTTTTTATTTATTTTCACATTTTTGTGCATCTACCATGTTTCACGTTCCTTTCAGCCTTTCGGACAAGAACTTCCACTGATGATATCTCAGCAGAAGAGAAGAAAATACAGGTTTTAATGTAAGCTAAAAACGTCCATTTTTAGATTTTCTTCGGACTTTCAAGAGGTCTAATAAGTTTATCTCCATCACTCCATGTGATCCCAGGAAGTCAGCCATTTCACCGTGTCATTCTAGGACATTTAGAAGTGCTGTTTAGGAAACCTTGACAAGTGGTAAAAACAAGTTTCTCTTCTTTGACTCTCAAAAGTATCTAAAAAAAAAAAATTGGCACGATCCAAAAGTTTTATGTTCGCTCACAGCAGCTGATTTATAACAATATGCATCATCATCATAATGCCACTGACAGCTGCATCAATTTGTTATCAAGGTGTCAAACAGAAAACATTTTCCATACAGTTGTAGCAGCTGGGTCAGTAGTACAGGCATCTGTTCACATCTACTATGGCTGACTTTGTATGTGACGGGCAATTTACATCTTGTACCATCAACTTTTTCTCTCCAGCTGCTTGTCATCATAAGCTAGGGGTCCTTCACAACCCAACACCAGCTGGTGAATGTCCTCTTCAAATTTCTCACAATAAAAGTTAACCCAAGCAAAGGCAAAATAAAATATGATAAAGACTGTGGCTTACTGTATTTCAGTCCTCAAAAGGTGAGTCCTCATGATGATTTAGCACTGTCCACCGAGATATCTACAAACTGGCCATGCACATTAGATCAAAGACAGCCAAGCACACCAAAGATCCAAGAAGATCAGTCAACAATCTAATGTATATGGGGGGGTCTTCAAAAAGTATCCTAACCACAAATGTTGGGGATGGGGAATATCTTGCATATTAGATTTCCTGATGCATCATCGTTCCCAGAGGGGTCCAGCACCAGTTTATTTGCTCTACTGAAATAGTCAATGCTCAAGTAAGCCAAGTCTGAATGTTTATGAGGAGGTCATTGGCAGACCATGCAATCACTCCACATTGAAGGTGTATGGCCAACATTAGAATGCTTTCACACACATGAAGTATCAATCATATGCATTATGCCCGCAATACCTGGACCTCTCAGTTCTACAGAACAAGACAAGGACGACTATAGGATCCTATAATTCTCCCATTGAGTAGAAATGGGGGAGGTCTGAGAACAGCGCCCATCACACCACGCTAAAATGCAGCTATATTACGCCCATGTGAGAGTGGACACAGAAAGCAGAAGACCCCTGTAGAAGAACAGTATTGCCCTTGGTCTCCAGTTGATCATAGAGCATGCCATCATATATCCAACAACTGACCAGTAACGGGAATCTACGAAATTCATTAGCCAAGTCCCTTAGATACAATCTGACAGTACGTGGCATTAACAGTGGGCCACCTTAAACATCAGGCCACAGTTTGGTTGTACACAACTGCACACACCTCCATACCTAACAATAAGGCCTTGTTTACATCTCCATTTTGAGATCCAGCAAGCCGATTGGATCCTCTACTTCACCACCGGATCCCCACTGCCTGCAATGGGGTCCGGCCGATTTCCAGTATAAATGTGGCGTTTCGGCCACAGAAAAACCGTTGCATGCAGCCGGCATTTGCACCAGATCCGGCAGATGAACCTCTGAAACGAAGATCTGACTGAGCTACAGCAAACGTGGAAAGCTCTGAACCGTTTCATACACCAGTGTCCACCCTGGATAAACGGTCTCACCATGTTGGCTTGTGTTTCTCAGGGCATCAAAGCATGGTCTAAGCAAAAGCTTAACAGCCGCGGCAAAAAAAAATACCCAATCGTAAAGTATAAATACTCCAGCATCTTGAAGGAAAAGAATGCCGCCAGCCTCCTCAACTTTTTTTTTTTGTTCTGGCTGCAATGTAGGAGCATGTAAAGCATGGACAGAGAGCAGACTATCTCCCACAGCCTTTCTTTAAAAGTTACTTAATACATAGCAAACATTAGTCAAGTTACATTTCCCCTTTAAAATATCTAAAAGGATTTTTGGCAGGTCAATGGCTTCTAGGCAGACATACTTGTTTGTATAACCTATCATTACAGGCAGCTTATCTAAAAACATAAGGGTCATAGTGGCAAAAAGCTCCGGGCTCACAGAAATACAAGATTTCAAAGCCTGCCATACCAAGCCCCTAAGATAATGTTAACATTATCTAAAAAGAGGGAGAACAATGGTGGAGGAACACAAAGAGTTCAAAAGATTTCCACAGACATTTCATGCACAATACTGTATGATTTTCCCCTTTTTAAAATCGATGGTCTTCATGGCACATGGAATAAGATAAGCCATACACATGAATGTGGTGTACATTCAAAGTAGGCGCCTCAGCAAAATCTTTGAAGGATACATCTAAGGTTACTTTTACACTGGCGTTTTGGCTTTCCACTTGCGAGATCCGTTCAGGGCTCTCACAAGCGGTCTGAACGGATCCGCACCAAACGAGAGTGTGAAAGTAGCCTAATAAAACAACCTTTCTAAGACCAACTGGTAACGGGTGCTCACCACCAGGGCAAATTTCCCCTTTGGATCCTTGTTTCCCCAAACAAAAATTTGTTGGTGGAATCTTTTGAAAACCAGGGGGATCGACAACAAAAATTGTCTACAAATCTAAGTGAAAGTAGGGTTAAATTGTAATAGACATGTTGTTGAGCTTCTAGGTCAGGTCAGCCAGTGTTTGCATATCAGTGGGACTTCAGATAAGCCACCCTCATTTCTGGGCTATTTTATCACAAACCTAAAAAACAAAAACCTTCACTAACGCACACAAACATTGACCTGCCAAAACACACAAAATTCCACCAGTGGAGCGTGACATGATAAAGGCGGTGGGGGGCATTTACCAACAACATGCGAAGCCTTAACAGCCATTGTCACTAATCAACTTTGCATCATCCACTACAAGGCAAGACATAAAAAGCAAATATCTAATGTCGTTAAAGGAAATGCGTCACAAAAAACGTTATCTGCAAGTTAAAACCAGATGGCAGCACATCTTTTTTACTACCGTAATCTGTTTTTATTTTACAATTACAGATTTTTTTTAAATTCTGTTTACTGAACATGAGTATGGGGGCGGCCATCTTGCCGGAGCTGAGCATTTAGAAGTCATTAAGAAAAATGCTTTACGGCAGCCCCATGGTCCATAGACACAATGGTCAGGAGGGGCCTTATTGACCTCTATTAGAGAGAGTTTTCTAGGCAGCTGTGACCTGTGCAGAGGTCATTGTACAAGGAAGGAATAGATAAGATCTGACAATCACCTGTTGTGAATGGTGGATCATGTCTTATCTGTACACTGAGGTGATATCTCCTTATTACAGGCAGGTTTAGAATAATATAGAACTGCAGTAAAGATATCTGTATAGACCAAGAAGTGGCACCAATTATATTGGACTTTAAGCCTGTATTACACCAACAGATTATCTGATAGATTTTCTGACCAATCATTGGTCAGATGGCCAATTACACACACAGATCTTTTTGTTATACACACACACACACCAACTATTGGTCTGATTGGACAGATATTGGTCAAATAATCCATCGGTGTCATACAGGCCATAGTGGCCAGTGCGAAAATTGCAGGAAGTTATGGTTTCTGTTTAAATACAGATATTTAAATGGAAATGAAAAATAACCACCAAAAAATCTTTAAAAATACATTAAACAAACATGCGATTTAAACAATAGATCATTTTCTGATGACACATTCCCTTTAAAAGTTTTGGACATTTGCTCATCAATGCCAAGAAAACACCCAATGTATGGATGAACACACAAAAATTAGAACAGGGCACCCAGTACAAACTTAGTGATCATCTACACTGAGATCCAACATCTTCCATTCTTGTTACATATCAAACGACTGGTATACTTCATAAAAGTGCAGTAATCAAAATGGCTCTCTGTTTGGGACCATCCTCTATCATGGCCATAGACTCTTGGGGCTCAGTGCAAAAACTAATGTCCTCTCCGCCCCCCCCCACCCCCCCAACACGAGCACACACGCCATTTATAATAATGGTGCCTTCTTTTGTGGCAGAGGGGCCTTTGGTTGCCCTACAGCACCAGGGCCGCGGTGCTACCCCAGCAAGCCCTAAAGCTACAGCCCAGAGTACCATACTCTAGAACCACAAAGATGCTTAGTTATGTATAGAAGGTCTACAACCCATCGGCAAAAACTAGTAGAAGCATACACAAAAACAGACACGCTCTTCGTTTAATGACCCTCATCAGTGAGGTCCTACCGCTATTCAGCATGATTCTTCTGTAGACCACAAGATCTAGAACAACATGACTATTTGGATACAATGTTAGAACTACATCCCCGGGACCCATAACAGGTTGAAATTTACAGATGTTAAGGTGCCCATACACCTTAGAGAGCTCCTCTTGACCCTTCATACACATGCACACTCAAAGAACATGTTTTCAACAGGGAGAAAGAAATAGGTTGCTACCAGACACCTCTGGTAGGGTCTTACCTGCCTTGAGAGCAAAAGGATCGGGCATGTTGAATCCATGCTCAACTCCCCACAAGATCTGCACCACTGTACGTATTAGATAGTATGCGGACACTTCCGAAATCAGCAGCTCAAGCCTACATTCTAGTAAATGTGTATTGGCAATTTGAGAGAAGAGGCATGGTAGGAATTGGTATATTCTGATGGTGGGGTTCATTACTTCATATAGGATATGACCTAATCTAGATTAGCCTTCCTATTATGGAAGCAAGAACTATTTTAATAATATCTGGATCTAGAGCAGTGCACAGTACAATAACCAGTGCAGGCAGGCTCCTCCACCCTTGTGGGTGAAATCTGAACAGGCTTCTTTGTTGTGACTACATCTCCATTTCCAAAAGAGATATCATACCAGAGCTCAAGGAGAACTAGGCAAGACGGCTTTGTCTCAGGACATGCTAGGTCCTGTGCATTAAATTCCCCTTAAGGAAGGCAAAATTTAATGCTAAGGGAGTTGAAATCTTAGCAGCTCTTCCCGAGCTGTCCCCGCAGACCGGGAGCCATCTGGTAAGCACGGCGATAAACCAGTTTCCATGGCATAGAGATCCAGAAACACCTCGTAACAAGATGATACTAATTGACGTTTCCTTGCACAGCTGGTAAAGCTGCATCTGTCCAACCTCAAGAGCCTTCACTGAGTGAAGGAAATTGTACTGTAAAAAATGGAATTAACCAGGATGCTGGTTAGATGCTGCAAATTATTAAATCAAGCAATGGATGCTAAAAGAACCCCCTGAACCCTTAAACAAAAAAAAATTAAAAAAAAAAATTGATGTTCAGAGATAGTAGTGTGGACCTGACTGCTTCATCTCTATAGGAAAGAGAAAAGCCAGATTGGGACAAATTTTTGTATGTACGTAATGATCTGAAAATTTAATTTTTTAGGACTAGTAGTAAGAAATAAAGAACAAACGTCAGCAGAGCAAGTCTTACAAAAGGTCCACCAAGAGATGCCTACACAAGTCTTTTTGACTTGGTCGTGAAACATAAGACACCGATAGATCAAGAGTCAACAAAGGTTAGACCTTCTCATGACTATTCCAAAAGCCTCCGATGACAAGATGACAATCTCCTGCAACGAACATTGACAGGAAGACTGAATAATTCATAGGCAATCGTATGAAGATGAGAAGATAAACCATGTGTGTTATACAAAGGGATCATAGACCATATCAGTAGAATTATTTAAAGGCCTATACTAACACAATCCGCCTCACATAACAGACAAGGTTAATGTTTTGTTTTTATATAAAGTGGAGACTTAATGAATGGGAGGGTGCTGCAGATCCAATGCATTCTTCAAAAAATTATTCTAAAGATGTCTGACAGATTTAGACCCAAGAGCAGGGGATGTCCTAACGATAACCATTTTAACTCCAATTAATTTTTTTTGTGCTATAACACCCATACATTTTCATAGGTTCTAATTGACAGAAATAAAGCAGTAAATTGGAACTTAATCAGTACATTCCATGTTGACTTCATTTTAACTAATCTGATAACCTTGATGGAATAAACAAGGACAAGCTACTGGTTAGGAAAAGCACACGCTTTCAAAGAGCTAATATATTCCAAGGAAACGCACCATTACGAAATCAGATAATCCAGTCTGGCTCGTACAAGATTAATAACAGCGCCACTTGATAACATATTGCATGTCAAACAATACATGGTAATAGCAAGGCATGAAATGTAATCAGATATCCTTGATAACGGCTATGATCGCTGAAATGAAGGAGAAAAACAAGGATTGGTGTCCAAATCATCAAGATGATTAGTATAATAAAGTCCGATGGTGAAGAACTCAACACTTTTCTAAACATTCATTTAAAATTGCTATAGCCAATGGGCGGGCATTAAAGGGGATGACCACTTTCTGACCTCTGCTGATCAACGTGAATATAAGACGTCTATATGGCACTTACGAATATAGCCTTTGTTGATACTCTGCGCCATGTCTAGATTTCATAAGCCATGTCCCCTTGTTGGCCGAGTCTTTTGTGCTGTCCACGAAACAGCTGCTGATGGAGGGTCATGTGACCAAGCAAATCACTGAAATACACGGCACTTGCAATGTTGGGAGTTTGGTGCAGTGTTAGAATTGAGGAGGCCGAGTGAGGTGTCTGGTCATATGACCCTCCATCAGCACAGACGACTTATGGAATATAGTAAAAAGGCACATAATATCAACTAGGCTATATTTGTAAGTGTCATATAGTTCACACTGGTCAACAGTAGCCAGAAAGTGAACAACCCCTTTAAGAAAGGTTGGCAGCACAAAATCAAATGGTCCCATTCAACATAAAGTGGCTTGGCAATAATGAAGGAATTTTTTTTTTTATTATAAGTTTGGACACACCTTCTCATTCAAAGAGTTTTCTTTATTTTCATGACTATGAAAATTGTAGATTCACACTGAAGGCATCAAAACTATGAATTAACACATGTGGAATTATATACATAACAAACAAGTGTCAAACAACTGAAAATGTCATATTCTAGGTTCTTCAAAGTAGCCATCTTTTGCTTTGATTACTGCTTTGCACACTCTTGGCATTCTCTTGATGAGCTTCAAGAGGTAGTCCCCTGAAATGGTTTTCACTTCACAGGTGTGCCCTGTCAGGTTTAATAAGTGGGATTTCTTGCCTTATAAATGGGGTTGGGACCATCAGTTGCGTTAAGGAGAAGTCAGGTGGATACACAGCTGATAGGCCTACTGAATAGACTGTTAGAATTTGTATTATGGCAAGAAAAAAGCAGCTAAGTAAAGAAAAACGAGTGGCCATCATTACTTTAAGAAATGAAGGTCAGTCAGTCAGCCGAAAATTTGGGAAATCTTTGAAAGTAAGGGCTATTTGACCATGAAGGAGAGTGATGGGGTGCTGCGCCAGATGACCTAGCCTCCACAGTCACCGGACCTGAACCCAATCGAGATGGTTTGGGGTGAGCTGGACCGCAGAGTGAAGGCAAAAGGGCCAACAAGTGCTAAGCATCTCTGGGAACTCCTTCAAGACTGTTGGAAGACCATTTCAGGGGACTACCTCTTGAAGCTCATCAAGAGAATGCCAAGAGTGTGCAAAGCAGTAATCAAAGCAAAAGGTGGCTACTTTGAAGAACCTAGAATATGACATATTTTCAGTTGTTTCACACTTGTTTGTTATGTATATAATTCCACATGTGTTAATTCATAGATTTGATGCCTTCATAGTCATGAAAATAAAGAAAACTCTTTGAATGAGAAGGTGTGTCCAAACTTTTGGTCTGTACTGTATAATATATATATAATTCTTTTTTTTTTTTTTTTTCTCTGCAATTATTTTTTGGCAGGCAACACAAAAAAAACAAACAAAAAAAAAACACACCATATCAAACATGGTGGTGTACATTGTATAGTGGCTGTGATTAGTACTTAGGCCCTGTGACCAATGACCATTACTTCACCGGCCCCTGGAGCACCATGGGTTCCTTAAACTGCTGATTGGTCGGGGTGTCGGGAGCCAGACCCCCCTGAGGATAGGTCATCAGCACTGTACCCCAGGAAATCCCCTTTATATATCGTAAAGATGATCATTACGATTTCTAGGGCCATATAAGCCCTGGATATTTTAGTTTTTTTACATTAACGGGGTTGTCCTAGATAAGGCAAAAGTAGGGCAAAGGCAGGGAGTTGTGTAAAATAATCAAATAAGCACTACCTACTTGCTGAATATCCCATGTTGCAATGCTCCTCGCCAGGCTTTGCTTACAGGTTTACAGCACTTAACGGAACGGAGCAACAAATGCGGACAGCACACGGAGTGCTGTCCGCATCTTTTGCAGCCCCATTGAAGTGAATGGGTCCGCACCCAAGCGGCCAAAACTGTGGCTCGGATGCGGACCAAAACAACGGCCGTGTGCATGAGGCCTTATAGAGACGCTCCTGCTACCAATACATAAATTCTGGCTCATATTGACTTACATTTATCATGCAAAAAAATTGAATTTTTCAAACAGATTTGTTTCAGCCTACGACATGAAACAGATAAAAAAAAAAAAATTCAACCGATACAAATGAGAACATTTAAACTTCCCTCCTGAGTATCTTGTTCAGAAGCAACAGCTGAAGCCGAAATTCTCCACATATTGAGGGCCCATATTATTCTGCTCACATTCTCCACGCGGCACATTGCGGCATTAGGAGATTACGCTTCCTGCTCGAATGGAGTAGGACTCATTATGAAGCGTGATGAAGTCAATGACTATTATTTGGTGCACTCGGGTGCTCCCTTCTGAAGGAAAACACTTGTTTTTGAAGCTTTTCACATGCAAAAGGAATCCCCATAGAAGCTCATCTGCGGTAGGTGGCGATTATAACCCTCAACTAGCGTCTCGAGGGGACAGCCATAGAAGACCTGGCATGTGGTGTGGAATCAACGTTTTAGATTACAAAAACAGTCACATTCAAAAAGAACATGGACGGTCTATGGCAACAACTTTGCAGTCAGTGCATAATAGCATTAGGTCTTGGCCAATTTTTGGTCATACATGGTATAATTTACCTAAAATTTGCTAGGCATCACTTCACATGAGCTTTCTTCAAAACTTTACACGTTTTGTTTGTGGCTTGGGCGGCTCATTTTCAGAAACCATGCAGTGAATAACCATCCCCAAACGGAGGGTCCTTGGCCAGGTGCTCAGAGCTCCATCGACCCCAAAGGGGCTGAGCGCATCTCTCCAAGTTCTCTTGTGCCTTAGGCATCTTTCACAAATCAGTGACTCGCAGGTGTGTGCTGCCCGTGTTCTCCACACACACCACATGTACCCACTGACTGTGTATTCACATATCAGTGGTTTTCCACGAACCGTGGATCCATGATGACACCATTAAAGCATGCCCTAGTTTTGTCCGTGATTTGGGATCCCTCACGCCCAACCTGCGGTCTTCCATTGGTTACAAAATTACAAATCCCAACATGCCCTGATAGCTGTATGTTGTCCGGGCATGCTGAGAGTTGTAGTTTTGCAACAGCTGGAGGACCGCAGGTTGGGCATCCCGGGTCTACAAAGTTCTAGAAAAACTACGGACACAACACGGATAGCATCACAGATCATTGCTTAGGCTACTTTTACATCTGTGTTTTTTGGTGGGTCGGCCAGGGATCAGCAAAAACGCTTCCGTTAGGATAATACGGATCTGCTTGTATTATCTCTAAAAATGACCAAGACGGATCTGGCAGCAAAACCAAGTCAATGGGGTTTTCTTTCATGTCCAAAAAAAAACTAAAACACGGATCTGGCACCATTGACTTGCGTTGTGTTTCATGTTCCAGGGAAACAACATTCTTTCACAACCCTTTTAAAGAGTGTTTTCATCTCAAATCTTAAAGGGGTTATCTGGTTTAGAAAATTTATTTTTCATATAGCTCGGTCACTAGGGCATTATGGGAGTCACTTGTCTGGGACGATTCTAAATTTAAAATCTCTGAACCCTTTTAAATGTACGGTAACTAATATTATGAGACTTGTAGAATGGGAATGAATACAAAGCAATGGAGAAAAAAAAAATGCAATTCTTATTTGTACAAAAAAAAAAATCATATTTAAATCAAATCATAATAAGGAATAATAAAGTCAGTAGAAAAGGAGAAGGGGGAGAGAGGGGAAAACGGAGCGCAGTAGGCGTATCCCAACATTAAAGTGTCAACGACTGAATGGAGATTAAACAATTCTGACGAGTCCTGACATTTACATGACGTGAATGCAGTCAGGAGAGTCGACAAGTGGAAACAAAATAAATGGAATTGTGTTGTAGCGTCGTACTAAGAGCCCGCCATCTCGAAGAGACGCACCCGCTAGGTGGCTCTGGTATTTAACTGTATGCAAATCATTAGGAAGGACTCGCTCACTGTGCGGTAGTATCACGGTAATCATAGACAAAGAACAACTCTCCACATAAGGCCTCATGCCCACGACCGCAAAAAAATACGGACGACGTCTGTGTGCATTCCGTATTTAGCGGAACGAAACAGCTGGCCCTTTATAGAACAGTACTATGCTGGTCTGTAATGCTTTCAATAGGACATGTTCTATTTTGTTTGTGGAACGAAAATACGGAGTACCTTCTGTTTTTTTTTTTTTGCGGACCCTTTGAAAGTTTTGGAGACAGTCCACAACAGGACTGTGATGTGTGGGCCCCAGACAATTCAATCTACAGACAATACCCAGAATTTTTACCCAAAAGGCAAAAGAGTAATTGTTTAAAATAACAATAATAAAAGCAATTTCTTAATTATCTTAGGCTACTTTCACACTAGCGTTTTTGCTAGATCCGGCAGGGTTCAGCCAAAACGCTTCCGTTACTGATAATACAACCGCCTGCATCCGTTATGAACGGCTCCGGTTGTATTATCTGTAACATAGCCAAGACGGATCCGTCATGAACTCCACTGAAAGTCAATGGAGGACGGATCAGTTTTCTATTGTGTCAGAGAAAACGGATCCGTCACCATTGACTTGCATTGCGGGTCATGCCGGATCAGTTTTGCTCCGCATCCCAGGACGGAAAGCAAACTACAACATGTTGCGTTTTGCTCTTCGGTATGGGAATGCATTTTGGAGCATTCCCTTCTGTTCATTTTTGTCCCCATTGACAATTAATGGGGACAAAACTGAAGCGCTTTTTTCCGGTATTGAGCCCCTATGACTGATCTCAATACCGTAAAACTAAAACACTAGTGTGAAAGTAGCCTTCGTTGCCACACTCCCTCTGCTTTAGGCCGGGTTCACATCTGCGTTGTGAACTCCGACACTCTGATCCACTCACTGTATCCAGCATATATGCAACTACATGCAGAATTTTTTTGTCTTGCCAAAAACTGGCATATATGCCGGAAAGCGTCCAGACCAGATTATAGTGAATGGGGATCCGGCAGTTGTATCTGGCTATGCCGGATTCTGTGAACTCCAGCAGTCTGGGTCTCCGTCGGAACAGACTATCGGCGTTCACATGCCTTACCACAGTCATACTGGTTACTCAATGGTTTGGGAAATACGAGCAACCCCTGTGGGGGCCTAAAATGTAAATATAATGGATTCCTGGGAAAACCATTAGGGCTCATGCACACGAAAGTGTGTGCCCCGTGCCCATATTGCGGACTGGAAACAGCGGGTCTGTCACATACGGGCACCAGCAGTGTGCACTCAGGATCATGGATGCGGACCCATTGACTTGAATGGGTCCATAATCCTCAAGATACGGAGCAGTGCGGAGGCACATATCAGAAACCCACAAAAACACAACTAAATTCTTCCGTGGGATTTTGGTCCGTGACCGTCTCTTGCAGATTGCGGACCCATTCAAGTTAGTGGGGCCGCATCTGCAAACAGAGTGAAGTTGTAAAAAAAAAATCCTTAAACTACACAAGTTGATGACTGGAGCGGATGACAGACGGTTGGTTCTTATCAGCCACACTCATAAGAACACGGCTGGGAGCTTTCCCTCCTGATCCTCATATGCATAGGTAGGGAATGGGAGAGGGGAGAAAGCTGCTGCCAGACTCCTAACTGCGGCTTATCTCCCCAATGACAAAAGGATTGGGCAGTTGAAATCCAACATGCCCGACTGACATCTACCCCAACATCAGCCCCATTCAATGAACCCAGTAAAATCAGTGGATTTGTCCAGTAGACATATAACGTGTATAGCCGGCGTTCAAATGAGCGCTATTCATGTCTGTGTGCAGAATACCCAGCACACACCTGAATTCGGAGACATTGTCAAGGGCCAAGTCAAAACATCTGCTTTTTTGTACAAAGAATGTTGAAATATTCACTATTTTAGTCCCATTTTCTCTCCAGACTTGTCCATTTCGTCCCAGACCTCCGTTCTACAAAAAGATAGAACATAGCCTATCTTTTTGCAGAACGGCCGGATCGCAGATCCACTAAAGTGAATGAGTCCGCGATCCGCTACAGCTGCCCCACGGTGGGTGTTCGTGTATTGCGGCCCGCAATTTGCCACAGCACGGTCACGGGGCGCACACGTTCGTGTGCCAGAGGCCTAAGGGTACGTTCACATGCACTGGCAGAGAAGAGCTTGCTGCATTTCACTGTATTGGGCATTGCTGGATACTGCCGTTCACCGCCATATCCCCATTGACTATATGGGGATCCGGACCCTTTCCAGCCTAAATGCCGGGTTTCGGCTGGACAAATACTGCTGCATGCTGTGGTTCTTGACCGGCTGACAGACGGCATTTAGGTTGGAACAGCCTACCGAATCGCCTAGTGTAAATCTAGAGTTAGATCACTCGTCCGAACGCAGCCATCAGTCATCTTGGCTGGACATCTCGAGCACTGATCGATAAGCAATAGAACTGGGAAACGGGGGGAAAAATAAAATGGTCAGGTGATATTTTTGGGGGGTTGGGGTGGTGGTGTCGGGGGTAAGTAGAACCTTCAGCCCTAGAGTCATTAGTAGGGTATCAGAAATCCCCTGGCAGGATCCACCAAGTCTGAGGCCTATAGAGTGCTTACTCCTCAAATGTGATGCGTAGTTGATGAGTGATGATCAGTTTACAATCCAGTTACTAATCCAGTTGTACGTGGGGGGGGGAGGGGAAATCGGAAGCGATTGCACCATACACCACATCATGGACAGGAATGTACAAAATAGGACAACGTCAGCCCATCTGTGCCCACATCAGAAACGTTGGTCATTTCGGATTTCAGCTGAAGAGTGCCATACAGTGCGCATATGTACCGTGAACCTTCTGCTTTTAGGACGTCATTAAAGCTGAAGACGTCTCCCGGCCTCTTAATTCTTGCCAGAGCAGGCCCCAGTATACATTGCTCAATGATGATGGAAAGTCATGGCCGTCTGTACAAAGCCGCCGGTTCACGGTAGCTGTATTAGGAATTTACGTGGCACTCACATAGTAACTCACTGGGACCAAAGCCAGCAATCTACAGATGATGAATGAACTGAAAACAATACCGTAACCCCTCTAAATGTACCGTCCTGTGTCTGCAGCTCAGCCTAGGTGAGGGAACTCACTGAGGACTGAATTACAAAACACAGGAGGATTCTAGGGACATTTTCCAAATAATTGAAGAACTTAAACACTCGATCAAAACTGAGGAATTTCTTACACTTTTTTTTTCCAGCGCCAACATATTGACGACCTACCCACCAGCCACAGAATAGGTCATCAATGTGAGATCAGTGGAGTCCTACACCCCCACCTATATGCCGATAGCAGCAGCCATAGATTTTGGAAGAAAACGGTGCATGGAGCCGTAAGGTACTATTCAAGTGAATGGCAACTGAGCTGTAGTACCCAAGAATGGCCACTGCACAGCGTATGACGCTGTGGCGGTTCACCGATGCATACTGTTCACTTTCAGACCCTGCGGCAGCATGTGCTGATCGGTGGGATCGCTGGATGTCGGACCACCACTGATCTCATACTGATGGACTACCCTAAAAGCTGCAAAGAGTGATGAGAGGAAAGCAAGTGACAATGCTCACAAGCATGGGGACAAACTTTTTTGAACAGTATGGACTTTCAGGTATGGCACACTTATGATAATCTGTTTAATATCCTTGAGGTGAATCTGACGGTACCACTGGACACAGAACTCAATGGAACTTCATCGAGAAGGGTTCATCTTCAGACATGTCTAATCATACCTTCCATTCATTATAATGGAAAGGAACCTCCCATCTCAGTATTGTTGGGGGTCCTCGTATTGGCCATACCCCTATGACCACACTTTGAGGTCTAACGTACCAAAAAAAAGTCAACTGTGGGATCCGTTAGGTTCGTGCATTTTCTCAATTTTACTAAATATCTTTGAACTTTGCATAAGAATTCCAGGATAAAGGCCCGGTGACGACTGGCTGCCAAGATGTGATTTTTGGGAAAGAAGGAGCATCTAAGCAGCTTCACACTGGTTCCAGCGACCACAAGTCAATTTTAACCAATGACTTTCCAGAATATCTCATCTCCAGGGGCCCATTTCCATGACCTATGCTCGTTATCATTTGCATTGGACCAGAAATCCCTCAGGACAGACGGGCCTTTTGAGGGTAATATCGGTGGTAGGCGATGACTTATCTGCGGCTCATCTCCATTTAGTCTCGTCCGCTCTGGAGAAAGCGGCTATTTCGTGCTTGCAGTTCTGTGCTGCGTCCTCCTGGGACAGACGCTTACTCCGGTATTACAGCCCGGCTAATGAACCAGCTCTGGGGACGGCTCTTCTTCTGGAGGCTCGGCCTGACCGCCCCCAGACGCGCTGTGCAATGTGTACAGACCGTTCATCCGCCTGGTCAGAATCATAACTGCCCACTGAAAATGGAAGATTTTGTAATATATTTTTTCCAGATGTACCTAATGATGGGTCAATGACCTCACACCCGGTGATAGGAATAACTGTTCGTGATACATCAGATAATTCAGTGGCAATGTCCCCGCACAGACATCTGTCAATTATTAGTGATCTCAGAAAATATAAGGCTAAATGCACGCCATCAGGATTGCGCGCTGAAAATCCGCACCGTAGGTCATGTACATTGTATTCTATGAGAATTTTTAATTCTCAATGAACATGATGATGATTTTTTGGGCGTGAATTTTGACCTGCGGTGCGGATTTTAAAATCCTCAGCATGTCAATTTATTTTATTTTTCCTGACCGGATTTTCTTCATTTAGGCCCCTTTCACAAGTATTCCGCGCGGATGCGATGCGTGAGTTGAACGCATTGCACCCGCGCTGAATACCGACCCATTCATTTCTATGGGGCTGTTCACATGAGCGGTGATTTTCACGCATCACTTGTGCGTCGCGTGAAAATCGCAGCATGCTCTATATTCTGCGTTTTTCATGCAACGCAGGCCCCATAGAAGTGAATGGGGTTGTGTGAAAATCGCAAGCATCTGCAAGCAAGTGCGGATGCGGTGCGATTTTCACGCACGGTTGCTAGGAGACTATCGGGATGGAGACCCGATCATTATTATTTTCCCTTATAAAACAGTTATAAGGAAAAATAATAGCATTCTGAATACAGAATGCTTAGTACAATAGGGCTTAAAAATAAAAATAATTTAACTCACCTTAATCCACTTGCTTGCGCAGTCCGGCTTCTCGTCTGTCTCCTTTGCTGAACAGGACCTGTGGTGACATCACTCCGGTCATCACCTGATCCATCACATGATCTTTTACCATGATGATGGATCATGTGATGGACCATGTGATGACCGGAGTGACGTCACCACAGGTCCTGTTCAGCAAAGGAGACAGAAGGAGATGCCGGGCTGCGCGAGCAAGTGGATTAAGGGGAGTTAAATTAGTTTTGTTTTTTAACCCCTCCAGCGCTATTTTACTATGCATTCTGTATTCAGAATGCTATTATTTTCCCTTATAACCATGTTATAAGGGAAAATAATACAATCTACAGAACACCGATCCCAAGCCCGAACTTCTGTGAAGAAGTTCGGGTACCAAACATGCGTGATTTTTCTCATGCGAGTGCAAAACGCATTACAATGTTTTGCACTCGCGTGGAAAAATCGCGGGTGTTCCCGTAACGCACCCACAGGGAGAGGGATATGAGACTGCCCAATTTTGCACCGGGGTGATAAAGCAGAGGACATGGTCTAATTCTTTGGTGACGGAGGTGAGAATCAGCAACAGATTGTATGAACCACCCGATCATCGCCTCTGATTAATCTGCCAGACAGGGAAAACAAAGAACAGAACAGGCTAGCGGAAAGTGGTGGTAGTAGTAGTAGTAGTAGTAGTAGTAGTAGTAGTAGCAGCTTCAGCTGACAAAGGCAAAAAAAAATAAAAAAATCCAACCAGACAGATCACCTTTTTGTAGGACATCCCACACTATAGTCTGCATATGGCTCTCAAAACAACTTTATACCCGGAGTACCCCTTTAAAGTCTATGGCCTGCATTCCTTCCTCACAGATAAGTTTATGGGGGAGTTTGTCTACATTTTTCATTCGTCTCCTTTGACTCTTCGCACAGACACTTGGGTATAATGGAGTTTACCCTCAGCAGACGAGGAGTTTGTTTTTTGTTAGACTTAATTAGGTAATGTTCACATTTAAATTAATTACAATTTACAATTGAATTGCAGGGAGCCCGCACCTAAAACCGCGAGCACAAAGCTCCAGGGCGTTGGATCACAGTAAGAAACGCGAGCGTCTGATTACTCCCCGCCGTCTAGCACATTCTCAGCGGCAGACGCTGCACTTCTACTGTGTATTTGGCCAGATGCAGACTTCTTGTCCCACGGCTCAGGGATAAGCAGCTACAAATACTCCGGGTGCCGCTTTTCTCCAATAGATTTAGACAAGACAATATAATATATATATATACATACACACATACACACAACCAACGTCCTAATATCATATGCCCACACACGGTGATAGAATATGCACATTTCGGACAATCCATTTACACTTATAGGTATTCCGGCTACATTAAGTTAACCTTTATCCACAAGGATACCGCTGGGACCACCACCAATCACGAAAATGGGGTCCCCATGCAGCCCCCTGAAATGCCAGACGGGCATGTGTGCGGCCGCTTCATTTCTTTGAGAATTCTGGAGACAGTCGAGCGATGTACTTAATCTAACGGGAATACCCCTTTAAAGAGCAGCCGCCCCCTCTCCCGTCATGTCCGTTTTAACTACTTACATTCCCCCATGTATATCAATTCTGGAGCATCTATTCGTATGACTGTGTTGTGCCAGTCCTTTATTATTCCTGCTAGAACTGATGAATGAATGACTTACTAGCAGGTGGCAATGAAGGTCCAGATGTGTGTTACCAATTGTGGGGGTTATCCCCAAACTGACACTATCCAATCAGTGCTATCAGTATCAGATTGTAGAGGACACACTCCCCAACTGGTAATACCCATCTGGACCTTCAAACTGCTAGGAATTCATAACTTCTAGCAGGAATAATAAAGGAACGGCAGAGCATAGTCATAAGAATAGATGCTTCAGAATTGTTATTACATGGGGAATGCAAGTAGTTACCAAGATAAGTCAGGACAGGCGAGAGGTCCTCTTTAAAGGGGCATTCTATTCCGATGACAGACTTTCCATTGAAATACAGTGGGAGTGGTTGATTACAGATGTCAGTGGTGCCCCGTCTCCTGTAGAGAGACTCCCTAAGAAGTCCGAACAAAGGGGAGGGACTACAAGAGCCATTTGGCGTACAACATCCAGCTAACAGATACGGAAAATTCCTACTAAGGCCTGGTTCACACCTGAGCGGTTTACAGCGCGTACGAACGCGCGGTAAAACGCCCTACGCCCAAAGTAGTACAGGAACTTCTTTGGGGCGTATTGTCGCACGTTCTGTACATAAACACCTCTGTTTTTCATTGGACGCCGCTGTGGTCATTTGCAAGAACGCGTGTACGACGCGTGTTTCCCCATTTCCAAAAATGCACTGTAATACGCCCCGAAAATATCGACAAAAACGCGCGTTTCAAATACACTAAGTGTGAAACAGGCCTAAAGTCAACCCAACAAAATGGGGCGTCTGTTCACACCACGCTTCTTCTACGAGTCTGTGTAAGAAAACTGCATCCTGTAACACTCCAGGAACCCTTAGGACAAAAGGTGTCCTTTTCGTGTAATTTGACAGGTTTCTGTCCGTGTGCCCTTTCATGTGGTAAGGAATAACCCAGCCGCCGGCCTTCTACGCTATTATTCAGCACAGCAAAAAGCGAAATAAAAAACACTATAGGTTTGAAGTATATGTTTTTGCTCCCGGCAATAGAAACCTCGGGATCCCCACCAGTCAGGAGAACGAAGACCCCATTCAAAATCCAGATTCTCCAAGGATGGCTCTGGCTGGGGTGACCCCACATTTGGTGTGTACGCGGCAATGAATGCCCACCTACAGTAAGTGATACTGTGCCGCACAGGTTCTTTTCGGCCGCCCACGCTCTACCATGCAGGTAAATCAAAGTGTGACCACTGCCCACCGGAAGAAAGGCTCTTCCAGACGAGCGATCTGAAACATGTCCAAGTCAGGAGTTTGTAAACGGACAGCACAAGGATGGCGCCCGCGCGCTTTCTGCAACCCTATGTCCGTTCCGCAAAAAGATAGAACATGTCCTGTGCTTGGCCACAAATGCAAGCCACGGACCCACTGAAGACAATGGGTCTGCAAAAGGGTAAAAATAAATAACAGATGCAACATAGGTGTCACACAGACGTCATCTGTATTTCGTGGACCTCAAAATACATATGGTCGTGTGAATGTCCCCTAATGTGTACGGGGGCCTCCCTGACTGCGGATGAAAGCCAAAATGTCCGATCCTCTTGGTCTCAAGGAGATAACGTGCCACCAGAGGAGTGCGATAGTAGCTCATTACCCAGTCCCCCACTGAAAACTAATGCTCATATCAGATAACCGGTCCAAAGTATCCAAGTATAAGGGGCTATTCACACGGCCATATCCGTTTCTTGGAGCCACAAAATACGGATGCGGTCTTTTGTGCATCCCGCACTTTTCATGAGCCCTATCGCAACAATGCCTATTTTGGTCTGCAAAACGGAGAACATGACATGTTCTATCTTTTTCGCGGGGCCGAGGAACAGGCATACGGATGCGGAGAGCGTGTGTAATCTGCAAAAATAAAAATAAAAAATGCAGATGGGTTGCGAAACAAAATGCAGCCGTGTGAATAGCCCCTAAACAGGAAGGCTGGCGAGCACACCAGAACCAGGTAGGTTGTGGTGGGAGCACGTCGAATGGGGGCCCAAGTTCAAGTCACCCAGCAACGGAATCCACAAAGAACAAGGCGGCCGCTCACGAGAAACCGGTCAAGTGTCTACATGTACGGTAATTTAATCCATATAATCCAGTTCTGCGACGCTTCAACTTGACCTAGTCCTTCTTCAAGCTTGTGTCCTATGTATACAGGGGTCTCCTGACTATACCCCCGACAGATGTTTGGGAAGGGGGGGGGGGGTGAGGGATCAGGCATGATGAATTTTATCATGCAATCTTTTGTTCCCTCAGAAGATAAGCAGCAGCACCTGAGGCCTCCACCGACAACATATTTTCAAGATCTACTTTAAAATGATGCCAAATTTCTGTAGACGCATTGCCACCCCTCCCTCACCCTGTTCTCATTCTGAGGACTTCAATCCTTTAAGAGCTTTGAACTTTTGCTTTTATATTTTCTTTAACCTCAGCATGTTCTATAGAACATTAATGAACTTTCCCTATCTGGAAGATACTTTGCTCCGTATACGCACAAGTAAATAACCTCCATAAAATATACTTCATCATGCAGAAAACCTAGAGGGCAGATTAACCCTATGAAGAAACAGAGGACACACAGTTTCGGGAAGAAGTTATTTAGGGTTCACCGTACTGGAAGGGAATGCGAGATCTTTGGCTTCTATAGAGCTCAGCACATAAGGTTCTGCGTATAATCTGAAGCATGTTCAACCCCAGGAGCATGCAAGGAAGGAAGGGTCATTTTTCTTGTGACCTCCAAGGTACCATAGAAATACCCAAAGCAGAGAAACTGAGCTGAAGCCTGGAGTTTTTCCTGATGCGCATAACAGAAATATTTCAAGGTAAGGAATGTGCACATTGTGAAGACGTTGACTAAGCAGAGAACCTCAGCCGAGACCTTCAGGGTCATGTGTTGTGTTATTCAACTGAACAATGGTCAATCCAAGTAATTCATAAATGAGCCAAAGTAGTATCTAGCCTAGGGTGATCCAAGATCAACGTCAGAGGAGAAAGGATGCTCATACATGACGAGACAATGCCCGGCTCTGCTCTTGTGTAACCTTCCTGTGCTCAGATAAGGCTCCATTCACACATCCGCAATTCCGCTCCACATTTTGCGGACCCATTCATTTCTATGGGGTCCGCAATTCCGATGCCGAAAAAAATAGACATGTCCTATTCTTGTCCGCAATAGCAGACAAGAATAGGCATATTCTATTAGTGCCGGCAAAATGCGGAACGCACATTGCCGCTGTCCGTGTTTTGCGGATCCGCAAAACACACACGGATGTGTGAATGGACCCTTACTCTGTCCCAAAGTCCAAGATTTTTTCTGAATTGGTTGTCAGGGGCATATATGTGATAGAATGGTTGAAAAGTGGACCATTTATGACCATCATATGATCATACGTTAAATTTATGGGAATGGGACATAATAAGAAATACAAGGTTAGCCACCTGAAGCTTTACATAGCTTTGAAGATCTAACCAAAGATCACTTGACAACACATGGTGAGAGGACCCATTAACCTTAGGGCTGGTGAGAAATGGTTCCTCTCCACCAAGCACTCCTACTTCAAACCCCCTATGGTACTTAAAGGGAACCTCATGAACTTTATGCTGATCTCACTAAGGACAGCGTAAAATAGTGACAGAAATGCTGATGTCAGCGGTGTGTCACTCATGAGCTAAAAGTAAGTGGTGGCCGAGAACCAACATCATAATCATTACAGCCCGATACTGAAAAAGAGTCACATCTACCTGAGAAGAGTCCTGGTTACACATAATCTCCTGCTCTCCTGCCCATCTGCTGATGATTGGCAGTTCTCTCCTAGAGAGAAAGGGAGAAAACTCGGTATTAGACTGTCAGTCATCGGCAGGTGGGCAGGAATTCATGGATAACCAGGACTCTTCTCAGGTGGCCGGGACTCTTCTCCAGGCCTAGTCTGCAATAATTGTGATGTTGGTTCTCGGCAACCACTTACTGTTAACTTATAAATGACAGACCGCTGAATCAACTCACCTGTCTCTACTTTATACTACCGTTAGTATGGGCAGCACAACGTTGATGACAGGTTCCCTTTAAATAAAATGACCACCCCTGAAGTGATATATCAAGATTCAGATGAGAAGAAACCATAGTGCGGTTCTACATCCGTCATGGGACTAGAACACTCAGTCAAAAGTTGACTTACTGGAACTAACAAATTCACCTGAAACACAAGTCTACTGATGTCACCCACCTCAGGTTCTTCATTAAGGTCTCTCTTTTGTCCAGTACCCCTGGCACACAGTTGGTGAGCTCTGTCCAGTCAGCATGCAGTCCACAGCTCCAACCAGTGGAGAAGCGAGAGAACAACCAGGTCTCCTTCCTGTTGGGTCTGTAGCAGGTACACTTCTTCTGGCCAGGTCTGCAGTCACAGGGCACCTCCAGCCTCACGTTCTGCACCAAGTGTCTTCCAAAAGTGGTTCCCCCGGTCTTCTGGATGTGTAGAAAGACGATCACATCGTCACCTTTCATATCAAAGGTCAAGGAGCGATCAAGATCCCTCACTGGGAAAAAGTACTTCTTAACATAGTGAGGATCTGGGGTGGGGAAAAGGTCTATGTCCTCAGAGTAGTATCTGCTTGGAGGTCCCAAATTAATCCCTGGCCCCACATACTGGTACAAGATCAGCATGAAAAACACTGAGCCAGCCAAGATCAGCAAGAATTTGCTGGTCCTCTCAACCATGGTCCTCCCAACACACTTCATATGTCACCATCTCCCAGGGTTTCCAGGCAACAGTCCTCTCCCTTCTTGGTGGCTTCCTTCAGAAGATACAAGGTATCGGACGGTGGATCCTCAACCTTCCAGGGACCTGTGTGATCAGAAGTGCAGCACACTGCTTCCAGGGTGGCCCCTGCAGCGGCGGTAGGGAGGCTGAGAACCGGGCGGTACTCGGCTTATATATGGCGTCTCCTCCCAGGTGATCCTGTCCTCCCACTCACCACCACCGAGCGGCCATCCCCGGTGGTGTCCTCCAGCAGATCTACGGAGATCTGTATCTCCCGGCTGCTTCTCAGCCTCCTTCCTGTCCGTACACCACCATGATCACAGCCCAGCATGCACAGCGCCTGCGCCGACTACACCTCATTTACATACCCTCATTTCTGCGGTTGTCGTCAGCCGCCCGCGCCCCTTCTCTGCGCTGATTTATTTTAACCCTATAAAGCCCTCAGCTCCCCCTATACCAGCAGCACTATAGAGACTGCTGTACCTCAGAGCTGTATGCAATGTATATGCAATGTAGGAATGGAATCAGTTCCTGTTTATTCGACGTTTTCTTTGCTACTTGCTTTTATTGTATCCTCAAAGAATACTCTGGTTTATGTTTTTGCTGTATTTTACCTCAACTGCCGGATGTAAGTGGATAGGAATTATCTGGAAGGTTGGATTCACACTTACGTTTTTATCCTGACGAAAAAACAAAATCAAAAATGCTTGGCGCGATCAGTGATTTTTTTTTTCTATTATTTTTTAGGAGTTTTTGAGGCTCTATCGCCCATATAGTTTGTTTTACCACCTGATGTAATGGTGCTTTATATCTATCAATAAATAATAAGCATTTTTATTTTATTTCCTTTTACAGTATTTTTTACACCTAGGTTTTTTAGCGACTTATTTATGCACCTGTTTTTTCTTTTGTTTCTGCGCTTTTTGGCTGTAGAAACCCCAGCTCCAGATGTAAGCAGAAGGTCTACAGGAAATATGAAGTGCGGGAAACACAAGAATTTCTTATTTTGCTTTTGGTGTTTTGGTTAATTGCGTGGTGTTTTTTTTTCTTTTTTTTTCTCCGCGTCTTTCTGACTCCTCAAAAACGCAGCAGGCCGGAGCTTTTGACATTTTTTCTGGAGTTTTCAAAAAAGTTGATGCCGATGTCATCTTAAAGTCTGTAGGAAATATGAAACAAACCCAATAATTTTTGGCTAATTGGGTTTTTGTTATTTAGGTGATGTTTGTTTGGTCTCTGCTGTTTTTGGTAATTAGGTGGCCTTTATTTGGGTCTCTGATCTTTGTTTAAATCCTTAAGATGAAGCCCATTTTAGTTTTTTCTTTTTCATTTATCCCTCCCCACATTCCAAGAGCCATAACGTTTTCATTTTCCGTTCACATGAAGTTCTTATTCTGTGGGTCAGTAGGATTACAACATTACCACGTTTGTATCGTTTTTTTTTTTGTTTTACTACTTTTTAAAAAGAAAAACCTTTGGAAAAAAAAAAAAATTTCTTTACATTTCCATTTCCCATCTATGGAGCTGTAGGAGGGCTTGTTTTTCGTGAAACGAACTTTAGATTTTATTGATGCCAATTTTGAGGTACTTACAACTTTTTTTTAATAATTATTATAAAAAAAAATTTGGGGAGGACAAGGTGACTAAAAAATTGTGAATTACGTTTGTTTGTTTTTTTCGTTACGGTATTCACTGTGCAGTAAAATATTTTAATATTTTAATACCAATATGCCTTAGACTTTTCCTGCCATTTATCAGCGCAGGATATACTATTGGACTGTAATATTCAGGTTTTGTGTTGAACGAACTTCTGTTTTAAGTTCGGCGTCTAAAGTTCGGCTTCCGGTTAGCGGAGAATCCCGATATGTATTCCGAATTCCGTTGTGGTCCGTGGTAGCGGAATCAATAATGGCTGATTATTGATTCCGCTACCACGGACCACAACGGAATTCGGAATCCATATCGGGATTCTCCGCTAACCGGAAGCCGAACTTTAGATGCCGAACTTAAAACAGAAGTTCGCTCAACACTATTCAGGTTATATTGCCGTGTTGGCACTTTGTCATAAATCAGTGGGTTGTAGGGTTGAAGTTTGGGCACTCGGTCTTTAAAAGGTTCACCATCACTGGTCTAGGCATTTTCATACGTGGCAATACTTGCTATGTTTATTTTTTTTATATGTAAAATTGGGAAAGGTGATTTAAATTTTTAATATTTTTCAGGTTTTTTTTCACATAACTTTTAGCCCGCTCAGAATAGAATAGGCTAGAATCTGGGATCGTCCCTCTTCTCTTGTCCCATACACCATTATAGAGAATGGGATTCTGCCGCTTTGCCTGCTGAGCTTCGCCATGTGCATGGCTTTACAGGCAGTTTACCCTGACACTCTGACAGGCCTGGGAGACTTCAGCAGGCCCCAGGCTGTCATGGTAACCAATCAGAGGCCCGCTATTTCACTGTGGGGGCTTTGGTCAGAAGGCAGAGGGAGGGGGACGGACGCTACCTGACACCCACCAGCCCCATTAACTATAATGGGGACAGGCAGTGATCCAGCCACAACACGGCAAATATGGCAAGAATCCGCCAAATGAAAACTGCTGCCCGCAGCGGTTTTAGTTCTGCTGATTCTCAACATATTTGCCGGGTTGTAGCCGGATCTTCGCCTGTCCCCATTATAGTTAATGGGGCCAGACATTATTTCATCAGCGCCCAGCAGTGATGGATCTGTCAAACGCAGATGTTAAACAAGCCTTACTGTTTTTATTTTCTTTATTTCCTTCTGTTGCTGATGTGTCTATCTACATACATATCGCTCCTCTTTTTATGATATGTGCTGAGCTCCTTCAAGCAGGGGCCGGTTAAGTGCATGATGGGCCCGGGGCTGTCTACCCAACTCGGGCACCTCCCTCAATTTTAGTTTAGTTTAGTTAGTTTTTTTTATATATGAAGAGGCTCCGGTGCTTCGTGAGCCCCCCAGTCTCTTCCTAGGCCAAATGACATCACATTCATCGTTCACGTGGCCTAGGTGCAGCTCAGCCCCATCCGAGTGATTGATGACCTATCCTGAGGCTAGGTCATCAATATATAAATCACAGAGAACCCTTTTACCTTATGTTATCTGTAGTGTTACATAGGACTGCAAAATTACCCAGGAGCCATTGGCTCTTAAACTGAAAAATTGCCAAATAAAAATTTTTGTTGCCAAATTTTAAATACATAGAATTACAATAAAAAAAGACTTGGAGGAGAAGACAAGACGCAGCTCACAGTAGTGAGCCAGCTCTACATATAATAGAATACAGCACCACATACCTCTCACATCCAGTGACATCTCCTGTCATGTAGATCTTCTCTTCTCCTCCGTTTGACCCAGACCGCCATGACTAATTCTTTTAGCCGCATCTCGTCTCTACAGAGTTTGTTACACAGACACGTTGGAGTTCTCATAATTGGGGTCATTTATCAAACTGGTGTAAAGTAGAACTGGCTTAGTTTCCCATAGGTTGATTCTGATTGGTTGCTATGGGCAACTAAGCCAGTTCTACTCTACACCAGTTTGATAGATTACCTCAAATATCTCTATAGTGTCTAAAGCAATTATAATGTCTCCTTTCCCACACTGCCCCCACAGTAGTAATTTTCCCAACACTGCCCCCCACTGCAGTAATTTTGCCCCATACTGCCCCCAAAGTAGCAATCCCCCATAGTAATTTGCCCTCACACTGCCCCCCATGTAGTAGTTTGTCCCCACAGTAGTAATTTTCCCCACACTGCCCCCACACTGCTCCCACAGTAGTAATCCCCCCATAGTAATTTGCCCCCATGTAGTAGTTTCCCCCCACACTGCCCCCCATGTATTAGTTTGTCCCCACACTGCCCCCATGTAGTAGTTTTTCCACACAGTAGTAATTTTCCCCCACAGTGCCCCCACAGTAGTAATCCCCCATAATAATTTGCCCCCACACTGCCCCATATAGTAGTTTGCTCCCACACAGCACACTGACCCCACAGTAGTTATTTTCCCCCACACTGCCCCCACTGTAGTAATCCCCCATAGTACTTTGCCCCATGTAGTAATTTGCCCCCACACTGCCCTCCATGTAGTAGTTTGCTCCCACACAGTAAATTCCCCCACACTGTCCCCACAGTAGTAATTTCCCCCCACACTGCCCCCATGTCATAAAAGGTCCTTTTGCAGGTCCTCAAAGAAGAAGACGATGCCGGCTGCGCAATTAAGTGGATAAGGTGAGTTCATTTATTTATTTATTTTTAACTCCTCAAGCCACATTTTAGTAAGAATTCTGTATTAAGAATGCTATTATTTTCCTTTATAACCATGTTATAAGGGAAAATAATACAGTAAATTGACTTTTATCAATTTACTAACATCATCTCCTAGCAACCATGCGTGAAAATTGCATTGCATCCGCACTTGCTTGCATTCATTTCTATGGGGCCTGCGTTGCGTGAAAAAATGCACAATATAGAACATGCTGTGATTTTCACGCAACGCACAAGTGATGCTTGAAAATTACCGCTCATCTGCACAGCCCCATTGAAGTGAATGGGTCCAGATTCAGTGCGGGTGCAATGTGTTCGCCTCACGCATTGCACCCGTGCGGAATTCTCGCCCGTGTGAAAGGGGCCTTACACTTCTATTTTTTTTTAAAGCATTCTTAATTTGCAGAATTTTTCAGTTCTTCTATATAAACGAGATGAGATACGGTTGGACATGGAGGTATACAGGTTCTGTATGGTGTCCTGCAGCACATTTGCCCACAGATGTTGTAGCTGGGCCTGTAGTTCCTTCACACTTGTAGGTTGTCAAAGCTGATGTCCCAGATGGTCCCATAAATGCTCGATCGGCGATAAATCTGGCGACTGGGCAGCCAAGGAAGTGTTGTATCTGGCAGAGACATTCCTGGGAAACCCTTGCTGTGTGTGGGCGAGCATTATCCTGCTGAGAAATGCCAGTCAGAAGCCCTGCCATGAGACGGAAGACATGTGGCCGCGGGATGTCCTGCACATATCGCTGAGCTGGTAGTGTACCTCCTATCACTACTAGGAGTGACTGATGGCTCCCAGATCATCACACCAGTAGTTGGGCCAGTGTATCGCTCTACAGCAGAGGCAGGATTAAAGCACTCATCACGAGGTCTCCATACTTGGAATCAACCATCATCAGTAGAACCTGAATTCATTGATAAAGACAATTTGGTTCCAGTCTGTAGCAGTCTAGAATTCTCGTTCACGACACCACTGCAAAAAAAGATAACAGTGGCTAGCTATCAATGATAGGGCATGTAATGGGCACCATGGTAGCAAATTCCTTCTGTTAAATTCCTGTAAATGGCCCCAGGAAGAGACAAGGTTATGTAAAGAAGGCAGGGGTGGACTGGGAACTTAAAGTGTCCCTGGAAAAATGACTAAAAGTGGCCTTGTTTTGTACTCGAGTCCAAATTAATGAAAATCAGGGCCAACCCAAGTAGGTGGAGCCAGCAATTCCATAGTGTGGCACATTATACCACCCCAGCAGAGCCAAATACCACAGTCCATCACAAAATACTGCTGCCAGCAGCACAAAATACATCCCCAAAAACTTCCACTGGCCGGCCGTGAGGAGGGAACAGGCGGCCCCCTGGGTATCGGCCCATCGGGATATTTCCCTGTAAGGTCTATGGCCAATCCGCCCGTGAAAGAGGGTGCCTGTGTTTGGACAATGAAACTGTGCGAGCGGCTCGTGCTTGTTGGCGGATCAAACAATCCTACTGGTGATCTGTCTTGGCTGTCTATGCCTGCCCTAATATAACCACTACCTAAAAGCTAGGTCAGAATGGGCTAGATCGTCGAAACAACCATCCTGCTTCTCTCAGTTCAATGATGTGACCCTTCTCAAAGTCTGTCAACTGGGCAAAATGTCTTTGACTGTGTCGTAGAGGCATGTCTAACAATCAGCAAGGTACACTGCCCAAAAGTAGCCTCTGTGAGCCTTGTTATAGGGCAGCTGGGGAAGCATTTTACACGGTGTCATGGCAAAACCCAATATCTAATCAGACCACACCTGTGATCATTTTCATATCTGCCTGAGACATAACTGCAGCAATCCGACACTTCTAACTGGGAGCGTTATTTTTGTCAATAACTGTATTATATCCTGTCCAACCAGCTATGGACGATTTTGGCATTCCGTTGTTTAGAATGTATAGACAAATGATCTTTCACAGTGGCCGGCAGTAGACTGTTGTCTGCCGAAAATCTAATCTGTCAAGTTGGATTTTTTTCAGTCGTCGTCAGCAAAAAAAAAAAAGGAAAGTGCATGGCAGATCAATCGACACCATGTTGTTTTAAGTTTTGCATTTTGTCATCAGTTTCAGGTGGCCATGTGTGATCAGGAAACGGGTCATGTCATGGACGCATTTCCTGGACCGACTATTGCTCGTCTGACCTGAACTCTCATTGCAGCACGCTCTGGGTGGGTGTTTTTTTTTTTTTTTAGATGTTTTCCCATCGATTTTTCTATAGGGAATAAAAGTCTCAAAAAAACAAAATGTAAACAATGCAAGAATTTCCGGGCGTTTTTTTTACCAGCTCTTAAAACCATAGACCAGGAGTGCCCAACCTGCTGCCCTCCAGCTGTTGCAAAAGTACAACTCCCGACATGCCCAGGCAGCCCACAGCTATCAGCCTACAGCAGGGCATGGTGGGAGTTGTAGTTTTACAACAGCTGGAGGGCCGCAGGTTGAGCACCTCTGCCATAGACCATGGGACTCATTAAGACTGGTGTTTTCCATGCCGGGCATCTGTCAGCAGATTTGTACCTATGACACTGGCTGACCTGTTACATGTGCACTTGGCAGCTGAAGGCATCTGTGTTGGTCCCATGTTCATACGTGCCGCATTGGTGGGAGAAATGATGTTTTAATATATGCAAATGAGCCTCTAGGAGCAACGGGGGCGTTGCCATTACACTTAGGGGCTTTGTTTTCTCTTAAACTGTCACGCCCTCTGCACTTTGATTGACAAGACCAGGCGTGATCACATTTACACTGCTGGGCCCTGTCAATCAAAGTACAGAGGGTGCGGCAGTTGCAGAGAGAGCAGAGCATCTAGGAGTAATGACAACTCCCCTGTTGCTCCTAGGGGTTCATTTGCATATATTAAACCTTTATTCTTCTCAGCATGAAAAAAAAAACAAGAACCTCAAAAGCAAACACTGTGGGGGAATTTTTCAAGTTTTCTGAGCGCCATAAAAAAAAATTCCAGTATGCAAGTTTTTTGTTTTTTTTCCCATCTGCAACTGCAGGGTGTGCCGTGCCGTGTACTATGTCTCCGCCAGGTGCGTATATGTTATTATATATAATTGTGTGTTCCTACTTGTCCTGATTCAGTGCAGTACACTCAGTACTGTGATGTCGGTGGCAGAAGAAATGCTGCATTATTTAAATGTCACTGTTATTGCTGCTAGAAAATACAATAAATACCAGCTCTGTGTGATTTGCAGAAACTCTGGTTGCGCTGCCTATTTTCTTTCATACACAATAAAAAAAATCACTGTTTAAAGGGCTATGACTGCATTGCGTGTCCACTTCTGTAATGGCGCAGTACTTTCAAGAGCACCTGTTGGCAGGACCAACCCTATTCTATCAGGAATACAGACTGGTATGGTTGATACTGCTGATTAAAACAACACCTGTGTTAGGACAGCGCCCGAGGCCGCCTCAGCCCTGTGACAACAGATGCCGAGCTTCTCACATATGTCCTAACCCTCCCGGATCAGGCAGGACAGTCCCGGATTTCGTCCTGGGAGGTATGTCCCGCTCTCAGCTGTCTCTGAATCCATATGACGCGGAGACGGCTGATTGTAATGAGGATGCAAGGAGCAGTCCGCTCTCCGATTCACTATTCAGCTCAGCTACCAGCGCTCCGCACTGCTGATCTGTGTAGGAGGAGCGGTACAAGCCGGGAATCGGCTGCTGCTCCTCCAGCGCAGCCCACAAACGCAATGTGTGACAGCATCCTGCCTGCTGCTGCTGCTGGGAGAGCTGGAACTAGGTGAATATTTACTGGGTTTTTTTTGTTTTGTTTTTTTCTTCCTGTGAGGGGGGCACATATCTGGCCATAACTATTGTGAAGGGGCACTTCTGGGCATAACTACTGTGAAGGGTGCACATATCTAACCCTAACTATTGTGAAGGGGCACTTCTGGGCATAACTACTGTGAAGTGGGCACATGTAGGCATAACTTGTGAATGGGCACATCTGGGAATAACTATTGTGAAGGAGCACATATCTGGTTATAACTACTGTGAAGGGGGCACGTGTGGGCATAACTACGTGAAGGGTGCACGGGTGTGGGCATAACTACTGTGATGGGCACATGTGGGAATTACTACTGTGAAATGGGCACATGTAGGTATTGCTATTGTGAGGGGCACATGTGGGCATTACTACTGTGAAGAGGGCACATGTAGGCATTAGTCCTGGGAAGGGGGCACATGTAGGCATTAGTCCTGTGAAGGGGGCACATGTAGGCATTACTCCTGTGAAGGGGGCACATGTAGGCATTACTCCTGTGAAGGGGGCACATGTAGGCATTACTCCTGTGAAGGGGGCATATGTGTATATAACTATCATGAGGGGCACAGTGTGGGCATAACTACCGTGTGGTGGCATAAAGGAGGAATAATTAAAATGTGGGGGCATTAAGGAACTAGGTGGGATTGGGTGCATATAGTTATGTTTTGGGAGGAGTTAGAGGTGTGGTCTAGTATGAAAAATGTGCATATACACTCACCTAAAGAATTATTAGGAACACCTGTTCTATTTCTCATTAATGCAATTATCTAGTCAACCAATCACATGGCAGTTGCTTCAATGCATTTAGGGGTGTGGTCCTGGTCAAGACAATCTCCTGAACTCCAAACTGAATGTCAGAATGGGAAAGAAAGGTGATTTAAGCAATTTTGAGCGTGGCATGGTTGTTGGTGCCAGACGGGCCGGTCTGAGTATTTCACAATCTGCTCAGTTACTGGGATTTTCACGCACAATCATTTCTAGGGTTTACAAAGAACGGTGTGAAAAGGGAAAAACATCCAGTATGCGGCAGTCCTGTGGGCAAAAATGCCTTGTGGATGCTAGAGGTCAGAGGAGAATGGGCTGACTGATTCAAGCTGATAAAAGAGCAACGTTGACTGAAATAACCACTCGTTACAACCGAGGTATGCAGCAAAGCATTTGTGAAGCCACAACACACACAACCTTGAGGCAGATGGGCTACAACAGCAGAAGACCCCACCGGGTACCACTCATCTCCACTACAAAAAGGAAAAAGAGGATACAATTTGCACGAGCTCACCAAAATTAGACTGTTGAAGAGTGGAAAAATGTTGCCTGGTCTGATGAGTCTGGATTTCTGTTGAGACATTCAAATGGTAGAGTCCGAATTTGGCGTAAACAGAATGAGAACATGTATCCATCCTCTGATGGCTACTTCCAGCAGGATAATGCACCATGTCACAAAGCTGGAATCATTTCAAATTGGTTTCTTGAACATGACAATGAGTTCACTGTACTAAAGTGGCCCCCACAGTCACTAGATCTCAACCCAATAGAGCATCTTTGGGATGTGGTGGAACGGGAGCTTCGTGCCCTGGATGTGCATCCCTCAAATCTCCATCAACTGCAAGATGCTATCCTATCAATATGGGACAACATTTCTAAAGAATGCTATCAGCACCTTGTTGAATCAATGCCACGTAGAATTAAGGCAGTTCTGAAGGCAAAAGGGGGTCCAACACCGTATTAGTATGGTGTTCCTAATAATTCTTTAGGTGAGTGTATTTGCACATATTGTCCCTCTTTGTGTTTTTCAAAAGTTGTGAGTTATGCTTCTCACCATGCTGCTGCCTCCATGTTTCCGTCTAGTACTCTGGCCTCTGTCCCTTTAGGGCGCACTGGTTTGTCCTGTGTCTTCATTCATTTACAGTACCAGTGTGCAGTCCGGATCTAGTAACCTGCATTTTAGCCTTAATGTCCCCTCAGACTTCCCCTTGCTGCAATTTTGGTGCTCTTTCTGTATCCTGAGCTCCTGGTGCTTGCATCAGAGTCCCTGACCCCAGTTGGTCAGCTACTAACAACACCAGGACTATCACAGGTGGTAGCAGTCTAATTTCTTAGCAGCAGCTAAGGCAAGATCCCTGTACAGAGGTTAGCGGATGAATACCAGGTGAGTGCTGGAATAACACCCTTAGGCCTATTGCACACGAACGAGTGCGCTCCGTGGCCGTATTGCGGACCGCTTTTGCGGATCCACAATAGACGGGCACCGTTCCGTGTGCCTTCCGCATCACGCATGCAGACCCATTCACTTCAATGGGTCCGCAAATCTGGAGATGCTAAATGGTGCGGAACGGAAACACGGAACGGAACCCTACGGGAGCACTAAGGAGTGCTTCTGTGGGGTTTCGTCCCGTACTGCCGTTCTGCAAAAAAATACAATGGTGTCACGGCGGACAGGATACAAGAAGCACAGAATTTAAACAAAGTGTCTAGGCAAGAAGCTGGGAATGAAGGTCACCTCCTGACAAATCCCTACCAGCTCTCCCTAGACTTCTATGCCCACGTTCAGACCCTGATGGTGGAAATGACCGTGTCCCCGTGCCTAGGCTGAAGATACCCTAAAATCCCTAAGATGGTGAAAGGGGGAAAGAGGCAGCCTGCTCCCTCAGGACCTGGAGGGGGCAGGCGTCTCTCTAACAGCCTAATAAAAATTAACAGCAGCCTTATATATATCGATGCTTAGGTACATTTATTGATGTTAGTTTCACATGCGACAGTATTTATAACGTTTCGGCATACAAATGCCTTCGTCAGATACTACAGAAAAAGACAATTTGAAATCATATTAGACACAAAGAAAACATAAAGAACATAGTACATGACCAGTGATCATACAAGATTGTACAAAATCAAGTTAATTTTGGCAAATGCATCAAACGTTGCGGGAATATCAGTGGACAATACAGGTTAAGTAATCCGTATATCAGGTGCTGCAAACCGTACAAAAACAAGGAATCCAGACAGGCAAGGAGGTCTCTCATTGGAAAACTGGACCAATAAAGCTTGTTAAAATTCAAACTGTCACTCTTATATTAAGGAATATTGACAAAATATCAGGGCAAGTTCACATATATAGATAAGGCTATATTACCACTTACCTATGCCGCAAGGTGAGGGAGAAAACAAGATAGATGGACGCAGTAGAAATCAGCATGTGCTCAGCATGCTTGAACCAGAAGTGGCGTCTGAGGAGGTGAGAGGTGGGCTGACATTTTAAAAAGGCGCCTATCGTCATGCGAGGGCCGGAGCACATTCCTACAGGACGCCGATGCGCTCCAGCCTGGAACGCATCGGGCGCATGCGCAGTGGCGGCGGAGGTACGTAAGCCGGAAGTGACGCGCCAAGGCCCGGGCGAATTGACTGCTAACCAGGAAGACGGTGCGTTCCAGCATGGAACGCACTGCATCCAGTAATGTGGGGAAAATAATAGTAATGACGAATAGGCAACTATCATATTCTATCAGCCGTACTATCGTTACAGAATGGTGGAATTAGAGTGAAAAATAGGAAAAGCAGAGAAAAGAAATAGCAAGTCGCAATGAGAACAGAAAATGAGCACAGAAAATGAAGAAATACACAATAGCCCAGGTGATACACAATTTGAGAATAAAGAGAGTAAAAGAATAAAATGACATAAAGATAAGGATCACACAAAAGCTAAAAGGGAATAGGAATATGGTAATGGTAAGAAGTGACGTCATAAATATGGAATGCCGTTTCTACAGTGAAGAGAGTCGAAATATAGCGGTACAGTGCACCGGTCAGTATTAGGTGAATTGGAAAAAGGATACCCATCTGCGGCATGGAAGTATTCTAATGCACCTGAAAGAGGAACGAAAGGAATTAGGGCCATCGCATTATCATAGTTACACAGTATACACATTGTCATAGCTACACAGTATTCGCATACATATATGTTATGTAAGTTATACAAAGCTCTGAATTTCATATTCATGGTTGAGACCGTTTGGTTTTAGGCTATCTAATCTATGGATCCAGTATGCTTCCCTCATTTTCAGCAAACGGATTCGATCGCCACCTCGTCGTGGTAGCAGAACATGTTCTAGCACCTGGAACTTCAACTGTGCAATATTATGGCGCATTTGATGAAAATGGGCAGGGACCGGGAGTAGTAGGTTATTATTTCGGATTTTCGATTTGTGTTGACAGATACGTTCCCGTATCTTTTGTGTTGTCTCACCAACGTATATAAGTCCGCATGGACATTTCAACATGTAAACATGGTCAGAATCACAGGTAAAAAAATCTCATATGGGTATGGATTCCCCTGTGCGGGGATGCGAGATATGAGACCCTTTCTGTACATGTGAACATTGCATACAACGCAGACACGGAAACGTACCTTGCTTACATGTTTTAAGGAATGTTTGTTGAGGCAAGCTTTTTATAGAGCCCTCGTCTGCACGGACCAATAGATCCCGTAGGTTTTTTGGCCGTTTATTGCAAGGCAAGATGGGTTGGCCGAACTCCAGAATGTCCGGATATGCTTTACCTAGGATAGACCAATGGCCCCGAATGATGTTAAGGATCTTTTGTGCACATGGGTGGTATGTGTGAACAAAGGGTATCCGTGGTACCTGGGGCCGGATTTTGGTTTTTGGGGTAATGTTATGCTGGGTAATGGATTTAGGATAGCCTCTCTCTTGAAATCTATCTTCCATCTCTTTCAGATGTATCTCTCTTGTGGAGCTATTTTGTACAATTCTGTTGACTCGCTGATATTGTGATCCCGGTAATGCTTTTTTTGTATTAGGGGAATGGAAACTGGTAAAATGCAGTAAATTGTTACGATCTGTTGGTTTCCGGAAAAGGTCTGTTGTTAATTTGCCTGCTGTGTCACGTGTTACTGCGGTATCCAAAAAATGAATAGTGCAGTGATCATAGTGAATAGTGAATTGGAGCTCTGGGAAAATGGAATTTAAGAAGGCGTGGAACTGCAGAAGGGAGTCCAATGGGCCCCGCCAGATGCAAAAGACATCATCGATATATCGTTTCCAAACTGCTGCATGTTTGGTAAAGAGTGGGTTGGTGTAAACAAATGAATTTTCAAAATGATCCATGTAGCAATTAGCATAAGGCGGGGCCACATTGGACCCCATCGCAGTCCCACGTTTCTGTAGAAAAAATGTATCCTGGAACAAAAAATAGTTGTATGACAATACTAGTTTTAAAAGATCTAGAAAGAAGTTGAGTACTGTGGTTAGTGTGTTGGAGGTGATGAGTAACCTTTCTACTGCCTGGATACCTTTGTTATGTTGGATGGAAGTATACAAGCTGGTCACATCCCAGGTGACCAGAAAAGATTCAGCAGGTAACGGTTCAAGGTTTAGGATAATGTCTAGAAAGGATTGTGTATCCAAAAGGAAAGACTTTGTATTTCTGACAAGTGGTGTGAGAATTTTTTCCAAAAGGGGACAATATACAGGGTGGGCCATTTATATGGATACACCTTAATAAAATGGTAATGGTTGGTGATATTAACTTCCTGTTTGTGGCACATTAGTATATGTGAGGGGGGAAACTTTTCAAGATGGGTGGTGACCATGGCGGCCATTTTGAAGTCGGCCATTTTGAATCCAACTTTTGTTTTTTCAATAGGAAGAGGGTCATTTGACACATCAAACTTATTGGGAATTTCACAAGAAAAACAATGGTGTGCTTGGTTTTAACGTAACTTTATTCTTTCATGAGTTATTTACAAGTTTCTGACCACTTACAAAATGTGTTCAATGTGCTGCCCATTGTGTTGGATTGTCAATGCAACCCTCTTCTCCCACTCTTCACACACTGATAGCAACACCGCAGGAGAAATGCTAGCACAGGCTTCCAGTATCCATAGTTTCAGGTGCTGCACATCTCGTATCATCTGAAGGCAATCGTCTATGCTGTGAAGATACGAGATGTGCAGCACCTGAAACTACGGATACTGGAAGCCTGTGCTAGCATTTCTCCTGCGGTGTTGCTATCAGTGTGTGAAGAGTGGGAGAAGAGGGTTGCATTGACAATCCAACACAATGGACAGCACATTGAACACATTTTGTAAGTGGTCAGAAACTTGTAAATAACTCATGAAAGAATAAAGTTACGTTAAAACCAAGCACACCATTGTTTTTCTTGTGAAATTCCCAATAAGTTTGATGTGTCACATGACCCTCTTCCTATTGAAAAAACAAAAGTTGGATTCAAAATGGCCGACTTCAAAATGGCCACCATGGTCACCACCCATCTTGAAAAGTTTCCCCCCTCACATATACTAATGTGCCACAAACAGGAAGTTAATATCACCAACCATTCCCATTTTATTAAGGTGTATCCATATAAATGGCCCACCCTGTAGAATCAGTGGATGCGACGATGGGTCTGCCTGGGGGATTTTCTAGATTCTTATGGATTTTTGGTAAGATGTATATGACCGGGATTATGGGATGTTGTTTGGTAAGGTAATTAACAGTAGAGTCATCTATGATACCTGCGGACCTGTATTTTTGTAAGGTCAGTTTGATTTCTGCGGCAATTTTAAAGGTGGGATTATGGTCTAGTTTTTGATATACCTCACCGTCATTTAGCTGGTGGATAATTTCAGCCACATATTTTTCCTTGTCCATAATCACCATGGCTCCCCCTTTGTCAGCTGGTTTTATCACTAGTCTATTGTCCTTTTTGAGGGAATTGAGTGCCTGACGATCTGTGAGACTGAGGTTATGTGTAAATTTAAACTTCCCCTTCTTGAGATTTTTTCTAAAGCTCACTATGTCCCTTTGTACCAGACTGACAAATGTCTATACTGGTGGTTTGTTTTTTGGGGGGAAATAGGTGCTTTTGTTACGTAGGCCTAGTGTCTTCACAGAGACTGGTGTAGTGTCTTCCTGTGATGTTGGCCTTTGTTCTTTTTGTCCCCCAAATAGTGCTTTTAGTCGTACATTACGAAAGAATTTTTGTAAATCCATGTCAAGTTGGAATGTATAAAATGTATAGGAGGGACAGAAAGATAGGCCTTTCTGGAGTATAGACAGTTGTGCAGGGCTGAGAGTAACAGAAGAGATATTAACCACAAGGAATTGTACCTGTGATCGCGTTGTAACGTTACTTGTCGTATAGGACGGGCCAGTCCTATTACCTCTTCTCGGACCACGTGTGGGGCGTCGTTGTGAGTGTCCATCATCACTAGATGCGGAGTGGTACGAATCTATTGATGAGGATCGTTTATCCATCGGTTGTCTGTAGGAAGAATCAGGCCACCTATATACCCGGTTTAGGCGGTAGTCTTCTGTATCTCTTAGAAATTTCTGTCTTTTAGTGGCTTCGATCGTCTTGCGACGGTCTGTCATGGTGGTTGAGATTCTTTGTTGCAGTTGCGCATATTCATCCGATGACACAATTTCCTTCAGTTGACTCTCTGTTGTGTGTATGAGTTCCTTGGTCTCGGTTATTGCTGTCTGTAGAAATGATAAGGCGCCTTTTTAAAATGTCAGCCCACCTCTCACCTCCTCAGACGCCACTTCTGGTTCAAGCATGCTGAGCACATGCTGATTTCTACTGCGTCCATCTATCTTGTTTTCTCCCTCACCTTGCGGCATAGGTAAGTGGTAATATAGCCTTATCTATATATGTGAACTTGCCCTGATATTTTGTCAATATTCCTTAATATAAGAGTGACAGTTTGAATTTTAACAAGCTTTATTGGTCCAGTTTTCCAATGAGAGACCTCCTTGCCTGTCTGGATTCCTTGTTTTTGTACGGTTTGCAGTACCTGATATACGAATTACTTAACCTGTATTGTCCACTGATATTCCCGCAACGTTTGATGCATTTGCCAAAATGAACTTGATTTTGTACAATCTTGTATGATCACTGGTCATGTACTATGTTCTTTATGTTTTCTTTGTGTCTAATATGATTTCAAATTGTCTTTTTCTGTAGTATCTGACGAAGGCATTGGTATGCCGAAATGTTATAAATACTGTCGCATGTGAAACTAACATCAATAAATGTACCTAAGGATCGATATATAAGGCTGCTGTTAATTTTTATTGGATCTATTGGGGTGGAACCCTACAGTCAGTCTCCATACAGAGTGCGCTGAATACAGATTCTCTAACAGCCTAGACAGACAACCAAAAGAAAGCAACACCAACTTATCTTTTACTGAGCAGGAACAGCAAATCCTTCCCTCCTTCCTTCCTCTGAGCCAGACAAAAGCTATAACCCGCACAGGACACTGGGAGTGGGAGTAATTTAAACTCAAACCAACGACCCCACCCAGTGCACCTGAAGGAGGCGGAAATAGCTCAACTCTAAACAAAAACAAAAGGCTACACACGTGCTGCTAATCTGGCAGACCTCCGCACATAGCCTGAGCAGGGCATGACAAATGGCCGGATCGCGGACCCATTAAAGGGAATGGGTCCGTGATCCGCTGTGGCTGCCCCGCGGAACACACATGGTGTCACCCTCACTGATCCATGACAACCTGTCTTATGAAAATCTGTAGCAACGTTCCCGGAAAAAAAAAATATATAAGTTTTCTGTGCACTGAGGTGCACCTCAGTTTTCCAGTGCTGGCCACGCTTGTCATCCAGCTTAGGCACTCCATATGCCACTGTATGGTGCCTGTGTACCACGCAGCATTACCCCATTAATATGGCATCCAGAAGAGCATGCAATGGGTTCTTTTCTGTTTGATACCATATCATAAAGTAATTAACCTCCATTTGCCTCGGTAATAAATCAGTCATACAGAGATACACTAACGCCTCAAAAATTTTATGGGTTGGCCACTTTTGCCATATTTTTAAATAAATGTTAAATGAGTCTGTCCACAAAAAATTAATAGGGGGTTTTAGGGGAGTATGATTTTGAAGACCTATCTTCAGGATTGGTGAGGATCTGACTCCTGCCACACCAGCCAATTAGCTGTATAAAAGGGCCGCGCTGCAACCTCCTTACAGCAAAACTGTACATTGTTTAGCAGTCGCGCTTGGTATTACGGCCCAGGCCTGTTCAC
Source organism: Bufo bufo (assembly GCF_905171765.1). NCBI lineage: Eukaryota > Metazoa > Chordata > Amphibia > Anura > Bufonidae > Bufo > Bufo bufo. The sequence continues at coordinate 102,766,039 of NC_053392.1, read as the reverse complement.
TTGAATGGGATTAAGCTATGCCTAGGGCTTGTGACCAATGAACATGACATCCCTGGCCATAGTGCTTAAAGGAAACCTGTCACCGGGATTTGGTGTATAGAGCTGAGGCCATGGGTTGCTAGATGGCCGCTAGCACATCCGCAATACCCAGTCCCCATAGCTCTGTGTGCTTTTATTATGTATAAAAACCGATTTGATACATATGCAAATTAACCTGAGATGAGTCCTGTCCCTGAGATTAGTCCAGCGTGAAGTTGCCCAGCACCGCCTCTAATCCTCAGAATCTCCTCTTTGCTCCCCGACGTCAGAAAGCTAGAGCTCCATAATCTCGCGATGCGCGAGCTAGCGCATGCGCAGTGTCATCATAGTGTTCCTTCCCTGTGCTGGCATCAGCCCCAGGGAACGAACTGCGCATGCGCTAGCTCGCGCATCACGAGATCACGGCGCTCTAGCTTTCTGACGTCGGGAAGCAAGGAGGAGATTCTGAGGATGCGGGGCGGTGCTGGGCTCCTTCACGCTGGACTCATCTCAGGGACAGGACTCATCTCAGGTTAATTTGCATATGTATCAAATGTTTTTTTTTACACAATAAAAACACACAGAGCTATGGGGACTGGGTATTGCGGATGTTCTAGCGTCGATCTAGCAACCCATGTCCTCAGCTCTATACACAAAATACCGGTGACAGGTTCCCTTTAATGGAGCATTGCGACCAAACAGCTGAGTGGTGGGGTTGCTGAGAGTTGTGCCCCCACTAATCTGATATTGATGCCCTATCCTGTACATAGCTTGTCCTGCTATAGGCTGAGAAGTGTTTACAGCTTTTCCCAATCCAAGCAATGCTTAGGCCCCTTTCACACGGGCGAGTTTTCCACACGGGTGCAATGCGTGAGTTGAACGCATTGCTCCCGCACTGAATCCGGACCTATTTATTTCTATGGGGCTGTGCACATGAGCGGTGATTTTCACGCATCACTTGTGCGTTGTGTGAAAATCGCAGCAAGCTCTATTTTGTGTGTTTTTCACGCAACGCAGGCCCCATAGAAGTGAATGGGGCTGCGTGAAAATCGCAAGCATCCGCAAGCAAGTGCGGATGCGGTGCGATTTTCACACACGGTTGCTAGGAGACGATCGGGATGGAGACCCGATCATTATTATTTTCCCTTATAACATGGTTATAAGGAAAAATAATAGCATTCAGAATACAGAATGCATAGTACAATAGGGCTGGAGGGGTTAAAAAAAAATTCAAAATAATTTAACTCACCTTAATCCACTTGATCACGCAGCCTGGCTTCTGTTCTGTCTTCATCTGTGAGGAAAAGGACCTTTGATGACGTCACTGCGATCATCACATGGTCCGTCACATGATCCATCACCATGGTAAAAGATCATGTGGTGGACCATGTGATGAGCGTAGTGACGTCATCAAAGGTCCTATTCCTCAAGGAAGAAGACAGAAGAGATGATGGCTGCGCGAACAAGTGGATTAAGGTGAGTTAAATATATATATTTTTTTTTTTAACCCCTCCAGCCCTATTTTACTATGCATTCTGTATTCTGAATGCTATTATTTTCCCTTATAACCATGTTATAAGGGGAAATAATACAATCTACACAACCTTGAACCCAAACCTGAACTTCAGTGAAGAAGTTCGGGTCTGGGTACCACATTCAGTTTTTTATCACGCACGTGCAAAACGCATTGCACCCGTGCGATAAAAACTGAACCACGGAACGCAATCGCAGTTAAAACTGACTGCAATTGCGTACCTACTCGCGCGGGTTTGTCGCAACGCATCCGGACCTTATCCGGACACGCTCGTGTGAAAGAGGCCTTAAACCGGCACAATTCTGTTATTTTGCTACCAAGTCCCCCTAGACTTCAGTATCTGGATCTGCCTCTTAATAAATTAGGCGCATCTCACACCAGTGCAAGGAGATCAAACCTGGCGTATGTGTATGTCAGTCTTGATAAACGTCCCACATTGACCTAAATGTACTATTGTTCAACCAAATTCTGGTGTAATATGAGCCAAAATTTGTTGCAATTTGGCACATCACATTTTAGACTTTGACAAAGCAAGTTTTTGAAGCAAAAGGAATTATTCACTGTGCCTCATGCAACCAGGGGACATGTCTTAACAGGGAAGAGGCATGGTTCAGTGGGAAAAGGACATGGTTTCAGGTGCACCATTTTGCACAAAAATTTTGGTGCAAAATTCTGTTGCAAAGTAAACCAACCGAACATTTTTTTTCTGTTCTGTTTTTTGCGTTCTGTATACGGACCATATACGGAACCATTAATTTCAATGGATCCACAGAAAAACGGAAGGTACTCTGTATGCCTTCCATTTCCGTATTTCCGTTTTTCTGTTCAAAGATAGAACATGTCCTATTATTTTCTGCATAACGGACAAGGATAGTACTGTTCTATTAGGGGCCAGCTGTTCAGTTCCGCAAAAACGGAATGCACATGGACGTCATCCGTATTTTTTGCGGACCACAAAATAGTGAAAAAGCCATATGGTCGTGTGCAAGAGGCCTTATGCAACAAATTTAGCAGTCAGCTTGAGCCACTGTGATACATTTGTCCGATCTTCAGATTGCCTAGAAGCCCCCATACACAGTCTCTGATGGGATCTCCTGACTTTATCCCGACAGATGAATATTGACTATTGACAAATGTCTCTGGCTGTGGCTTTATCAGATCTCCCCATAGAATACACATACACATTCGGCTGAACCTGTATGGAGGAGTTGTTAGGGCGTCGGGAGAGATAGCTGACGTCCGAACGATTGTTCAGTGTATGTGTATTCAATAACGAGAGCTCAGAAAGCTGCTGGTAGACACTTCTGGTGGGGGTTTATCTCCTGGGAGAACAATAGGATCGGGAGAAGATATTCACATAATCTGTTGGGGGAGAGTCGTTAGCTCTCAATACACATTAGGCTCCATTCACACGTACGTTGTGTGTTGCGGATCCGCAACACACCCGCCCGGCACCCCTATAGAAATGCCTATTCTTGTCCGCAAGCTGCGGACAAGAATAGGACATGTTCTATCTTTTGCGGAGCTGCGGACCTGAAGATCGGGGCCACACTCTGCAAATGCGGATGCTGACAGCACACTGTGTGCTGTCCGCATCCATTCCGTCCCCATAGAAATTGAATGGGTCTGCACCCGTTCCGCAAAATTGCGGAACGGATGCGGACCCATTTGCGGACGTGTGAATGGAGCCTTAGGCCTCATGCACACGACAGTATTTTTTCACGGTCCGCAAAACGGGGTTCCGTTGTTCCGTGATCCGTTTCCGTTTTTTTTTTCGTGTGTCTTCCTTGATTTTTGGAGGATCACCAGACATGAAAAGTGAAAAAAAAATCTAAGTCAAGTTTGCCTTGAAAATGATAGGAAAAAAACGGACATGGACGCGGATGACAATCTTGTGTGCCTCCGTGTTTTTACGGACCCATTGACTTGAATGGGTCCGCGAACCGTTGTCCGTGAAAAAAATAGGACAGATCATATTTTTTTTAACGGACTGGAAACACGGATCACGGACGCGGATGACAAACGGTGCATTCTCTGAGTTTTCAACGGACCCATTGAAAGTCAATGGGTCCGCAGAAAATCACGGAAAACGGAACAACGGACACGGAACCCAACAACGGTCGTGTGCATGAGGCCTTAGTCTGTTGGCCGAACACGCAGTTTTTGGTAGGTTCGGGTGAGAAAACACTAAAATGTTTGGGGGCCTTAAAGGGTATTCAGGGGAGCTGCAGGGGGTACAGGGCCACCGTTCTCATGATCAGTGGGGGTCCAGCAGTAGGACCTCCACCGATCTAATAGTTATCCCTGTAGGTAGGGGTTAACTTTAACCAATGGAATACCCTTTTATATTTACACTGCCTACAACAAGATTAGTAATTCTGCCCCATTGTCTAGACTGGATACAACTGTGTCCACTTCTCACCTGAGAGCAGGAGGCCAAAATGATTGTAGAACGTTGTATCTAAACTTCTCATTTAGGGCACTTTCACACTTGCGGCAGAGGATTCCGGCAGGCAGTTCAGTTCCCGGAAAACGTATGCAAACTAATGGCATTTGTCAGACGGATCAGGATCCTGATCCGTCTGACAAATGCATTGAAATGCCGGATCCGTCTCTCTGGTGTCGTCCGGAAAAACGGGACTGGCATTTATTTATTTTTCAAATTTTTTGCGGTCTGAGCATGCAATGCCGGATCCGTTTTGCCGGAACACTAGGGGCCGGATCCAACAATAATGCATTTCAATGGGAAAAAAACCCGGACCTGGCATTCAGGCAAGTGTTCCGGAATATTGGACGGAGTTAAAACCGCAGCATGCTGCGGTATTATCTCCGTCCTGAAAAGTAAAAAAGACTGAACTGAAGACGTCCTGATGCATCCTGAACGGATTGCTCTCCATTCAGAATACATTAGGATAAAACTGATCAGTTATTTTCCGGTATTGAGCCCCTAGGATGGAACTCAATGCCGGAAAAGAATAACGCTGGTGTGAAAGTACATTTAGTCATCATGCTTTAGTCACATAAAACCTAAAAAAAAAGATAGTAGAAGACAACTCATGGCGGGTCATTTGTCATGTTCGTCTGCAGTGGATTAGCCTGCCACTATTTTGCATAGTATTTATAGTCACACAGCAGGTGATGAATTAGACAATGCGCCTTGTATTCGTCACGGCACAGGTGGATCGTGTGCAGTCAGACTACTCGTGCAAAAGTGCAGAGAAAAAGTTGCATAATAGATATAAAAAAATCTCATATTGGATATAAAAAGTCGCAGCCGTACATATATGTTTATGAACAGGCGCACGTCTACCATCAACTAAATTGTCGCACGGCCCAACACAAAGAAGATGAACAGAACTACGCCACCCCTGGAGTGAGGTAAACATTAGAATGTTTTTGTGCTTAATTTATACTAAAAAAGGTTCATCTACATAAATAGGATAACAAAAATGCACACAAAAAATGTCACCAGAATTAGTCTAAAACTGAAAATTGTCAAACGAGGTGCAATGCCTCAAAAACTCATTAGTAATTGTGCATAAAACAATTACATTCAAATGTAGGAAAAATTTGACTAAGGTTATAACCAGTGATGGTCAGTTCGCAGTGTTCGCCAGCGAACACATGCGGGCTGCCATCTTTAGTAAGGTAGACTCACCCGTCCGGCGATGCACAGGTAAGCCCTTACCTGTGCCTGTGCCGGGAGCCGGTCTGAAATCAAATGCGGTCACCGGGAGCGGGCAGTTCCGAGAACAGCCCGATGAAGGCCCCCGGCAGCTGTTCCATGCACACAAACGTATTTTGTTTCCGTGTCCGTTCCGTTCCTTTTGCGGATCAGATGCGGACCCATTAATTTCAATGGGTCCGCAAAAAATGCGGACAGCACATCGTGTGCTGTCAGCAATAAGTATGTTGGTTCCGTAGCCCCGCAAAAAAATTGAACATGTCCTATTCTTGTCCGTTTTAGGCATTGTTACAATAGATCTGCAATTTGCCTACCGCAAAACACATATGGTCGGGTGCATGTTGCCTAAGGCCTCATGCACACGACCGTTGTTTTGTTCCGCATCTGAGCCGCAGTATTTGCGGCTTGGATGCGGACCCATTCACTTCAATGGGGCTGCAAAAGATGCGGACAGCACTCCGTGTGCTGTCCGCATCCGTTGCACCGTTCCGTGGTCCGCAAAAAAAATATAACCTGTCCTATTCTTGTCCGTTTTGCGAAAAAGAATAGGCAGTTTTATTAATGGCTGTCTGCGCCGTTCCGCAAATTGCAGGACGCACACGGATGCCGTCAGTGTTTTGCGGATCCGCAATTTGCGGACCGCAAAACACACAACTGTCATGTGCATGAGGCCTCAGGCCTCTTGCACATGAACGTTTTTTTTCCCCCCCGTTTGCGTTCCGTTTTTTGCGTTCCATATATGGACCGTATACGGAACCATTCATTTCAATACTCCGTATGCCTTCCATTTCCGTATTTCCGTTCCGTTGAAAGATAGAACATGTCCTATTATTGTGCGCATAACCGACAAGGATAGTACTGTTCTATCAGGGGCCAGCTGTTCCGTTCCGCAAAAAATGGACTGCACACGGACGTCAGCGGGTCCGCAATACACAAGCACTGGCCATGTGCACCCCGCATCATGGATGCGGACCCATTCACTTGAATGGGTCCGCAATCCAGGAGATGCGGTGCAGTGCGAAACGGAGGCACGAATCAGAAGCCCATGGAAGCACTAAGGAGTGCTTCCGTGTGTTTTCTGTCTGTGCCTCCGCACCGCAAAAAAGTAGTGCGGATCGCAGACCCCATTTAAGTGAATGGGTCCGCGATTCGCATGCGGCGGCCTCACAGTCGGTACCCGTGCATTGTGGACCCCAAGTGTGCGGCACAGTGAATTTTTCTTCATGGCTTACTTGCTTCATCAATATATCTGAGATGGAATGCGCCAAATAAGTAAATGATAACCGTTATGTGTATCCCAGTGAACTTTATTTTTGCAAAGGCAGAAAACCCCTTTAATTACAGAATAAATATTGCTTTGACTATTTGTTCTACGATGCAGGCGTAGGATCGCTGAGTATCCACCATTGTCATCAACTAGGGACCGGAGGGGTTGGTAGCACACACCAACATCCAGATCATCCGTGCGCTTTCCGCATTTGTATGTCCGTTCCGCAAAAAGTTAGAATATGTCCGCAAAATTGTGGATCACATATCCATTGAAGCAGGCACGGGCCAGTTCCCTCCAGTTCTCCAGATCCGGTTGTTAAAATTACAACTGGATCGGAGAACGGTGTTACCGGCTGAGTCCCGATCCGGTGCTCTGGCGGCGGCAGGGCAGCTGGAGACGTTCGCTTCCAGCGCTTCGCCCGCCACTGATAGTTTAGCTCCTTAGTTGGGTGGTATGTGTGTGTAGTGTATATATGGTGCATTTATCTATGTGTACCATGTATATGGTGTATTTATGTATGTTGCATATACAGTATGTAAACATGTGTCGTGATGCCGCGTGTCCGCCGTTGAGTGGGGAACCTGTTGTTAAAAATTTGAATCCCACCCCTGAATTGAAGTCGATGGGCCAGATTTATCATTAGCTCAAGTCAGAATAATGGAGTGAAAAAGTCGCAAATTTTTGCACAATCACTAAAACTGCGCAAAAATTTGCGTCTTTTTTCTGCTCTGCACTATGCTCGCCAGTTTTCTGAAAGTGGGCGTGTTTTCTTATGTAAGTGAATCTCTAGACAGATTTACTATTGCGACTATTTAAAAAGTCGCAAAAAAATGCGCAATTTCACTCCAGTGAGGACCATGCTTATCTTATGAGACTTTTTAATAGAACATGCGACTTTTTCGTAAAGATGTGCGACTTTTGTAAAGCCGCTTACTGACGGATAAACTGCTACCGTCAAACCACATTTATCACAGTCTTAAAGGGCCAATCATAAATCTGACTTTAGCCATATGTGAAAGCGGAGTGAGCTGTCAGAGTCATGATAAATCTGGCCCGTAGACTGCATCAGTATTTTGCGGACTGCAAAACAGATCCAGTCGTGTACGCGAGACCTTATTTGAATATTCTCTAAATTTCATGCACTGATCCTGAAGAGGAGGGTGCACCAAACCTGATGCTGCGCCTGCAGAAAGTCATTCTGAAGATGCTCAGGCTCTGGCGATGGAAAGAAATCCAATTTAATGCACAGAAGCACACAGAGGAGAGAGTGAAGTTTCCTTCAGTTCATTTGGCGATACTAATCCCCTTCATCTGCGAGGGCCTTTAAATGCCGGAGAACAAAGCGCGGCTTTTTCACAGCAGCCGGTGTTCATATCGGTGCTGAGTGATGACCGCTGTGTTTACAGAGGAAATATGTCAGACTGCGTTCATCCAGTCGGTGATGATAATCACAGTATTGTTTTATCTACTTTGTCGAAGTCCAATTTATATGTTCGAGGTAGTTCAATTTAGGCTACATTCACACGACAGTAAGTATTTTGCGGTCTGTAGATTTCAGATCCGCAAAACACGGATACCGGCATTTTGCAGACCACACATGGCCAGCGCTATATAGAAAATGCCTATTCTTTCCTGCGATTATGGAGAAGAATAGGACATGCTCTATATTTTTGCGGGGCCGCGGAACGGAACAACGGATGCGGACATCACACTGTGTGCTGTCCGTATCTTTTGTGGCCCCATTGAAATGAATTGGTTTGCATCCGTTCTGCAAAATTGCAGAACGGATGCGGACCCGTTCATACGGTCGTGTGAATGTAGCCTTTTAAGCACATTTTTCATCCATTTGAGCCATTTCCGTTATTGCATGCAGGACTTGTTTGCCACTAAAAAAAGGTATCTCAGACGAAAATCGCTAAAATGGATGCAAAATGTGCATAACGGATGCAACAGAATTTGTCTTTTTACAGGATCCTGTTTTTTTTTTTCTGTTCTTCTGACGGAAAATAAAACGGTCACGTGAAAACAGCCTTAGGGTATTACTAGGGTCCGTTCACATGGCTGATTTTCAAAATACACCTGTAAAAAAATCAGCACTGAATCCAAGTAGATTTTTACGCCTCAAAATTATGTGCTTTTTTGATGCATTTTATGACGCACTTTTCAGGCAGATTTTTTACTTTATTAAATTCTGTATTACTTTTCCCACAAGGGTATGTGCACATCTCAAATGGTGCGTTTTTTTTCTGCTTCCAATTAATTTGAATGGGAAAATTCCAAGATAGGCATGTAACAAAGAAGCGAGTGATGCTTCCCATTGAAATTAATGGGAGGCTGTTTTGAGGAGTTTATTGGAACAGATTTTGACGCAAAAACGCTCCAAAATCCGTGTAAAAAAGCTCTGTGTGAACTGACCCTTAGGCGTAGTGGCCAGTGCAAAAGCTGCATGATCTTAGAATTACAAAAAAATAAATATATATATCGAAAAAAGGAACGTGGAAAACCAAAAAGATGATCAGAAAAAAATTCCAACCAAAATATATGGCCTCTTTCACACAACCTTTTTTTTTCCCCCCGTTTACAGGCCGTTTTTTGCGGTTCGTATACGGTCCGTATATGGAACCATTTATTTCAATGGTTCCGCAAAAAAAACGTAAAGTACTCTGTATGCATTCCGTTTCCGTATTTCGGTTTTTCCATTCCGTTGAAAGATAGAACATGTCCTATTATTGCCCGCAAATCACGTTCCGTGGCTCCATTCAAGTCAATGGGTCCGCAAAAAAAACTGAACACATACGGAAATGTATCCGTTCCGTTTTTGCGGAACCATCTATTGAAAATGTTATGCCCAGCCCAATGTTTTCTATGAAATTAGTGTATACTGTATATGCCATACGGAAAAACGGAACAGAGAAATGGAAGCACAACGGAAACAAAAAACGGAACAACGGATCCGTGAAAAAGCCATACGGTCGTGTAAAGGCCTAGTTCACACGAACGTGTGTGATCCGTGGCCGTATTGCGGCCCGCAAATTGCGGGCCGCAATACACGGCCACAGTTCCGTTTGCATTCCGCATCACGGATGCTGACCCATTCACTTCAATGGGTCCGCAAATCCGGAATTGCGGAACGACCAAACGGAATGGGACCCCTCGGAAGCACTACATAGTGCTTCAGTGGGGTTGCGTCCCGTACTTCCGTTCCTCAAAAAGATAGAACATGTCCTATCTTTTTGCGGAACAGGCGGATCGCGGACCCATTAAAGTGAATGGGTCCGCAATCCGATGCGGCTGACCTACGGCCGGCGATCGTGCATTGCGGCCCGCAATTTGTGCAGGCGGAGTGTGCAGGCGCGGGATATCGGCACTAGACCGGTGGGTCTAGCGCTGTCATTCAAAGGACATGAGGGCGTGATTAGACGCAGAAGGAACGGGCAGAAGCAGCATAAACCCGCCTCCGAGTGCTCAAATTCCTCATTTGCATATTTTTAAAAGTTGCTTTTTGTGTCAGACCGGACCTTCTACATGAATAAAGGTACGGTTTTTGCCTGCGTCATCAGGCCTACCAGGCTATATGCCTTGTAGGGTAGGCTTGATCTGGGTGACAGAGCCTCCTTAAGGAATTGTGGGCCCTCAGACACGTTCCTTAGGCCTGAATTGTCCCTGGCATCTACATTGAAAATTGAAAAAAAAAATCACATATTCAAGTATTGATTGGAAGCAGTAGTTCCCTACTCTAAGCAGTTGTACTCCATTACACTAAATGTGTTCTGTCTTTTCTCTACCCCATGAAGGTGTGATAACTGCTCTTGTCTAGACTCTCCGCTGTCGGTGGTTATTGACAGAACACTAAACTGCCACTATAAAGCATATAGAAGGAAAAGCGGCGCACCATCCTGTAAAGTGAATCTCCAGGCATGCCTCACAAATACTTGGAATGTCTCCTAGTCATTGCGCAGGAATGTCTGATGGACTGACTGAGCGCAGACCCAGCATATGCTGAGAATACAATAGGAACTGCCTAAACGTCAGAAAGTAATGTCAGTATAAAGGGGCAGGATGCAGGCGAATCCAGTTCGGTGCCAGGAATACTATGGAAAAAAACAAGTCAGTGTTTGCCTGGGGCTTATAGGAGTCTGTGCATGCTCTCTGCAAATTGATGACCAGATAAGAGTCAGGAATGCTACCATGCAGTCTGCCGTGTTATTCCCCGCAGAGAAAAAAATCATCCAAAGTGTTTTTACTTCGTACCTGGCACCAAGACATTAGCAGCAGATCCTTTTAAAGGCCCCTTTACACTGCCTGAGGTTCGGGTAGATTATCGATAGCGAGCAATTATACAGTGTCGGTGTAAAAGTGGCGCCGATTATCCACTGAAGTAGCAGAACGCTTGTTCATCGGGTAGTGGGATCGTTCCCGCGGTCACCTAGCAATGAGTCTGTATGGGGACGAGCACTGGCATTAGTGATCACTGCTCCCCATACTGTGGAGGAGATCGCTGCAGCGGTCTCCTTCACTAAGGAGCAGGCGATTGTAGGGAAGAAATGTTTCCTTCCCAACAATCGTCTGCTCGAGCAGTGTAAAGGGGCCTTATGTCCTCATTTTTTAGGTGCGGCCTCAATGCATTGGCTCATTTTCCCAGCACATCCCACAGAAGATCCATCAGATTAAGATCTGGGGAATTTGGAGCACATGTCAGCACCTTGATCTCTTTGTCATGCTCCTCAAACCATTCCTGATGCATTTTTGCAGTATGGCAGGTGATATTACACTGCTGAAAGAGGCCACTGCTATTAGGAAATATATCTTACCATGAAGGTATGAATTTGGTCTGTTCAACGTTTAGGTAGATGGTACGTGCCACATGAATACCAAGACAGAAAGGGGGAGATTTATCAAACTGGTGTAAAATAGAACTGGCTTAGGCTACTTTCACACTAGGGTTTTTACTGGATCCGGCAGGAATGCAATTGCAGTCAGTTTTGACTGCGATTGCGTTCCGATGTTCAGTTTTTATCGCGCGGGTGCAATGTGTTTTGCACGCGCGTGATAAAAAAAACGACTGTGGTACCCAGACCCGAACTTCTTCACTGAAGTTCAGGTTTGGGTTCGGTGTTGTGTAGATGTTATTATTTTCCCTTATAACATGGTTATAAGGGAAAATAATAGCATTCTGAATACAGAATGCATAGTAGGTGATGGACCCTGTGATTGGAGCATGTGATCTGACGTCACCAAAGGTCCTTTAGCCCATAGTTCATCTTTTTAAAGAACTAAAGACCGGGAGAACTACGCGAACAAGAGGACAAGGTGAGTTAATTTTTTTTATTTTTTAACCCTCAATTGATCACCTACTAAGCATTCTGTATTCAGAATGCTATTATTTTCCCTTATAACCATGTTATAAGGGAAAATAATACAGTGTATAGACAGTCACCTAGCAACCGTGCGTGAAAATCGCACTGCATCCGCACTTGCTTGCGGATGCATGCGATTTTCACGCAACTCCATTCACTTCTATGGGGCCTGCGTTGCGTGAAAAACGCAGAATATAGAGCATGCTGCGATTTTCACGCAACGCATAAGTGATGCGTGAAAATCATCGCTCATCTGAACAGCCCCATTGAAATGAATGGGTCCAGATTCAGTGCGGGTGCAATGCGTTCACCTACCGCATTGCACCCGCGCGGAAATCTTGCCCGTGTGAACGCAGCCTTATCTTTAACATAGCCAAGACGGATCCGTCATGAACTCCATTGAAAGTCAATGAAGGATGGATCCGTTTTCTATTGTGGCAGAGAAAACGGATCCGTCCCCATTCTTGGGGGTCATGCCGGATCCGTCTTGCTCCGCATCCCAGGACGAAAAGAAAACTACAACATGTTGCGGTTTGCTCTCCGGTATGAGAACGCAACTAAATGGAACGGAATGCATTTTGGAGCATTCCGTTCAGTTCAGTTTTGTCCCCGTTGAGAATGAATTGAGACAAAACTGAAGCGCTTTTTTTCCAGTATTGAGCCCCTATGACGGATCTCAATACCGGAAAACTAAAACGCTAGTGTGAAAGTAGCCTTAGTTGCCCACAGCAACCAATCAGCTTCCACCTTTCATTTTTCAGAGCTCCTTTGGAAAATGAAAGGTGGAATCTGATTGGTTGCTATGGGCAACTAAGCCAGTTCTACTTTACACTAGTTTGATAAATCTCCCCGAAAGGCCCCTTTACACTGCTCAACTGAGCAGACAATTATCAGGAAGGAAGTGTTCCTTCCCGACAATCGCCTGCTCGTCAGTGGAGGAAACCATTGCATTTACATGCAGCTATCTCCTCCACAGTATGGGCAGTGATCACTAATGCCATCACTTGTCCCCATACAGAATCATTGTTTGCTGGCAGCAGAGGCTGTTTAGATGGCATGATCTGCTGCCGTTATACAAATATTTAGGTGACTACATGAAAGATCCAATTACCTGATGAACTAGGACTTCATTCATTTAACGGGTAATCCACGGCACCTTTACACTGGCAGACTATCACTAACGAGCATTCCTATGATGTTCAGGCAGTGTAAAGATACCTTAAGGTTACCCAGTATAACTGGTACACTGGAGGTGGTGTGCCCAATCCTTCAGGGGCAGCGGTGCCGCCGTCCGGTTACTGGCTTGGTATTGTTTCTGGTTATTGTTCTCCGATTTTGTCCTGTCATTTTCTTCTGGTATTGATCTCTTGATTCGGTGCAGTTTTTGTCTCTTCTGGTCCGACCTGGCTTGTCTGTTTCTGCTTTGGTACTATACGGTTTAGGCCGATCTATCGTTAGTTTATTATTTTGTCTCCATTGTTCCTTTTCTGTATAGGCCCCAGGAGGGACTTTCGACCAGTTGTGGGTCGTCATTTATGGCAAATCGTGCAAGTAGATAGGGGCAATGGTTGGAGTAGCTCAGGAGCTCACTAGTCCCTTTCATGACAATAACATTGCCCAGGGGATTGCTCTGCTTCTGGTGATTGCCTTCTTCCCACAGTACATCCTGATGACATCTTTTGCCCAGATAAACAGGATTCATCAGAGCAAGCAAGCTTTCTCCGTGCCCATTGTAGACCCTTTTGGCAGTAGACAGGGGTCAGCATGAGCACTCTGGTTGGTCTAAAGCTATGAAGCTCCATATGCAGCATGCTATGACAGACTGTGTGATCTGATACCTTTCTATCAATTTCTAGTAGTAGTACAGTATGTAGTACAGTTCTGAGGGACCAGACCGACTAGCCTTCACTCTTTACACACTAGTCTTGGGTACTGTGACTGTTTCTGGTTGTCCTTCCTTGGACCTACTTTTTGGTAGGTACTACTGCTAAGTCCCACTATGTGCCAAACATGGGCACTTTAAACTTCTGTATATGTAATGTCAATGTATTTCTGTATATAGCTGTAATTCCTCATAACAGGCTGTTTTAGATGAGTGTCATTACATCTATTCACCCCTAGTTGGTGCTGCTAATGCAGTGTGGAACAGTAGACAAGGAAGGAAGTTAGCTGAGGAGAAGGTAGGAAGTTGATGGAGGTGTGGAACAGCACAAGTCCAGTATGTAGTTGCCACTTTAGCCCCTTGGCCCTGATCAAGCTGAAGGAGTGTGGGCAGATCTCTTACAGCTACCTAGCACGGACCAAAGAGTCAATGTATGGATATGGAGCAAGTCTAGTGGAGGTAGAAACTGCATTAGCTTATGGACTCCACAGCACCAGTGACCGGGAGAAGCCTAAAAGCACCTGGACACAGCCGGACGACTAGGCGCCAAGTTGTCAATTATCACATGCCCCTATGGACATTGTGGACCCGAGTTTCAGGGAGCATCCTGCACAAATAATAGAGCAGAGGATTTTGCCTGCCGTTAGGGAGACCGCCCTGTGGATTGCTAATTACAAGTAAGAAGTTATTATATCCAGTACCTGAGTGCTAGAGGGTGGATCTAGTGTAGACAGATATAAGAAGGAATCTCTCCCACCTGTTTGAAAGGAAACTCTGCAAGCTACCTTTGCCAAGCCTGGTACAAGGATTACAGCTGAGCTAATATTTGGATTATTACTTTTGCTATACAGGGAGTGCAGAATTATTAGGCAAATTGTATTTTTGAGGATTAATTTTATTATTGAACAACAACCATGTTCTCAATGAACCCAAAAAACTCATTAATATCAAAGCAGAATATTTTTGGAAGTAGTTTTTAGTTTGTTTTTAGTTTTAGCTATTTTAGGGGGATATCTGTGTGTGCAGGTGACTATTACTGTGCATAATTATTAGGCAACTTAACAAAAAACAAATATATACCCATTTAAATTATTTATTTTTACCAGTGAAACCAATATAACATCTCAACATTCACAAATATACATTTCTGACATTCAAAAACAAAACAAAAACAAATCAGTGACCAATATAGCCACCTTTCTTTGCAAGGACACTCAAAAGCCTGCCATCCATGGATTCTGTCAGTGTTTTGATCTGTTCACCATCAACATTGCGTGCAGCAGCAACCACAGCCTCCCAGACACTGTTCAGAGAGGTGTACTGTTTTCCCTCCTTGTAAATCTCACATTTGATGATGGACCACAGGTTCTCAATGGGGTTCAGATCAGGTGAACAAGGAGGCCATGTCATTAGATTTTCTTCTTTTATACCCTTTCTTGCCAGCCACGCTGTGGAGTACTTGGACGCGTGTGATGGAGCATTGTCCTGCATGAAAATCATGTTTTTCTTGAAGGATGCAGACTTCTTCCTGTACCACTGCTTGAAGAAGGTGTCTTCCAGAAACTGGCAGTAGGACTGGGAGTTGAGCTTGACTCCATCCTCAACCCGAAAAGGCCCCACAAGCTCATCTTTGATGATACCAGCCCAAACCAGTACTCCACCTCCACCTTGCTGGAGTCTGAGTCGGACTGGAGCTCTCTGCCCTTTACCAATCCAGCCACGGGCCCATCCATCTGGCCCATCAAGACTCACTCTCATTTCATCAGTCCATAAAACCTTAGAAAAATCAGTCTTGAGATATTTCTTGGCCCAGTCTTGACGTTTCAGCTTGTGTGTCTTGTTCAGTGGTGGTCGTCTTTCAGCCTTTCTTACCTTGGCCATGTCTCTGAGTATTGCACACCTTGTGCTTTTGGGCACTCCAGTGATGTTGCAGCTCTGAAATATGGCCAAACTGGTGGCATCTTGGCAGCTGCACGCTTGACTTTTCTCAGTTCATGGGCAGTTATTTTGCGCCTTGGTTTTTCCACACGCTTCTTGCGATCCTGTTGACTATTTTGAATGAAACACTTGATTGTTCGATGATCACGCTTCAGAAGCTTTGCAATTTTAAGAGTGCTGCATCCCTCTGCAAGATATCTCACTATTTTAGACTTTTCTGAGCCTGTCAAGTCCTTCTTTTGACCCATTTTGCCAAAGGAAAGGAAGTTGCCTAATAATTATGCACACCTGATATAGGGTGTTGATGTCATTAGACCACACCCCTTCTCATTACAGAGATGCACATCACCTAATATGCTTAATTGGTAGTAGGCTTTCGAGCCTATACAGCTTGGAGTAAGACAACATGCATAAAGAGGATGATGTGGTCAAAATACTCATTTGCCTAATAATTCTGCACGCAGTGTATAGATGAACTGTACTAACTACCCTGAGACAATTGATCAAGTAAAAGTTCAGTTGTTCACAACCATTGACTCCTCATCCTTTCTACCACCTTCCTTCGCACCTAATGGTGTTGGCGTCATGAACACCAGGGACCCTTCCTCCAAGGCCCCTAAAAACCCATTCCACCAAGGGCACCTCAACCATCATCTGGCGGGATTCCCTGGACAAACAGAGTGTACCCTGAAGGAACTGGTGCTGTCCTTCCCATCACTGCACACCAACCCAGGGAGCGCTGCTAACCGTGAGTAAAACAACTACTACCCCCATCGGCCCACCGTAGCTCACGTGTTGCCCCTGCGGACCCCTGGGGAACACCCCACAGAACCTGCTGTGACAGAGTGGTGCAGATGAATGCTGAAATGCGTGGTAATCCATACTGCCTCTAGAACGGACAAGAACTGTATATCGGGAGCTTCATGAAACGTGTTTCCCTAGTTGATCAGCTGCACATAACCTAAGATCACCAATCATGTACAATGCTAAGAGTAGGCTGTCGTTTGGTATAGCATTCTACCATTGGCCTCTGAAGCACAAAAAGAAAATGTTTTCTTTGGAGTGATGAACCACATTTTACTATGTGGCAGTCTGATGGATGAATGTGATTGCAGCAGATGCCTCAAGAATGCTACCTACCTGAATGCATAGTGCTTTCTGTAGGATTATTAGTATTGGTTCCAGCTGCCGTTCCTGCTCCTGTCTATGGACCATGACAAATCTCAAGTATAGGCATCCAGACTTTTTTAGCTTTAAAGGATCAGCAGCTCAGAAATCTTGTGCAGTCCAAGACCTCATCGGCAGCATCTCTATATATTCTCATTCATCCTGTGCTTTGCCTATAAGGTTTCTTGGTTACTAAGGCAGTAAAGACTTGTTGAAGGACAACCTGTTGATAAGCCAATCTGTTTTCTGATTTCTACTGCCTGTCTACTGATATAATTCAGTCTGCAGCTATTTATTGACCTATATGAAGTGGCTGCAGAAATCTCCTGACTATCAGCATCCACTGAACTGAAAATGGGAGTATGGGGCTAAGCAAATGGAAGTGAAATCAATACCAGATAAAGCCCATGAGCAAGAGTGGCACTGTTTTGAGAAAAATATTATCCTTTCTTCTAATTCTGCAGTTCTCTTTTAAGAACAAAAGACCAGACAATACTTAAGGTTGCCCATACACCACCAATAGTTGTGGGCCAGTTTCCCAGTATGCATGCATCAATCACTCCCGGGCAGTGCAGGTTTCTGAAGAATTTACGTTTTTGTTTTTTACGGATGACATTTTTATAGAAAAAACTAAGTATAAAAATTCACCCTCGGACTCACCCACTTTTTGGCAGTAAGGTGGAACAGGGGGTTCATAAATGTGGTGCTCATTCTGACCACCACGTATATCAATATATTCACACCAGGCAACTGGCATAAATACACTGGTAAATCACCTGCTTCCTATGTATTACATAACTGCCTACCTGCAGCCACCACTCCCCTAGTGCGTAGAAATTTACAATTCATCTGTTTTCACTGAGCTCCCCCTAATTTACTCTGAGACAGCTGATCGTCTGGGGCCAGGGTGTCGGGCCCTGCCGATCAGATATTGCTGGTCTATCCTGAGGATTAGTTTAGTTAGCATCAACCTTTTTAGGCATTAGAGATCCACATCTTGGCCAGACGATCAGCTATAAATTTTTGTGTAACAGGCTGTTAACAGGCCATAGCAGCCTGCTAGGTGGAGCTGGTTACCTCTACCCACAATGAGGAGTTAAATCAGGACAGTCAGTGTTGAGACAGTGAATGTTTGTACAGTGAAGTTTGCTGAGGCATAGAACACAGCCCTGAAGAAAGCTAGTCAGCAAGATATATTTGAAAAGCATATCAGTGTCAAGAGGAGGTGCATGTCGAAGCTCTGTGGAGATAAACTAAAGTTTATAGGCACTGCAGCAAACTTGTTCCAGAGATTCAAGTCTTCTGGTACCTGGAAAGACTTACAATGGCAGAATCCGTATATGCCCAGTATACTGCATCCCACCATGGAAACCTTTAGTACCATTAACTGTGAGTATGCAACCTGTAAAAAAGGTGCAGAACTTAGCCTGACGTTGGGGGAATGCCCCATGGTTGCATGCCCCCATTTTAATATGGCATACAATGTAGTTGGAAGCGGGGGAAAAAAATCCAAATGGGGTGGGGGGAAAAAACACACAATTCCGCCACAAATTTACATGTTTTTTTCTCTACGGCATTTCCTATGCAGTAAAACTGACCCATGCTCTTGATTCTTTGGTTCAGTACGATTACACAAATATCACATTTCTATAGGTTTTCTAGTGTTTTAATATTGAAAAAAATGCCATTTTCTGACCCTGATCACTTTTTTATAGTTATGTCTACCAAGCTGTGTGGGGGCTCATTTTTTTTGCAGAATAATCTGTAGCTTTTATTGATACCATATGTATGTGACTTCTTAAACACTTTTCTAAATGTTTTTAGGGTAGGTGAAGTAATGAAAAAGTGGTGTATCGGCCATTTAGATTTTTTGTTTCTGTTACTCCATTCGCTGTATGGGATAAATATTTTTTAACAGTATCAGTGTTTTCAGACGTTGTGATGTCACTTGATGTTTATTTTTTTGTTTATGTATTTATCTATTTTATTCTAGGGAAAGGGGGCGTTTTTAATTTTTTAAATATTTTTTTAACTTTTTAAATATTTTTTTAGCCCCTCCAGGAGGCTACAGTATGCAGTCGTCGGATTTATTTTTGCTTAGACTGTAGTTCCATAGAACTACAGTCTTAGCTCTATTTGCAGATATCCTATCGAGGCCGGCCACCTGCAGGCTTCCATAGGAACTGCAGCTCTGGGTCTGGGTCTCTTCAGAATGAAGGAATGATTAACCCAATCGCCACATGAGGAAGCTGGTCCTAACGCGGAAGCGCACCCTTCCGAATATTTTGCCATTTAGATGCCGTGGTGACGTGGTTAAATGCCTGCAATCGTCATTATTGCCAGTTGCAGAGTGCAGAGATTAACCCACCAGCTATCACGCCTGCTGCGCTCACGAGTGGGCGCCATATTTAAAGCTCCTCCCAGCACTGTACATGTCCTATCTTTTGTAGAGAGGAGGCACACAGAAACACTCGGAAGCCCTTCCGTGAGCTTTCGGGTCCGTGCCTCTGCACCACAACAGATAAGACATGTCCTATCTTTTGCCATATTTTGCGGATCACAGACACATTCAAGTCAATGGGTCCGCACTGCAGCACGGAGTTTACATGGCCGGTGCCCGTGCATTGCGGAATGCTGCTTTAAGGAGTTAAAATAAAATTAAAAGCATTTTGATCTGTGTATTCAATGTCATAAAGGAGGTGCTATCATTCCCATCAAATTAATAGTTACAGAGATTGGGGCCCCATGTATTGTTATTACCAGGGGCCCTCTGTTGCCTGTGTCCAGTCATTGATGGAGAGTCTACTGACAGCCCAGTACTTATCACAAGCTGGTGACCAGTGGAGAACATGGAGATGGATGAGAAGATATACAGCCATGTGTTCACTGATAAAGTCTCTGTACGTTGTCTGATATAACCGCGGTCTCACAATCTACAGTCACAAGCTTTGCAGATTCTGATCTTAGGGCATATCACCTTTACTGGGCTCAGCCACACAATAGTGAAAAATGGGCATGTAACAGCCATCTTCACAACCAATTTTTGTCTGTGGGGCTATTCACATGGCCATTTTTTTTAAGGCTAGTGAATAGTGGACATAAAAAAATAGAACATGTCCTATTTCTTGTCATTTTCACCGACAGGCGGAACCCATTGAAATCAATGGGGCTTTTTTGAACAGACATTTAGATAGTAGTGCACCCATCTAAATGCACTTAAAGGGAACCTGTCACCTGGATTTTGGGTATAGAGCTGAGGACATGGGCTGCTAGATCGCCGCTAGCACATCCGCAATATCCAGTCCCCATAGCTCTGTGTGCTTTTATTGTGTAAAAAAAAGGATTTTTTGACATGACCTACCAGTGATGTGTCCACTTGCAGAAATATGGTCAATGATTGGCCGCAGCAGTGCATGTGACCCTGTCCCTCTGGAAGTTTACAGGACGGAGAATGGAAGACTGCTGAATGTGCAGCGGGCGCCTCCCCCGAGGGCCCTTTAAGAGTAAAAAGAGTACTTGTTTTGTTGTGACGCCAGTTGCAGTGAAGCAACAAGGGCACAGGGCCCCTTTTAGTGATACTGTAGGTGGTACCCAGGTGTAGGAATACCAGAGTGGTATAGGGTGGCCTAAATGTCCCTTAATGGTTTGTGAACGTGTCACGGTGCTCCTACCTGGATACACTGGACCACAGGCATTGGCTCCACAGCAATGAAAAGGGGGTTTTTGATTAGGGGATTAAGAAATAAATTGAGTCCAGACCTTGTTTGGAAGTTGATAACAGCTTTACTTTCAATAAACGTTTCTCCAACAGTTTCAGGCTCCATCTTGGTTCTAGCAGGCTTTGGCATTAACTGTGGCAGGCAAACTCCTCTCTTTTACGTCTGTTGTTCTCTGACTCTGCTGTGCTAACAGGCTGGCTAATGAACTCCACTTCTTCCTTAGGCTGTACTTCACTTGGTAGTCTGGCCTGTCTCTAGCTTTGTCCAGGGAACTTTACTACTGGTTTCTGAGGCTTCAGGCTTCTGCCTCCATGTCCAGCAGAGCTGAAGGTGTTCTGGCTGGCTTGAACACAGCCTTCCCCTGGCAAGGGGTAAGCTAGACTAACCCCTACCTAGCTAAACTCCTCCCTAGAGAGAGAAAATAGAATGGAAAGATGGTTCCATTCTATGTAAGATTGCTCTGCCATTTACGCTGCCACCTACTGGTGAACCAGGCACATTACATGTTAACAGTTGCAAAATAGGAAATATGAATACACATTGTGCAGGACCTGGAAATTAATACATAGCACTACACTTGGTTAACCATAGGAGATAGTGGCGGGGTGCAAAGGTGGTAATGCCACTCTGTGGGCTTTACAAATGGGGCCGCGCTGAGCCAAAACAGAGTGTCAGACAGCACGTGAGTATGGGTTTTTCAACAGGTACCAGTGGCGTAGGGATTGCCATAGCAGCCATAGCAATGGCTTTGGGGCCCTACGCCACTGGGGGCCCGCTGGGCCGCCGACTGAGGATTTAAAAAATATATATATATAAATTCATGTGGCGAGTGGGCCATGGCGCTGTGATAGGGGGCGGTCGGAGACGGAGGCAGAGAGGGAGTGGACCCGCAGTCTGGGCAGCAGTTCTTAATTTTTTTTTGCTATGGGGCCGAGTCATTTCTAGCTACGCCCCTGTCAGGTACAACATGCTTCAGGGGTCTGCTAAAAAAGTAGCCAAAGCTGGACAACCCCTATAAGTTTAAGGGGACAGTTCCTAAGTATGTAATATGAGTGTAATATTTATATCATGTTTATGGCACTGATGATTGGCCAAACGAGTGTTCCCAATAATTGCCCTGTGTAAACAGGGCAGCAATAAGCAAATGCTCCTGTACCTGCTAATTGCATATTTTATGTAAAAATGATCCCTGGTATGTAGCTCGTCTCCCTATTTAATCAAAGCATGTGCTTCTGACAATATGCAAATTGAATAGTGATAAACGATCTTACTTATGATCATTCAACTCCTTTTCAGTTTGCAATGGCAGTGTATATGGCCCTTTAAACGAGCGCTGGCCACCAGAGAGACCGTCACTTTCTCCTATAGTGTGTGAGCACGACCACTGCTGCAGGATTGCAGGGTGGTTGTAACCTCTGGAAACGAGCTGTGTATAATGTGATGGAAAAATGAATCCAGCCAGAAAAGGAGGCAATATGGACAATCACAGTATATTAGTAAGGGCCTTGTATTAACTTTGTCCTCATGATAAATGCCATTTGCTGATTGAGACAACCCCTTTAAATGAACAGAATAGCAGAAATAAATAGAGAGCGCTAATCTTGATGAATGTGATGCTATCAGACAAAAGAACAGAGCTCAAGTGCCATCTGGAAATACAATATTTTTAGTTTACTGAACACAATGTGTGAGAGAGAAAATATCAATGCTGGGATTTCCTTTTATATTGCCAAGTGCAGGTCACAGGATGGAATTCAGACAGGCAGAACGCAGATATCTGGGGCAGTCCATTTATCAGGATGTCTGATCGAATGCATTGAGATTTCCTGGACATAAATTATGTTGTTGTTCCTACACTATATTTAGTCGTGAAAGGCGACTGCAGCATATCTACAAGGGAAGGACATCATTTTATTCTCAGGGAATGAAGAGAGTTATTTCCCTTCCATATGCTAGTTTTTTTTAAATTAAAAAAATATAGGGGGTAATTTATTATCAGATATATGGCAGTTTTCTGGTGTATATCTGTTAAAGTGCCATTACCACTCCGCACCTCGCTACTGTCTCCTATGGGCTAACAGTATCATCGTATGCATTTATTGCAGGTCCTATACAATGTGAATTGCTATTCCTTTCTAATTCTCCCTCTAAGGAGGGGAGGGTTGTAGTTAGAGGTCAGTGGAGAGTACCAACTGCTTGGGGAAGGAAGCAGGTCCACGTCCCTGCTGGACGTGTCCTGCCTAAGCCAGCTAGAGCACCTTCAACTCTGCTGGACACAGATGCCAACGCGTGAAGCCTCTGAAGCCAGGAGGTATAGATTCCCTGGTATTAATCTAGAGACAGACTACAGAGAGAAGTTGCAGCATAAAGAAAGAAGCAAAGTTATACAGTAAGTTTGTCAGCACAGCAGAGCCAGAGAGCAACAGATGTAGCAGAGTTGAGTTTGTTTGCCTACCAGAGCTAATGCTAACGCCTGCTGAGAACCAAGACAAAGCCTGAAACTGTTGGAGAAACGTTTATTCAAGTAAAGCTGTTATTGAACTTCTGGACTCAATTTATTTCTTCAAATCCCTCGATTATGCCCCCTATTTGCTCTGCTTCGGACAACAACGCCTGGGTCCCAGCATATCCAGGTAGGAGCACCGTGACACTTGCACCAACATTAAGGAACATTTAGGCCACCCTACAGCACTCTGCCATTCCTACACCTGTGTACCATCTACTACATCACTAAAAAGGGGCCCTTTGCCCTTGTTGCTTCACTGCAATTGGCGTCACGAAAAACATTTGCTTTAAGGGACCCATAGCCGTTGCCGTGCATTGCAATTGCAGCACAAAGGCTATTTGCAACTTTTCCCTACTCACGCCACATCTAAAAAAGTGGCGTGGGCGTGGAAGGGGGCCAAGCCCGTCTCATTTATCATTTTCTACTCTAGTTTTAAATCTACGCCAGCAAGGAAGCTGCCTAGATTTATACCATAACTTTGGTGCATCCACCGCCAGTGCATGGGTTTTTAAGACCTCTATAGTCCATATTAATTTTACACTGATGAAGTTTCTGTACTTTCACAGAACTTTGCATAAATCAATAATACAGGTGACTATAAGATACTTTGTAATATATGTTATCAGATAAAAAGTGTCTCTTTCTCCACAGGCTTCTCCCCCCCCCCCCACCTTTCCTAAACTGTTTACTTATTCTGTATTCACTGATAGGAGACGAGAAGGACTTTCAGGTCACTAAGGGACCAGATTACATGTTACCCATAGAAGTCTATGGAGAACTTAGGGGGAAGAGAAAGAGTAGCCAGGTGAAAGAGATGCACACAGACATGCTGCACATTGAAGTCTATGGAGAAAGAAGGAAGAGGATCCGGGTGAAAGAGATGCAGAGAGATACACGAACCAGTGGGTGTGAACCCACTGTGCCACGTGTCCTACCTCCCCTAAAGGCGTTGTCTAAGTGAACCCCTCGATTCTTGACAGTACCCCTGATGATGGAGATAGACTTTCCCGAGGGAAACACCAGGTCGCTACCTCTTGAGGAGGGTAGGCACACGAGGCAGCTGGTCCAGGCGGACCAGGAATTACCTGAGAAAGGTACCAGAAGTACAAGCGTAGTCAGGCAGACGGGGTCGTTACCAGGAGCAACAGTGCAGGACCGAAGGATGAGGCAGAGGTGTAGTCAGACAGGCAAAATGTTAGGGCAGGCGGCACAGGTACAGGTCAGGCAATCCGGGTCGGCAAAAGGAGAGTCAAGGCAAGCAGGCAGGGATCAGACGGTTAGCAGAATCCAGGAACGAAGTATAAATCCAGGTGGATGGGAACACTCCAAAATTGTTTGTGCCATTCTATGTCAATTTGTACTCTTTATTGTATTTTCCTTTGTCAATGCTGTTAAATTCCCATTTCAAGCTGGTTCAATGCACTACACATATCCACCTTTAGGTATCACTTTAACACCATTTATATAGGTCAGCCACAGGAAGTTAGAGGAAGATTAGGAGTTAGGAGAGGAGAGGAGCTGGACTTGGCTCTGTCCTCCTGGGCCTAGCCCAGGGAGTGAAACTACTGCAACCTTTGTAGTCCAAGACTAGGACTTATTGATCCTTTACTGTAATACCCCTTCCAGGGACCCTTCCGGGGTTTAAGAGAATAATTGCTGTATCTTGTGCAACATTTTCAAAGAATGGAGCAGAGAGTTTGCCTGCCATGAGGGAGACCGCCCTTGGGTTGCTGAATCACTGAAGCACTGAATATTGCTGAATTGCTAAGTGCAGAATAGAACTTACAAAGGATCCAAACTATTATTGAAAGGCTGAGTAACCAGAGCAAGATCAGGAACCAAGTACAAGTAAGATCATCACTTCTATACAGTTGAGCTGGAACCTACATACACCACCTCACTGAGCCTGCTAATTGGGATTTACAGCTTTACCATCTGTATTTATGACAAAGTGCTGCTTTTGGATGATACTTATTGCAAGACTACAATTCACAAGTAAAGTTCCTGTTTGGTTCAACTACTGCCTCTCTCCTCATTCTACTCTATCTCCTAATTGCACCTTACGGTGCTGGCGTCACGAACACAGGGGCCCAGCCACCAAAGCACCCTAAGCTACCCATTACCATCAAGGGCACCTCAACTTCCATCTGGCTGGTGTTTCCTGCAATAGAGAGTACCCCAGAGGATTTAATGCTGTCTTCCTCATCACTGCACGCTGACCCAGGGAGCTGCAAAACCGTAAGTACGACTACTACACCCATTCGGCACACCATTACACTCACATATCGCCCCTGTGGTCCGGTCCGCTGCATACACATGAGTATCAGGATATTTAGCAAAACACAAGGACCTTGACACTGAGGCATCTGGGAAGGGGGCTGAGCAGAGGCATACATAGAAATCATTGGGCCCCATAGCAAGAATCTGAATTGGGCGCCCCTAACTCTGCCCACTACCCACCCTGGCCCATCCCACCACCTGGCCTATCTCCTCCAATGCCACACCCCCATTGTATTCCTACTGACACAGAGAATGAAGGGCACAGGTCAGTTTTGCCACAAAGGGAACACCGTAGGAACAAAACCCGTAAAACGGTGGAGAAATTGTTGTTGTTTTTTTAATTCCACCCCATTTGGAACTTTTTGCCTGCTTCCCACTACATTGTGTTCCATATTAATGTACAACTTATACCACAAAAAATAAGCCCTCATATGGATATGTGAACTGAAAAATAAAAAAGTTATAGCTCAAGGAAAAATGAAAATGAAAAAACCTCCGGTATCTTAATGGTTAAAAGGTTTATCCAACCCTTATTATGCCCCCCAAAATGCAACAGTTCTTCACCCTTATGGCCCCAGAATACACCACATCCCCCCTCCTCTCACAGCAATGAGTTCCCCTCACTCACAGCATTTGAGAGTGTTAAAAACCCGGAAGTGTGGAATTCCTCTTCAGGTACGCTTTCCCCCAGCGGAGATCGGGAAAAGTACCATGTTCTATAAATAAGCCACAGCCTGTACTAGGCTTCCAGGCTCATTGTTAGTATATCCCAGTTTAGGCCACTAGGTGGCAGCACTAAACTGTGATATAGTGATTTCTATAAAGAATAATGGAGCAATTTACATCTGATGATTGTAAGTTGTGGTCCACTTTGGGGACCTAACAAAAAGTTAAAAAAATGTAAAAAAAAGTTTAGAAAATATTAAAAAAACTAAAAAATTTAAATCACCCCCATTCCCCAAAATAAAGAGAAGCAAAAAATAAAATAAAAATAGCATTATGGGCATCACCGCATGCAAAAAGGCCCATACTATTAAAATATTTTAAAAAGTTAGCTCATATGGTGAATGGCGTAACAGAAAAATATTTTTTTTAAAAAGGCCAATTCCTCACAGAAACATTTCAAAAATAGAGTCTAAATTAGACTTGTATACACAGGGTGTCCCCCAAACATGGTCCCTATGCTTGGGGATATTCCTAACACTGACTCCATATATGGACACGTCCATATATGGAGTCAGAGCAGGGACTCCTAAGCTGGGAAATTCCCCACTCGGGGGTCTTGACTGAGCATAGGGGAAGCAAGCAGGGCCTGGAACAGAAAAAATGTATGGGAGACATTAGAGTAGCTGGTCTTCACCCACCAGCTCAGAGGCAACTGGGAACTAGAGACTGAAATTGTAAAAGAGTAATCTGGTGCAGAAGTCATATAATGGTCATGTAAGGAAGTGCCCGTTTGGATGGTGAGAAAATGACTCTCTACAGTCACTTGGCATTTGTCAGGCTTGTCTCCTTTACAGTAACATGCTTGTAGGAAGGAAATTCCCTCTCCTCCCACACTCTCAGTTCCTCTGCAGGGCTCTTTGCATGGCAGCCACTAAGAACTGTCACAATCCTACAGGTGGGGGACCTCCTCTTCTACCCTTCTCTGCGGTAATTTCTTCATATCTGTGACCGATTCCCATCCTGGTCTACCGGCTCTCTGATTAGCTACAGTGATGGCACTAAAGCAGGTGGGAGATATCCTCGGCTCTTCACCAACTTGGGTCTGTACTCTTCTGCTACAGCCTTGCACACCATGAAGACTCAAACCAAATCTCTGGTGTCCAGCACTTTTAACAGGACTTCTACTCTTCTCCTGAGCGGGTGACAAGCTATCTGCATCACTACTCATCATTGAAAGTGGTTGTCACTTTCCTCCCCCTCCTGATTCTTACAGGAGCCACATTGCCTAGGGCAGGGGCATCAGAGAGACTGCACCACTCATTTCCTCAGAGGGGCATTGCTTTACAAGGTGGTCACTGGCCTCACCTCACAGTCATATATGGTGCTACTCTGTTCTGGTCAGATACTCCTTGTCTGAAAATCCAGCTTCCACTGAAGTCACGTCATTTATCAGATCTTCGGCCTGGGCTATGGATAGGACATCACTTCTGCTTTGGATGGGGCCAGAACTATTCCTCTGCTTGGCATATGCACAAACTCCAGACAGATTCCACCTCATCTGCGCATGAGCCAGGGCACTATCCCTAGCGAAAATGCTGTGTTCTGTGTAATTAAGATGGCTTTGTGAGACCAGAAAAAAAACGAAAAGTCAAAGGAATTCATCAGGACTCACCAACATCCATTCAAAAACGAATCCTAAGCCACAAAGCTAGTGTGAACAGTGCCTAACAGAACAAGAATTTTCATGTTGTAAGTTATTTAACTTGGGCTGAGATGGGCATTAGTCTTGGGGCAGGTTGTTATTTAATGCAGTTTGGAAGGAATGCAGGTATGAATTCAAAAAGTGGAGAAACTGTATCTGTTCACAATACTGGGGGTCATTTAGCAAAAGCGCTGTGCCAGTTTTTGGCATAAAAAAGTCACAAGGGCCTTTTTTGTGACGTTTTAAACAAAATATTGTCACACAGATGTTTTTACACCAAGTTCGTCTCTAGGGAGTAGCGAGAGCGTTGTGGGGGCCGGACTGGGGCCAGGACATCGGCCTGACAAATTTACCAACAATTTTTTTGAAAAATGACTCCAATCAGGGGCTGGAGTAGTTTTTAGGCCTGGCGCACAGACTGCCAGAGGTGCACCTAATTTATGAGGCGGCGCCTGCGCAAAGGGGAAACAAAGACCACCATAAGGCCTCATTCACACGGCTGTTGTTTTGGTCCGCATCCGAACCGCAGTTTTGGCGGCTCGGATGCGGACCCATTCACTTCAATGGGGCCGCAAAAGATGCAGACAGCACTCCGTATGCTGTGCGCATCCGTTGCTCCGTTCCATGGTCCGCCCAAAAAATATAACCTGTCCTATTCTTGTCCACGTTTTGCGGACAAGAATAGGCAGTTATATTAATGGCTGTCCGTGCTGTTCCGCAAATTGCGGAATGCACACGGATACCATCCGTGTTTTGCGGATCCGCGATTTGCGGACCGCAAAACACACAACGGTGTGAGCATGAGGCCTAAAAAGCATTAAAAAAAACCTGCACATGTGGCTGTACCCTAACAGCAATATATTTGCAGTGATGCGACAAGGGAATTTCTAAGAGACTTCGACTTCATTTTTTATGTTTTATACCCTTTTTTAACACACGCTAGAAATAATGCTTTTCATGTTTTGCCTCAGAACACAATTTCACACTCCTCTTCATACAGAAAGTGGATCAAACATTTTTAGATGTCTGACTGTAGATCCAGCTCCTCTGCTATGTCAAAGTGATAATTTCTAACGACGACCCGTTATACATGAGACAGGTACAAATGCTCCATGAAATTACCCGACTTTCAGCTCTTCAGAATAAAAAGAACATAAAGGCTTTAATATTCTGACGCTTAATCTCTTTATTCATAGCTGTTTTCCAGGCCATGATGGCATCTAGAAACAAAGGAAGGGAACGTGCTTCTAAGGGCTCATGCCCATGAATGTAAGGGCTCTGTGCCCGTGCTGCAGACCGCATACGGAAGTTCCGCAATACACGGGTCACCCGCCGTGTGCATTCCGCATCACAGATGTGGACCCATTCACTTGAATGGGTACGCAAATCCTGAGATGCGATGCAGTGTTTCTGGCTGTGCCTCCGCACCGCAAAAAAGTAGTGCATACATTACTTTATTGCGGTGCGGACCGTCGGATGCGGATCGTGGACCCCATTCAAGTGAATGGGTCCGCGATCCGCATGCAGCTAGCCCACGGTCGGTGCATTAAGGACCGCAATTTGCTGTCCGCAGCACGGAGCCCTTACGTTCGTGGGCATAAGGCCTATTGCACACGACCGTATGGATTTTGCAGGTCCACAAAAAACAGATCCGCAAAAATACGGATGACATCCGTATGCATTCCGTATTTTGCAGAACGGACCAGATGGCCCCTGATAGAACAGTTCTATCCTTGTCCGTAATGCAGACAATGATAGGACATGTTCTATTTTTTTGCAGAATGGAAATGGAATGCACACAGAGTGCCTTCCGTTTTTTTTGCGGATCCATTAAAATGAATGGTTCCATATACAGTCCGCAAAAAAAACAGAACCGACACAGAATGAATTTATTTTTCCGTTTCCGTTCCGTTTTTGCCGATTCCGTTTGCGGTCCATATGTGGAACCATTAATTTCAATGGTTCCGCCCAAAAAAACGGAATGTACTTCGTATGCATTCCGTTTCCGGATTTCCGTTCCGCTGAAAGATAGAACTTGTCCTATTATTGCCCGCAAATAACGATCTGTGGCTCCATTCAAGTCAATGGTTCTGCAAAAAAAGGGAATGCATACGGAATGCATCCGTATGTCTTCCGCATCCGTTCCTTTTTTGCTGAACCATCTATTGAAAATTTTATGCCCAGCCCAATTTTTTTATGTACTTACTGTTTTAACATTATTGTATGCTTCCGTGTCTGTTTTCGATCCGCAAAAAACGGATCACAAACGGAAACCAATCGGAAAAACAGAACGGCAAAACGGAGCGGAAACGGAAACACTACTGAAACCAAAAAACTGATACATTTAAAATGGACCGCAAAACCATACGGTCGTGTGCAAGAGGCCAAAGGGTGCATTCACATCACCGTTTAGCTTTCCGTTCTTCTGATCCATCAGAAGAGGATCCTGTGAAAAAAACGGACCCTGTTGCATCAGTTAGGCCTCTTTCACACGACTGTGTGTCCCCCGTGGCTGATCGTGGGCCAGCCGCATGCGAACCGCGGACCCATTAACTTGAATGGGGTCCGCGATCCTTCCGTTCCGCAAAAAGATAGAACAAGTTCTATCTTTTTGTGGAACGGAAGCACAGAACGGAACCCCACGAAAGCACTCCGTAGTGCTTCTGTTCTGCAACGCATCTCCGGATTTCAAGTGAATGGGTCCGCATCCGTGACGCGGAATGCACACGGCCGGTGCCTCGCGTATTGTGGACCTGCCGTAAGCGGGCCGCAATACGGCCACGTGACACATACGGCCGTGTGAAAGATGTCTTATGCATAGGATTTCCAGGATCCAGTAAAAAACGGATCCTGTTGCATTAGTTGTCATCCTTTTGAGCCATTCCCGTCTGAGATCCCTTTTTTTTAGACGGAAACAAAAGTACAGGACTTTTTTCGCCCATCTATAAAACAGATCTCAGACGGAAAGGGCTCAAACGGATGACAACTGATGCAACAGGATCCGTTTTTTTTTTTTTTACAGGATCCTGTTTTTGGGTTTTTTCTCTCTCCTTTTCCGACGGATAAGAAGAACGGAAAGCTAAACGGTGATGTGAATGCACCCTAACTGAGGTAAGGAAGGCAAGGTAGAAATGCCACAAATAACGAGCTAATCCCCATAGATTACAGCAATGGACACTGCATTCCTTACTGATGATAACCATATGCCTCGTGAACAGAATACCAGAACTACAGTGAAAACTGACACTTAAAAAGAAAACAGATGGAGAATACAGGACTCAGGTTCTGTGTAAAGCTGGGTGGAGAATGGACTGGTTATCACGCCCTAAATGCTACTAGTGACAAACAGCTGGAAACAATGGGGGAGATTTAGGCGTTTTTAACTAGGTGAAACATGTTTTTAAGTTGCATGCAGTCCGGGAAACATGTCTTGAACTCCAACGAATATACTGCATGATAGCGACTGACAATACAGTGAGTAGCAAAATTTAGTGTGGGCCCCCCCCCCCCCCCCCTGCCCCATCAGTTTTCGAGTATGCGTACCGAATGCAGAATGAAAAGCACAAGTTAAGAATGCAGAATGCAAAGCACAACGCCTCAGATTTCTGATGAATTTACATTTTATTTTTATAAAGCGGCAAAAAATTAAATTAAATTCTAATAAAAAAGTCACAGTAAAGTGGAACAGGAGCTTCATAAATATGACACTCATTCTGACCACTATATTTGTCAATGTATTAACCCCACATAACTGGCATCAGTGGCGTAGTGTGGGAGGGGGCGCAAAACTGCAGGGGGCATTTTATACTGGGACACATTATGGTGGGTACTATGGGGAAGGGGGGAGAGGAGTACTATGTGGTCATCTACTGGGGGCACTAAGAAGGGGTATTTTATACTTGCAAATTATGGGGGCACTATATATGGGGCAATTTATACTGGTACTTTATGGGGGGCACTAGGAGGAAGGGGGTGAGGAGCACTATGGGGGCATTTACTTGGGGCAGTATATAGGGGTATTTTATACTGGCACATTATGGGGGCACTATGGGGACCTTAGCTCAACTAGGGGCATTAAAAGGGGGTATTTTTTGAACTAGCACACATTATAAGGAAGCATTTTTTGTACTGTTACATTATAAGGAGAATTATTACTACTGGGGGGCATTATGGTGGGCTTTATTACTACTGGGGGGAGGATGATGAAAAAGTAGTAAACTAAGATTTTTTTTTTGTCAAACTGCAGAGACGAGAAATGGCTGAAAAATGGTGTCTGGTCTGAAGGTCTGAAAGGAGAAGATGAGGAAAGAGAACATCTACATCAAAGGAGACGTCACTAGATGTAAGAGGTATGTGCGCTGTATTACCCTGTATGTTCTGTAGAGATGGGAGGGTGGATATAGAATCTGGCCCACACTGCCTCAGCCCGGCCCCAGACTTCAGGTCACACCGTGTTCTAAATTCTGGGGCCTCACACCCATCTACTACATTATCTGTACTCAGAGAGTTATCACTGTGTTATCTGTGGTGTTACGTATGACTGCAAGTGATATCTACTACATTAGCTTTAAAAAAAAAGGCATGGCCACAGGTTGGGGGGGCGCAATACTTGGCTTGCCCCGGGTGCTGGCAACCCACGCTACGCCACTGACTGGCATAAATACATTGATAAATCTCCTGCTCCTCTTTTATTAGTGTAATGGTGGTTGCAGACCAGATATTCCCCTACTCACCACCGCGATCCCCGGCTCCATGCTCAGGCGGGCACTGTCCTCTCTGGCCATCTCCATCATTGTCCTTGTCTGGCTGCATTGCATGGCAGGTAGCGGCAGTGATCAGCTGCTGGTGTCTTCCCATTCACCACCGCGGTGGGCTCTGTCTTTACAGAAATTGTTCTTCCTAGAATCCGCTCCACAGTTTCCTTCTAGCCCTGGACACAGCATGCTTCCCAGCCTGTTCCCTGTAGCACCTGTCACGAATAATGGGGAGAGGAGGGACACCAGAAAGACAACAGAAGGGAAAGGACAAAGAACTAGGTCTCAAGGCTAGGGAGAAGGGAAAGGTCACCTCCTAGGAAACCCCTAGATCTGGCCCTGACTCCTGTCAGTATGTATAGACCCTGAAGGTGGGAAAATACATATGCCGGAACCTAAACCCTAGGAGCCCTGAGATGCCCTAAAGGTAGTGAAAGGGAATGAGACTACTGGTTCCGTGAACGAACCGTCTCCCTGAGGCCTAGTAACAACGAGCACAAAGGAGCAACTAAATACAGGAGCAGTACAACTTATCTTATAGAAAATGGATGAGCAGGAACACAAGCAAGGTCCACACACCAACTCTTCCAAATCCAAGCAGATAATATCAACCGCATGGTATGAAGTGTGCAACTAAATAGGGAAGCAGTAATGACCGCCAGCTGCACCTGACAAGAGGTGTGGTCATTACCAAACAACAACACTGAGAATCAAGAGACTGTCAGTTATCCTCACGTGCAGTCAGTCTCTCTGATCTTCTAACCTCTGTCACAGAAGGTACCGTGACAGTACCCCCCCTTCTATGGGTGACCTCTGGACAGCCAGGACCGATCTTATCCGGATTAGCCCTGTGAAATTAACGTCGGCTGCTGGAACCCACATTCTTTCCTCTGGACCGTAACCCTTCCAGTGAACGAGATACTGGAGGGATCTACGGAGAATTCGGGAGTCCACTATCCTGGCGATCTGAAATTCGAGATTACCGTCCACCATGACAGGAGGGGGTGGCAGGGAGGACGGTTCAGCAGGTTCGACATATCTCTTCAGATTTGTGGAACACATTATGAATCTTTAAAGCCTGAAGAAGTTCAAGACGAAAGTGCAGTCAGTCTCTCTGATCTTCTAACCTCTGTCACAGAAGGTAACGTGACAGCACCTCATTAAAGAGGTTTTCCAAAGTGCAAAACATGCCCCTAGCAATGCTAGGCAGGCTCGTCCCCGTTGCGGCCTGCTATTGGCTAGGGTTTTGCACATGTGACCTGAGCGACCAATCCCAGCCATCCTGCACCTATATAAGTGGTCCAGCCCGTTTCCCAGGTGCCTGAGCGTCAAAGGTCCTTGTGTCCTGCAAAGGTTGCTGTTGTGCTTCTGGTCCTGCATTCCTGACCCATGCTTGGATTCTGGACTAAGCCCCCTGTTTGATCCATATCTGCACTGTCTCATCTCTCCTGTTGCTGAACTGGATTGCCTGACCTGTACCTTAGCCACCTGCCCTGGCCCATTGCTTGTTTGACTTTGCCTCTGCCTCATCCTTCAGTCCTGCACTGTTTATCTTGGTTATGACTCAGCCTGCTGACTATGACTGTACCTCTGGTACCTTGCTCTGGTACCCCCTGGTCCAGCTGCTTCATGTGCCAATCCACCTGTTGTTTCCTTCAGGAAAGCCTAACTCCAGCATCAGGGGTACTGTGACGAACGAGGGGTTCACTTAGACAACTCCCTTATAGGAGGTTGGTCACGTGGCACAGGGGGTTCACACTCGTTGGTTCATGACAATTAGAAAGCTGACTGCAGCCACCACTAGGGGGAGCTTCGTGCATAGGAATTTATACAGTTACTGTAATCCTCCGGTTGCTCTGTGCTCTCTCTAATGGAGACTGCTGGAAAATGCTGTGTTTTTACATAGGGAAGAGAAAGAAGGAGTTCAGCATGGGCCCCTCTCTCTCTCCCTCCCTGGGCACCATAGCAGTTGCGTGTTCTGCCTCCATTTAAGGTACGCAGCTGCTTTATAACATTCGGGGAATGAGAGGAAGAGGTATGCCATCGGCAGAAAACTGGCACACATTACACTACATCAATGACCAATGCTGCCGTGCGGACAGCAGAAGATGCACCTCTTAATAAACTGGATGGATTTTTCTCCAGCGAGGTTTTTACAGGCGTGATCTTTAATAAATGACCCCCTTTGCTCGGTCACATTGCATACCCCTGAACAAGTATATGCATAACAGTATTACTGACAGAGATGAGCGAATTTCATATTTAGAAATTTGTTCACGCTTCGTTTGGTGGTAAAAGCAGCCTTTAGAGCCATTCCGTTATTCATTCCATCATAATAGAAGTCTATGGCCTGGAGAGGACTCCCCTGCATAACGGAAACGGGACGGATCCGTTTTGCAGCCCATAGACTTCTATTATGACGGAATTAATAACGGATTGCCTCTAAAGGCATTCCGTTATGCATTCCGTCATAGAATTGCGTTATGGTCCGTGGTAACGGAATCCATAACTCAATTCTGCTTTTACCACCAAACAAAGCGTGAACAAGTTTCAAAATCTGAAATTCGCTCATCTCTAACTGACAGTACTGTAATGACCAATTACAAATACTTTACTTCCCCCTCTATTTGCGGGGGCTGTAGTACTAGTTATGTTGATGATGTCATCGGTGCTGGTGGAAGGCTGGTCCTTTAGATTCATGAAGTATATAAAAATAGATCTGAAAGAGATGGAATATATTTTTTAGCTCTTACATAGTAGTTCAAATATAGCAGAGCTGAGCTGCAATGTATTACTCATCCGCCTTCCATGTGAATGGGAATTGACGTGATGCAAAAAAAGTGACAGGTGCAAAAAAAAAAAAGAAAAGCCACCTTTAACTGTAAAAACTGTAAAAAAAAGAAAAAAAATTAGCAGCACTGAGGCGGTGACAAGTAGTGCGGTCCATGGTGACTAATTTATCTGGCACATTTAAATCAGTCTAGAAAAGAGACAAATTGCTGCTCAGTAATTAATAGCAGCGCTGCCGCTACTTAGCACATTGTCGCCCAAATCTTTTGTTGAAGAGAACCCAGATTTACATACAGCTGCCCACATTTGACAGACCAATTTTGATCTCATTAGGATGAGGCATATGACGGCATTGCTCTCTTGTTTAATATGGCCAGAAAATGGAAGATGAGGATTCACATTTTCATCATATTTCCCTGGTGAACTGCTGCTATATCAGCATTGTGATCTGTGGGTCCGTGCGGTAAAAAAAACCTTACTGCATGCAACACTCGGGGTCCAGGAAAAAAAGTAAAAATAACGGACTTCTAAAAACATTTCTCAGACGGAAAGTGGAACAGCTTTCTGATTCCGGCCTAATAGTATGCAGTCAGCTCCCTCTAGTGGCGACTGCAAGTAGCCATCGTGGTTATGTTTGAAATGTAGGTCTACATAAAGTGCACTTGGCACTAAAAAGATATATTAACATTTCCGTCTTTCACTGACGTGTGCTAGGCGAATTTTCCATGGACAGCACACGTACCCATTGATTTTAATGTGCTTGTTAACACATTAGTCGTTTTTCACTGACACAAAAAATGACAGTGATATGCACTACTTTGGTCCGTAATGTGGACCAAACATGCCCGTTGGATGGCATTTCAGGGGGTGTGCGTGCATAATCTGACAATATCCAATAAGTACATTTTTATTCTTCCGGTCCAATCAGTGCCGCCAGTGTCAGACTATGTAGGGACACCCCCCCAACAGGTATCTTCCAGATGAACCGTTATTGCAGACTGCTAGCAATTCGTTCATAAACTTCTGGTAGGAATAATAGAGAAATGGCAAACATTTATAGTCGTAGGTGCTCCACAATTGTAAATTTACGGGAACTGCAAGTAATCACTTTTTAAAATGTAATAAAGGCTACATTTAATACTTTTTTTAAAATTACAGAAACTTGGTGTAATATATTAAATGTACAAATTTCAAATGTTATCTTTATAATATTTTTCGCTAAGTTTAAAACATGAGCGCATGCCGTGTGATATCTACTGTACCGATCATTATCAGATCCCTCATCACAACCGACATCAGATATGCACAACATCCTGTACACTTTTCCACGGTACTCACTGCTTATGATGAACACTGAGCGCTGAGCAATAGCAAGATGCGAAATGTTGGGGCTGTGTAGACACCGAGACAGAGAAATGGACAACACAGGCTTTAGTTACAATTAGTGTTAATCACGAATATTCGAATTGCGAATTTTTATCTCGAATATAGGCACTTTGAGAATTTGCGAATATTTAGAATATAGTGATATATATTCGTAATTTCTAATATTCAATTTTTTTTTTAATCAGTACACATGATCCCTCCCTGCTTCTAGCTTGTGGGCCAATGAGAAGGCTGCAGTATCTTTGACTTTAGGAGTAGTGTTGATTGCGAATTTTCAAAATGCTAATTTTTATAATGAGAATTTTCGTAATGAGAATCAATGAGATTGTGAAAACTCAGATCCGATAGTATATTCTAACCCCCGGCATTCCCACGGAGACGGGGACTCTTGTCGGGGAGGAGTATGCCAAAGTGGAACAACTGTACCGATTTTTTTTTAAAAGACGAATATTCTAAAAAAGGAATATATTCGATATAGTGCTATATATTTGTTTTTCGAATATTCGTAATATTCTAAAACAAGAATATATAGCAATATAGCGAATATATTCGAAAAAAATTACAACTATTAGACAAAGAAGATTATAGCACTATATTAGCTAAATTGCTCTATATTCGTATTTTTTTTGAATATTCGCTATATTGCTATATATTCTTGTTTTTGAATATTACGAATATTCTAAAAAACGAATATATTCGTTTTCTAGAATATTCGTCTTTTTAAAAAAAAAATTATCCCTTACTCTTGTGATGTCACAAGAGTAAGGGATAATAAACACTGATATCACAGTACAGGAATAATAAACAGTGATGTCACAGTAAAGGCATACCAATAAAAATTTTAAAAAACACAGAGGGACAATATGTGCGGTGATAGTTTTCATACTCGGCCACGCCTCTTACTTCCCCAAAAACATAACTATACACACCCAGTCCTCTTAATGCCCCTACATAGTAATTATTCCCCCTTTTTTTGCCAGCACACAATAGTAATCCCTAAATGTCCCACCTTCACAGCAGTAATGCTCAGATGTACCCCCTTCACAGAAGTTATGCCCATATGTATCCCTCACAGTAGCTATGCCGAGATGTGCCCCCTACACAGTTGCTATGGCCAGATGTTCCCCCTCCACATTTGTTATGCCCAGAGGCCCCCCCCCTACACAGTATTTATGCCCAAATATGCCTTCTTCACATATGTGTCCCTCACAGTAGTTATGGCCAGATATGTGCCCCTTTCAGAGGAAGTAAAAAAATAAATAAAATAAAAAGTAAATTCTTACCTAGTTCCTCCGATGATTACAGCTCAGATGCTGGCACTCCCCAACAGCGGGATACTGATACACAGGGCCGGTGCAACCATATAGGCGAGCTGGGCGTTCGCCTAAGGCGCCGGCCTGTTGGGGGCGCCCTGGTGGGCTCCCCCTGACTGGGGCTGCAGCCCTGGGTGAGCGGCTCTTGAGCCGCCCCCAGCGCCATTACAGGGGGGCCAGGAGGTGGAGGTCCTTCTTAAATATGGCAGAGCAGGGATCTGCTTACCCTGATGGCAGGTTCCTGCTCTGCCAGTAAATTACCGGAGGAGATGAGGCGGCCGGCAAAGGAGGCTGTTCTAGCAGCTCCCCACTCCTCCCTCGCGCGCCCTCTGTGATGCCGGAATATGACGTCATTCCGGCCCCGGCATACTAAACGGCGCGCTGGAGGACTGAGGAGCTGCACCACACTGGACCCCAGGGAGGTGAGTGTTTAAGTGTTTGATTGAGTGAGTATCTGCCTGTGTATTTATGTCAGTGAGTGAGTGTATGTCTGTCTGTCTGTCAGTAAATGTATGTGTGTCTGTCATTGAGTGTCTGTGTGTGTATGTCAGTGAGTGAGTGTGGATGTCAGTGAGTCAGTAAGTGTCTGTGTGTTTGTCAGTGAGTATGTGTATGTTTGTCTGCCAGTGAGTGAGTGTCTGTCAGTGAGTTTCCGTGTGTGTGTGTGTTTCAGTGGGTAAGTGTATGTCTGTGAGTGAGTGTCTGTGAGTGAGTGAGTGTATGTGTGTCTGTCAGTGAGTTTCTGTGTACGTCATTCAGTGAGTGTCTGAGTGCATGTCTGTCTGTCAGTGTGTGTGTGTCTGTCAGTGAGTGAGTGACATGAGGGGACGGCAAAATGGATCTTTGCCTAGGGCGGCAAAGATCCTTGCATCGGCCCTGCTGATATACATACTTACTGTGTAGGAGGAGTAGAGGCTGATTCCTAGCCAGCACCACTCCTCTTACACAGACCAACAGTGCGATGTGTGAGGGCATCATGCTGCTGCTGAGGAGCGTCGGCAGCTGAATGGTGAAGTAGGGAGCAGATGGCTCCCTTCTTCACCATTACACAGAGACAGCTGACAGAAGGACATACCACAGCCGTTCCGGGACTCAGGGACAGCCGCTGATATCTGGGACTGTCCCGTCGGTACTGGGATGGTTGGGAGGTATGGTAAAGGGATAATGTATACAGTGATATCACAGGACAGAGAAAATAAACACAGTGATGTCACAATACAGAAAGAATAAACACAGTGATGTCACAGTACAGGGATAATAAACACAGTGATGTCACAATACAGAGAGAATAAAAACAGTAATGTCACAGTACAGGGATAATAAACACAGTGATGTCACAATACAGAGAGAATAAAAACAGTGATGTCACAGTACAGGGATAATAAACACAGTGATGTTACAATACAGGGATAATGTACACAGCAATAAAGGGATAACGTACACAGCAATGTCACAGTACAGGGATAATGTACACAGCAATGTGACAGTACAGGGATTATGTACACAGTGATGTCACAGGACAGATATAATAAACACAGTGATGTCAAAGTACAAGGATTATGTATACAGTGATGTCACAGGACAGATATAATAAACAAAGTGATGTCATAGTACAGAGATAATAAACGCAACGATGTCACAGTACAGCGATGTCATAATACAGAGATAATTAGCACTGTGATGTCACAGTACAGTGATAAATTGCAGTAACGGCACAGTATATGACTGATGTGCACAGTAATATTACAGTATTGGGATAATTAAATTATAGCACAGGGATAATGTGTCATAGTAAAGGGAAAGTCTTAGTGATGTGACAGCATAGGATAATGCGCGCAGTGATGTCACAGTACAGGTACAGACCAGGATATGTGTAATGACCCGGAGTGCCACTACCACTTTTTTTTTGCACCTTGCTACCATCTCCTATGTGCTAATGTATAACATCTAATGTATTTTATGTCATCGCCTAATAACGTGCATATTTATTCCTGAAACTATTATGTTCAAGTGTAATAACCTGGTCCACCAGCAGATGGCGGCAGCAACATTGGCAGTATTAGCTTCCCTGTAGAGAAATCTTCTGTTTCCTTCCAGCCCTCTGTAGCTAGAGGGAGGAGTTTCGTTAGTTAGTTAGAGAGCAGTTCTAGTCCACCCTTCTTAGGGAGAGGTTGTGTGCTGGCTAGCAGAGCACTGCCTGCTCTGCTAGGCACAGAGGCCCTGCCTCTGAAGTCTACATGGTTGCTTGTCCCCTCCTGGGCTTGCATTGCCTCCTTCCAAGCTGAGCCGAAGTTTGAGGTACTCTAAAGCCAGGACAAGAAGTTACTAGGACTATAAGTAAGAGACAGACTACAGCTAACTTAAATTCCAGCAGAAGAGGAACAGTTTCCTATTTATCCAGCCAGGCATAGCAGAGCTGAGTGAGCTACCGCATAGCAGAGCTGAGATTGTTGCAGAGAAGTATTTGCCTGCCAAAGTTAAGCCAATACCTGCTGATGACCAAGATATCATTTGGAAGCTGCTTGGATTACCAATTTATGCCAAGTAAAAGCAACTGTTCAATGTTACTACAAAGTCTGCACTCCATTTATTCTACTCATCCACCATCCAAGTTCACCTACCCTTTTGCACTGCTTCGTACCACATCACGTCTGGGATCCACGGATATCCAGGTAGGAACACCGTGACACGTGTACATAACATCTACAGAGACTGTAGGCCACCCTGGACAACTCTGGCAATCCTACCTCTGGGTACCAACATTACCATCTACAAAGGGAGCCTTGTGCTTCCGCTGCTTAACCGCAGCTGGCGTCACGTTTACTTTCTCTATAAGAGGGACATATTTCGTAGAAACCTCCTGAGGGGCAAGGGATACCCCAGGTGTGGCCTAGTGGGCCCGTTGCATATGACATGGAAAAAAGCACACAAGGAAGTTCACCATGTACCTGTGACCTGATAATATGGCAAAGAATCCTATTAGGGGAGGATCACACAGAGTTTTTTGGAGGAAGTTTTGAGACAGATTTTCCTGCAGGTTTCTCAGCCAAATACACTGCTCAAAAAAATAAAGGGAACACAAAAATAACACATCCTAGATCTGAATTAATTAAATATTGTTCTGAAATACTTTGTTCTTTACATAGTTGAATGTGCTGACAACAAAATCACACAAAAAAAAAAAATGGAAATCAAATTTTTTAACCCATGGAGGTCTGGATTTGGAGTCACCCTCAAAATTAAAGTGGAAAAACACACTACAGGCTGATCCAACTTTGATGTAATGTCCTTAAAACAAGCCAAAATGAGGCTCAGTAGTGTGTGTGGCCTCCACGTGCCTGTATGACCTCCTTACAACGCCTGTGCATGCTCCTGATGAGGTGGCGGACGGTCTCCTGAGGGATCTCCTCCCAGACCTGGACTAAAGCATCTGCCAACTCCTGGACAGTCTGTGGTGCAACGTGACGTTGGTGGATAGAGCGAGACGTGATGTCCCAGATGTGCTCAATTGGATTCAGGTCTGGGGAACGGGCGGGCCAGTCCATAGCATCAATGCCTTCGTCTTGCAGGAACTGCTGACACACTCCAGCCACATGAGGTCTAGCATTGTCTTGCATTAGGAGGAACCCAGGGCCAACTGCACCAGCATATGGTCTCACAAGGGGTCTGAGGATCTCATCTCGGTACCTAATGGCAGTCAGGCTACCTCTGGCGAGCACATGGAGGGCTGTGTGGCCCTCCAAAGAAATGCCACCTCACACCATTACTGACCCAATGCCAAACCGGTCATGCTGGAGGATGTTGCAGGCAGCAGAACGTTCTCCAGGGTGTCTCCAGACTCTGTCACGTCTGTCACATGTGCTCAGTGTGAACCTGCTTTCATCTGTGAAGAGCACAGGGCGCCAGTGACGAATTTGCCAATCTTGGTGTTTTCTGGCAAATGCCAAACGTCCTGCACGGTGTTGGGCTGTAAGCACAACCCCCACCTGTGGACGTCGGGCCCTCATATCACCCTCATGGAGTCTGTTTCTGACCGTTTGAGCAGACACATGCACATTTGTGGTCTGCTGGAGGTCATTTTGCAGGGCTCTGGCAGTGCTCATCATGTTCCTCCTTGCACAAAGGCGGAGGTAGCGGTCCTGCTGCTGGGTTGTTGCCCTCCTACGGCCTCCTCCACGTCTCCTGATGTACTGGCCTGTCTCCTGGTAGCGCCTCCATGCTCTGGACACTATGCTGACAGACACAGCAAACCTTCTTGCCACAGCTCGCATTGATGTGCCATCCTGGATAAGCTGCACTACCTGAGCCACTTGTGTGGGTTGTAGACTCCGTCTCATGCTACCACTAGAGTGAAAGCACCGGCAGCATTCAAAAGTGACCAAAACATCAGCCAGGAAGCATAGGAACTGAGAAGTGGTTAGGTCACCACCTGCAGAACCACTCCTTTATTGGGGGTGTCTTGCTAATTGCCTATAATTTCCACCTGTTGTCTATCCCATTTGCACAACAGCATGTGAAATTGATTGTCACTCAGTGTTGCTTCCTAAGTGGACAGTTTGCTTTCACAGAAGTGTGATTGACTTGGAGTTACATTGTGTTGTTTAAGTGTTCCCTTTATTTTTTTGAGCAGTGTATATTGCTAAGCCAAGAAAAAAATGTAGCCATAATCTTCCCATTAAATAATACTTTTATTAGTTAATATTAAAGGGGTTGTCCGGGTTGGACATACCCAGAATTTCACCCCGGCACCCCCCCTGACAAGAGCATCGGGGCATTTCATGTGTAACGCCCCAGAGGTGCATTACCAATTCTGCACACCGCCACTATCTCCTATGGTTAACCAAATGTCATCCTGTGTATTTATTTCCAAGTCCTTCACAATGTGCATTTCCTATTTTGCAAATGTTATGTTCTCATGTCATTTGCCTGCTTCACCAGAGGGTGGCAGCAAGGATGGCAGAGCTGTATTTACATAGAGTGGAACCTTCTTTTCCATTCTAACCCCCACTCTGTGGTGTGGTGGGCATGTTCCACTTCCTGCAGAGAGGGTGGATTCCCAGTGAGAGTCAGTCTAGTTCACCCCCTGCCAAGGGAGGGTGTGCAGCAGGTGCACATCCCTGTTGGACGTGCCTTGCCCAGGACAGCTACAGCACCTTCAGCTCAGCTGAATGTGGAGGCAGAAGCTTGAAGCCTCTGAAGCCAGGAGTAAAGTTCCCTGGACAAACTAGAGTCAGACTACAAAGGGAAGTTGCAGCACCCTGAGAAAGCTAAGTTATACGGCTATCCTGTCAGCACAGCAGAGCCAGAGAGCAACAGATGTAGCAGAGAGGAACTTGCCTGCCACAGTTAATGCCAAAGCCTGCTGGAAATCAAGACAA
Source organism: Bufo bufo (assembly GCF_905171765.1). Taxonomy (NCBI): domain Eukaryota; kingdom Metazoa; phylum Chordata; class Amphibia; order Anura; family Bufonidae; genus Bufo; species Bufo bufo. Next base: position 102,722,694 of record NC_053392.1, on the reverse strand, counting down.
TGCCTGTAAATCGTTTGGAGGAAAGTTTATTCAAGTAAAGCTGTGTTCAACTATATACAAGGTCTGGACTCAAATTTATTCTTCATCCCCTAATTCTACCAACCCCCTTTGTCTGCTTTGGACGACAACGCCTAGGGTCCAGCGTATCCAGGTACGAGCACCGTTACACATGCACCAACATTAAGGTACATAGAGGCCACCCTACACCACTCTGGCATTCCTACACCTGGGTACCATCCTTCTACTACATCACTAAAAGGGGCCCTGTGCCCTTGTTGCTTCACTGCAACTGGCGTCACAAATATATTTCTTAAAGGGACCCATTGCCGCTGTCGTACGTTGCACATGCTCCAATGCTCTCCTTTGCCCTGCGCTAAATTGCACAGGGCAAAAGCATTTTCAGGAGATCTGGTGACATACCGGACTCTCCTTCGGGCTGCCAGGCGGAGGCGTCCACCCAGCAGTGAGCCCGGTGACGTCATCGACATTGATAGTTGGGCTTTAGCACTGCCCTAGCGCTAAAGCCCGCCCATCAGAGCCGGTGACATCACCGAACACACTGCTGGGCAGAAGCCTCTGCCCGGCAGTGTGTTATAGTAAATAAAAGATCCCTTGCCCTGACCGATTCTGCACTGGGCAATGGAAAGCATCAGAGCATGAACTGCTCCGATGCTCAAGTCGGGGGGGCTGCCTGGGTGAAATTCTGGGTATGATCGGGTTCAGCTCTGAACCCGGACAACCCCTTTAAAACATCAAAAGGAATACAATATTAGGAGGATCAGGTTTCTCAGCCAAAGCCAGAAGTGGATCCAGCAGATACAAGAACTATAAGTCCTTCCTTTATATTTCCTATTTCAATTCCAGCTTTGGCTGAAAAACTTGCTGGAAAATATGCCTTAAAACCTCCTCCAAAAAACTCTGTGTGAACCGACCCTAACGATGTCATATGCAGGTACAGTGTATAATACCCACATGATGTCACCTTATCAAGAATAATTCAGTGATGTCACAGCACAGGAATAATGCAAATGTCTGCAGAGTAGAAGGCATGCACATTGCAGGGGCAACCCCTTTCGATAGTCCTCACTAAAATCTACTTCTCTTGTATGGGGCGATCCCAATTCCAATGCAACAAACATAATTCCTCATCATAGACCTAGGACAGCAGTCGCCAAAGCATCTATTTTTCCTGATTTTACCATATCTATTATGCTTGGCTGATGTTCACCTCCAGATGGCTACTGAAGTTTGGGCAAGTTCGGAATAATGAGGTTCTTCATATTTTTCTGCCATGTTAAAAGATTTTTGTAAAATTATTTTTTTTAATTCCCCAATCCGTCCTGCTCTATTTTCAGATTTAGTTAATGATATGCAGCGATCCGGGGGAAGTGAAGGATTTGAGTGGTAGTGGATATGGCTGTTCCAGTCAATCACGGCAGCTGTCTTCACACCATTGCTCCCTAGGGCCAGTGCAGCAGAAGAAGAGAATATTCTTTCTTCCCTTGGGGCACACCCTGATTCTGGTCCTCCTGTATTATGGCAGCTGGGGTGCCCTTAATGTTCGGTGTTTGGATGGGTGCAAGGCAAGGTGTGTAGAGTGCAATGGCCAACGTATGGTGTAGGAGTCAGAAAACAGGCCAGAGTTAAACATCTCTCTTTACTGTGGTACAAAATAGAAGTAATAGTACATCCGACTATAGCGAAACACAGGACAACTGTACACAGTGCAATTCTCTGCCAGACAGCAGTATATAGATTTAGGCAAGGATGGGAATTATGGCCCTCTTTTCTCTCTATACTGCTAAAGTCTCTCTCAGTAGAATCTATGGCAGGCAATAGTACTCTGGCAGTGATGGTCCACTGCAGAATACCAGGTTCTGATGGCACGTCTGGCCAGGAAGTGTTCAAGTGTAAAAGGTTATCATAACGGTGTTCCTCACTTGCAGCAAAGTCTGAATATCTCTAGTAGCAGATTACCTTGATATCTCATATGCTTGGCCATGCAAATTCCAAGTTCTCAAATTTTCTCCTTTATCTTTCTTTCTCTTCTCTTTCCTTCTCTTTCTGTAGATCTTGCAGAGATCTGTTATTCTCTGTTATTCTCTGAGTAGAGGGAGGACATGGAATTTGCTCCCTTCCTTTCTGAACTCTCCCTAGAACTCCCCTAAAGGTAACAGTTAAGAGCAAACATTTTGAACTGGTGTACTGCAGATATATTAAAGGGGTATCCCATGACTAATGTAAAAAATTAAAATCAGATAGCATAGTACAAACATGACAATTTCAGCCCTGTACCTGACATGGATCCACAGATCTCCCCATTCATTGCTCTGCTAGATTTATATCAAGCTGACAGCTTGAGGGGAGTGTCTTTTCTTCTGCAGGTAAGGGGGCGTGTCCATGCTCTCCCTATCACAACTCAGGAGGCGTGTCCATGCTCTCCCTATCACAACTCAGGAGGCAGTTGAAGGATGAAACTGAGCGTGTGCGGCCTTCTCAGTGAGGAGGTCAAAATAAGAAAAGAAACAAACAGCAGGTGACGCTACACAGATACATTTTATTGAATAACTCAGCGGCTATGTTAAATTTTTAATCATGCAATCATGCAATAAACATGCAATTACAAAAGAATTCAGATTCAGTTTCTGGTTTGAAAACTGTAGAATATTTTTCTTGGTACAACCCCTTTAAAGAGCTGCTAGTAATAGAAACTGGAGGCGCTCTATAGGCATGCCTGTTAATACAGATAGGCTTGACATGATCCCTACTATTGCCACAAATCTCGGATTTCTAATAGGATTTTTTGGAGTTTCATAACTGAACAATGAGTTTACCATAGCGGGTGATTATTATCCCCACCTAAATACCAACAGTATGAAGGCCTAGGAACCATTCCCTCTGATAACCGCAGGTGACATTATCGTCGAGCTCCCTTTCTATATCTTGTTGTTCTATAATAAAATCAAAAAGGTCTGTTGTCAGGATTCGTCCTGTCAGAGGAAAGGTCAGGAGATATTGCAAAATTATCTATGATATCACAGAGAAGTGACAGCAGGGACTGCAAATGTCAGCCTCCTGTAGGCCTTTGTCACTGGGGTCATCAATAATTTATTAAGCTGGCAGCATGGGGCCTTAGTGTATGTCATCCTTGTTCCTCTCAGATAACCGGATCGCTCAGCTATGTGATTATTGCATGAGGGAAACGTGCATGAGGCAACGAGTTACACAGTCTATTAATCAGCACTACATGGTCTCCACACCGCCACTTTGAGCAATCTCAGGGAACAATGCTTAAATCTGTGCAGGATGTGCATGTAATTGAATTATGGTGTGTGACAAGACAGCCTAAAATATTGCACCAAAATAATTCTATTGTATTCAGATACGTGAGTTCGTCTCTGCTTATGGAGGCCCGACTGCAGCACAGACAGGTATACAAGGCAGAGAACAACCACAATGTGACAACAGAAAGGCAAATGCAAAAATAAAGGAGGCAGCTCTAGAGCTTGTCCGCCCATTACGGGCTTGGTGTGGATTTTCTGTCTGGATTTGCAAAGGGAAAATGTGCAACAGATTATAGTACCAGTAGTGTTGATTGAGCACTCGGGTGCTCGAGTAGAACACCTCGGGATGCTCGGGTGCTCTGCCGAGCACCCAAGCACAATGGAAGTCAATGGAAGAACCCGAGCATTAAACCAGGCACCCCCTGCTCTGAAGAGGGGAGGGTGTCTGGTTCACATGAAAAGGTCAGAAATTGATGGAAACACCACTGAAATGGTTTGGGAACAGCATGGGGAGGATGTCTGGATGCATCTTGGACTCCTAGGTCGCTGCTGGGAACGAAGTTCTCCGAGTACTACGCCACTTTTACAGACTGACAATAATACGCACAAAACCGAAGATAAAATCAATTTTAGAGGAAGAATTGTTAGGAAACATTCTTTCCTGTATATTTACTTGTATATAAAGTGCAAGTGCTGCCAAAAATTACAAGGAAGAGGCACTCCGATACAACCTGTATATCACATAAAGGAGGGCTTCATTCACATTGTGGTACAATTGTTCAGGTAGTGGGACTTCTACACTCATAAAACCTATGCACTAAGGGAAAGGGCTGTCAAAAATTATAAGGAACCAGCACTCCAATACACCCTTTATTACAGATAAAGGAGGGCATCATACACACCCTTGAAAAATTATGATTGATGGCCTGCTGGTGACCCTCAAAAACATTAGGAGCAAGGGCCTGCTGGTGACCCTCTAAAACAGACCTGGGCAAACTACGGCCCGCGGGCCGTATACGGCCCGGCGGACCTTTTAATCCGGCCCCCGGGCGGAGCCAGAGGCGTGCCAAGCAACGATACCCCTCCTCCGCGAATGAAGAGGACTTCCGACTCGGCGTGCTGCGTGTGGCATGGCGCGGTGGCAGGGAGGCAGCGTCAGCGGCAGTACTGTCTAGGTAAGACACAGCAGGGGGGGGGGTGCCTCGTGCGAGCCGTACCCGGGACCCGGCCGGCCGCAATTATTCCCTTCTCTGTAACAGCGCAGCACCCGCGGCTCTCATAGTATCGGCTGTGACTGTCTGACACTGACAGTCACAGAGCCGACAAGCATGAAGCTGCGGCCGCCTCCCCCTGTGCTGTGTGTAGTCAGTGTGACTAACACATGGCTGATCATCTCTGAGCATTACGTTTCTAAAGGCAAGGGGGGGGGGGGTGTACTATTGTAAGGGGGGGGGGGGTGTTCTGTATATGATGGGGGGGCCGGGGGGGTGTTCTGTACACAAGGGGACAATGGCTGGATTCACAGGGGACAATGGCTGGATTCACAGGGGACAATGGCTGGATTCACATTGGACAATGGCTGGATTCACAGGGGGACAATGGCTGGATTCACAGGGGACAATGGCTGGATTCACATGGGGACAATGGCTGGATTCACAGTGGGACAATTGCTGGATTCACAGGGGGACAATGGCTGGATTCACAGGGGGACAATGGCTGGATTCACAGGGGGACAATGGCTGGATTCACAGGGGGACAATGGCTGGATTCACAGGGGGACAATGGCTGGATTCACAGGGGGACAATGGCTGGATTCACAGGGGGACAATGGCTGGATTCACAGGGGACAATGGCTGGATTCACAGGGGGACAATGGCTGGATTCACAGGGGGACAATGGCTGGATTCACAGGGGACAATGGCTGGATTCACATGGGGACAATGGCTGGATTCACAGGGGACAATGGCTGGATTCACAGGGGACAATGGCTGGATTCACAGGGGACAATGGCTGGATTCACATTGGACAATGGCTGGATTCACAGGGGGACAATGGCTGGATTCACAGGGGACAATGGCTGGATTCACAGGGGACAATGGCTGGATTCACATGGGGACAATGGCTGGATTCACAGTGGGACAATTGCTGGATTCACAGGGGGACAATGGCTGGATTCACAGGGGGACAATGGCTGGATTCACAGGGGGACAATGGCTGGATTCACAGGGGGACAATGGCTGGATTCACAGGGGGACAATGGCTGGATTCACAGGGGGACAATGGCTGGATTCACAGGGGACAATGGCTGGATTCACAGGGGACAATGGCTGGATTCACAGGGGACAATGGCTGGATTCACAGGGGACAATGGCTGGATTCACATGGGGACAATGGCTGGATTCACAGGGGACAATGGCTGGATTCACAGGGGACAATGGCTGGATTCACAGGGGGACAATGGCTTTCACTAATATGAGTCACAAATAGTGAAAAATGTTCATTGTTTTGGGAAATTTTGTTTAATAAATTTAAATTTTTTTCTTGTAAGGCAACCTCACTTTTTCATTGTTTAACTATAACAAGTACTCGTACCAGTTGTCCAACAATGATATTTACTGCTTTTTATAAAGAAATACAATTGATTTTATGCAGTATTGAGTTTAGCCTTTTGGCCCGGCCCTCCAAAATATTTTCAGTTTCTCATGTGGCCCCATCGAAAAAATAATTGCCCACCCCTGCTCTAAAACATTAGGGGCGAGGGCCTGCTGCTGAGCTGACCATCTAAAACATTATGGTTGAAGGTCTACTGGTGAGCTGACTCTCTGAAACATTAGGGGCAAGGGCCTGCTGCTGATCTGACCATGGAAAAAATTATGGGGCGATGGCCTGCTACTGAGCTGACCATCTAAAACATTAGGGGCGAGGGCCTGCTGCCCCGAGCTGACCATCTAAAACATTAGGGAAGAGGGTCTGCTGCTGAGATGACCATCTAAAACATTAGTGACGAGGGCCTGCTGCTGATCTGACCATCTAAAACATTAGGGGAGAGGGCCTGCTGCTGAGCTGACCATCTAAAACATTATGGGCGAGGGCCTGCTGCAGATCTAACCATCTAAAACAGGGACGAGTGCCTGTTGCTGAGCTGACCATCGAAAAAATTATGGTTGAGGGCCTGCCGCTGAGCTGACCATCGAAAAAATTATGGTTGAGGGCCTGCTGCTGAGCTGACCATCAAAAAAATTATGGTTGAGGGCCTGCTGCTGAGATGAACATCAAAAAAATTACGGTGGAGGGCCTGCTGCTGAGCTGACCCTCTAAAACATTAGGAGCGAGGGCAGCCTAATAAGCATGTTGATATGATGGAGGAGAAGGACGAGAAAAGGAAGATTGAACCATATAACCGTTTTTGTGGTGGAAGGCGTGCATGGGAATACAGTGCATTCAATGCACCATAGAAGCCACATTTAAAGTGCCTTTATGTTCAGCCGCTTTCCTCTGGTGGTTTAGAAAAGTCAGGGGCAATCCAGGCCTTGTTCATTTTGATAAGAGTCAACCTGTCAGCATTTTCAGTTGACAGGCGGATGCGTTTATCAGTTATTATGCCCCCAGCAGCAGTAAATACCTGCTCTGACAAAATGCTGGATGAAGGGCAGGCCAGGACCTCCAAGGCGTAGAGCGCTAGTTCATGCCATGTTTCCAGCTTGGACACCCAATAGTTGCAGGGCACAGAGGGATCATTGATGATGCTGACACTGTCTGCTACGTACTCCTTCACCATCTTCCAAAACTTTTCTCTCCTTGTGACACTAGGCCGCGCATTAGGGTGAGGGTGCTGGTGGGGTCATGAAACTGTCCCAGGCCTTGGAGAGTGTTGCTTGCCTCTGTTGGAACTGCTGTGTCTTCCCCTCGTCTCCCCTTCTCAGGTGCCCAAGGAACTACGTACTCTGCTGCCAGCGTTGTCAGCTGAAAACTTTTGGAGCAATTTTTCCACAAGGACCTTCTGGTATTGCACCATTTTGCTAGTCTTCTCCACCACAGGAATGAGAGATGAGAAGTTCTCTTTGTAGCGGGGGTCGAGAAGGGTGAACAACCATTTAGGTGAAAAACCTAAATGCGTATAACGCGAGGGTCACGGGAAAGGCAGCCTAACATAAAGTCAGCCATGTGTGCCAGAGTCCCAACAGACAAGAATTCGCTGTCATCAGGAGGATGACTCTCAATCTCCTCATCCTCTTCCTCCTCTTCAGCCCATCCACGCTGAACAGATGGAATAAACCTGCTGTGGGTACTACCCTCTGTAGCGGAGGCAACCGTCTCCTGCTCCTCCTCCTCCTCATCATCATTTAATTTGCGCTGAGAAGACGAACGGAGGGTGGTCTGGCTATCACCCTGTGTACTGTCTTTCCCCATTTCCACCTCTTCCACATGCAAAGCGTCTGCCTTCATCGTTTCAGTAGACACAGAAGTGGGATGGTTACGCTGATAGTGGCATCGCCGCTCACCATCTGTGTTGATTCTTTATAGTTGCGCAAAACCTCACAGAGATCAGACATCCATGCCCACTCGTCGCTTGTGAAGAGCGGAAGCTGACTGGAAAGACGACGACCATGTTGCAGCTGGTATTCCACTACTGCTCTCTGCTGCTCACAAAGCATGGCCAACATGTGTAACGTGTTGGCAGCACGTGCTCACGTCGCACAACAGTCGGTGAGCTGGCAATTGCAAGTGCTGCTGCAGCGTTGCCAGACCAGTGGCAGCTGTAGATGACTTTCAGAAATGGGCACACACGCGGCGCACCTTCAGCTCAGGCAAATTGGGGTAGGTTTTGAGAAACCGCTGAACCATTAGGTTGAACACATGGGCTAGGCATGGTATGTGTGTGAGCTTGCCGAGCTCCAATGCCGCCACCAAGTTACGGCCATTATCAGACACAACCATGCCTGGTTCTAGCTTGAGTGGCGAGAGCCACAGCTCAGTCTGGTCCCTTTTGCCCTGCCACAGCTCTGCGGTGGTGTGCTGTCTGTCACCTAAACATATTAGTTTAAGCATGGCCTGTTGCCGCTTCCCCACTGCAGTGCTACACTGCTTCCAGCTACTGACTGATGGCTGACGGGTGCTGCAAGATGATAATTCAGAGGTGAAAGTGGAGGAGGTGGAGGAGGAGAAGGGGGGGGGGGGGGGGGGGGTTACAGCCACTAATGTAGGTGGTGGCAGAAATCCTGATGGAAGTAGGGCCCTCTATACTTAGCATCGGTAGCACCTGTGCCATCCCAGGGTACGCCTCACTCCCAGCCCCCACAACGTTCACCCAGTGTGCCGTCAGGGAAATGTAGCGTTCCTGGCCACAAGCACTTGTCCATGTGTCAGTCATTAAGTGGACCTTCCCAATAACTGCGTTGGTCAGGGCACGGGTTATGTTAGGGGACACATGCTGATGTAAGGCGGGCACGGCACACCGGGAAAAATAGTGGCGGCTGGGGACTGAATAACGAGGGACCGCCATCCGGGCCTGAGTCTTGGACAGGGGATTGGCCAGCACATAACACAGGGTAAGAGGAGGCAGTGGTGTGACCTGCAGACACTGATTGTGGACCCAGGCATTTGGCCCACCTATTAGGGTGCTTTTTTGCCATGTGGCGGATCATGCTGGTGGTGGTGAGGATGCTAGTGTTCACGCCCCTGCTCATTTTGGTACGGCACAGGTTGCAAATGACAATTCTTTTATCGTCCGCACTTTCCTCAAAAAAGCATCAGACTGCGGAACACCTAGCCCTTGGCAAGGGAGATTGCCGCAAGGGGGAGCTCTGGGGAACAGTTGCGGGCCTGTTTGGTGTGGCCTGCCTTCTCCCTTTTGCCACCCCACTGCCTCTTCCAGCCTGTTGCATTGCTGCACATCCCTCCCCCTCTGGACTGCTGCCCTCATTCGGCTTGCCACCTTCCCAGGTTGGGTCAGTGATTTCATCGTCCACCACCTCCTGTTTCCACTTCCTCACTCTGGTCATCCTAACAACAACATCACTTATTGACAACTGTGTCTCATCCTCTTCATCAACCTCTTGAGACACTAATTGCCTTTGACTTATTGGCAACTGTGTCTCATCATCATCATCCACTTTGTGAAACACTAATTGCCGTTCCCCACCATCATCTTCTTGTGCCTGTGGATGCTCAAGAGTTTGGGCATCAGTGCACACGGTCTCCTCATGTCCCTCTTCAAGCGCTTCAAAGAGCTCCTCAGAATATCCGAGTGTGGGATCACTTGTTTGCCAAGACTCTCCATGGTGGGTGGAAGGAGGATCAGGGTGAGGATTCTGTTGACCAGACTCTTGGCTACTGAGACTGGACTTTGTGGAAGACAGGGTGGGGCTTAACTGACTGGAAGCATTATCTGCTGCAATCCAAACGACCACCTGGTCGCACTGGTGTGACTTCGAGAGTGGTATACTGCGCTGCCCTGCAAACTGGGACATGAAGCTAGGTATTGTGGATGAGTGTGTTTCTTGTGCTCTGGCAGCAGGCACAGTTTCACCGTGCCCAGAGCCACGGCCTCTGCATGCACCATCAGCAGCACGGCCTCTTCCCCGTCCCTTACTGCTCGCCTTCTGCATATTAAATGGTATATTTGCTTGCAAGTATGTCACACGTACAGTAGCATAGGTTTTGTAAGCATATGCGCAAATAAATTAAACTGAATGTCACTGATATTTAGGTTGTCCAAACGTTATACAGGAGATGTAGCGCAGGTAATGTCGCTGTCACCAGCAGCTAATAAACAAATTACAGGGAATATCACTGATATTTAGGATGCGCAAACGTTATACAGGATGTCTGCAGTGGACACCGTCTACGTAAAAAGTCCACTGGATGTCACAGATAATTTTATCATGCGCACATGTTATACAGGAGATGTAGCATAGGTAATGTCACTGTCCACAGCGTCTACGGAAAAAGTACACTGGATGTCACAGATATTTTTAGGCTGCACACACGTTACACAGGAGATGTAATGCAGATAATGTCGCTGTCTGCAGCGGCCAAACAATTGCAAGCTATTTAGCGCAGGTTGCGCTAAAAATATATATTGCTGCCAGATATAACAATAGTCCTTAAAAGGACTTTTGGGTCTCTAACAACTGCACACAATTTAGCACAGGTTGTGCTAACAATAAATATTGCTGCCAGATACAACAATAGTCCTTAAAAGGACTTTTGGGTCTCTAACACCAACCCTGCCTAACCAAAAAATAAAATTCAATTCCCTACACTAACTGTTCCTTCTACAGCACAGCTCTCCCTGACTAAGACTGGCCGAACCACGTGTCATCGGGTGCTTTATAGCACACGATGACGCGTTCCAACCAGCCAATCACTGTAATGCCAGTAACCAACATGGCTAGTCCATTACAGTGAGTGGCAGTACTTACCTGCATGTTTATTGGCTGCGTAGCAGCCAACAAACGTGCAGGGAGGAGACTCGAGCATGGCGCTTGAGCACACGCGGTATTCGGCCGAGCACCGCGATGTGCCGAGCATCGCGATGCTCGAGCCGAACTGGCGTTCGGCCGAGCATGCTCGATCATCACTAAGTACCAGCAAAGTGAATGCGATTTGTAGAAATCGAATCCATATGCTGTTAAATTTCCACTAGGAATTTAAAAATGTGTGAGTTTTCCTCCTTGACTTTTATCTTTATTCAGCATCAGCACTTCTCAATGGCAGGATGTCTACATGCAGAACTTCCTGTTTTCAGCATAACTGCATCCTAGCATGAAGTTTACATGCAGAACTTCCTGTTTACAGCAGCTTCCTGCTGGATTTTCTAACCAAACCCAGCCTGCTTTGTTTCTCATAGTTTGCTTCTTCTGCCACACTGTTTTCTCTGCAGTAGTCACATCCCCTACATCTTCCCTCTCCATGTTAGCTAGGTGGAGGAAGCCCCATACCTGATGCTCCTAGCATTCATTAAAGGGGTTATCCCACTTCGCCTTTTCATACTTACCTGCTGCCAGCGCGCTGTTCACTTCCTGGATTCTGGCTGGGGGCGGGTTTCATCTTGATTGAAGTCTTCTCCCAGCCAGGTCGCGCGCTGGACTGAACGCGCATGCCGCCGCGCATGCGCCATGGTGACTTATTTCTGGCCAGTATAGTACAGAGCCGGCGTGCGCGTTCACGGCTCTGTACTATTCTGGCCAGGAAGAAGTCACCATCGCGCATGCTGGGCGGCGTGCGTGTTCAGGACAGCGAGCGGCCCGGCTGGGAGAAAAGAAGGAGTCTTATGAGCAATTGCAGCCACCGGGATTCTGGAGAAGAGCGGTGGCCGTAACCAGGGGGGACCGAATGACAACAATGAGGTAAGTGGGGATGAATTTTATCCTAAACGGTGGGAATTTGTTAATCAAATATATTTACATTAATGATCACTGTCAAATCATTAACAGATTTAACAGTAATCATTATGATGGGATAACCCCTTCAAAGTTGAGAGCATCGGATCTCTGGGTAATTTCCCTGTAGGGTCTATGACCAGTCTTACCCTGGACCAGCCAATATCCTCCCTCCTGGTTGGCTGTCACACTGACTGCATGGCATTTTGTGTGGAAGCCTCCGGCCAGGGCTCCCACGGGCCTCCGTCTTCATCTTCCCTATCCTGTTTCCCTCACTACAGTACTGCAAGTACTGAATGTAAGATGGTGAGCTCCAATTTGCATGATTTGTCCAAAGCAAATTACCAAAACTTTGCACTTTTTGTGAAATTTGTAACAACTCGATTTGTTTCGAACTGATTTGCTCATCTCTAGCCCCAAGGCATATGCCATATAACTGATGTAAAAATAAGAGCGATAGTTCAATTAATCATCATATAAGTACGATTACATACAGGAAAAGATGATGAGCGAGATTAAGCTCAGAAGCTGAAAGACTCATTTTTATCTTCTAACAGATTTTTCTCTTATCTTTCGCCGTATTGAGGCGGTTTATCAGATGAGTTCCTCTAGGTTCTAAAAAAAACAATCAAAAGGAATCTTGTGTGTGCGTTTCTCGTCACTGCCTGCCTGCAGTATTCAGCTTTCTGTGAGTGCTGGCATCTGGCATCAAAATGTAAGGCTTTTAATGTGAAATTAATTTTATTACACTTAATTTTTTTTATTATAACTCATTTCTTGTCGCTTACACAGCGCCACCATATTCTACAGCAGTGTAAACCTTTATAATTTGTAACACACAGGTGACATTGTGCTGGCATCGCCAGGTTCTTAGATAACTGTCATGCTGGCTGTTAATCCCTTAGGCTGACAATATACTTTAAAGGGTGTTCCAACTCCCAACATCCCCACCAAACCGCTGTTCAAAGAGGCCGTGGCACTCCGATGTGACCTAATCACACCATATAAAGCACAGCGCCATACATTGTATAGTGGCTGTGATTGGTGTCGCAGCTCAGCCCCATTCACTTGAATGGGACTGAACTACAAATAGACCATTAGATCAATGACTGTGATGTCAGTAACCCAGGAAGTGGCTGTGATAATCCATCTGATTGTCGGGGCTCGGAACCCCACCAATCAGATATTGATGACCCGACGATAGGCTATCAATATTGAACTCCCTTAAAATAGCTTTTGGCTGACAGCTATCCCTCTCAACCCCCTTCCCCTCCCCATTAGCTCAGAGTGTGCTTGCAGTGACAGCTTAATTCAAAGATGCTTAATTCAAAGGCATGCTGAATTCAAAGATGCAGTCCACCTTTCCCCTGAAAACGAGTCCAACGGTTATGGCTGGCTTTAGATACCACTGTCAAAAAGCGACCCAGGCACCTAAGTGACATTAGAGAAAGGGGTCTCCCCTAGGCACCCTTGTGATGTGAATGTGGAGAAGAACGAATGGCTTGTTAAAAGTAAAACTTAATTGACTATAATGGGGTGTCCAATATGGATTTCTGTTTTCTGCATGCAGCATTTTTTTATTTTTGCCAGAATCTGTGAAATAGACTCCTTCTGCAACCTCATCTAACATGGCATAAACAAAATTCTCCCCCAAAAAAGAGTTTCTTTTTTTAAAATCCATCCTCCCCCCCAAAAAAAGTATGGAAGTTACTCAATAAATTTTACGAACATAAAAATAAGCCCTATACTGGAAAAATAAAAACAGGCCATATTCCTAAAGGGATATTCTGGCCAAAAACTGGACAGACGATAAAAGATTGGTGGCGGTATGATTGCTAATACCAATCCCTAGAATGGTCCTGGGTCTTGTGTTGACCCAGCTGCTCCACCACAGCAAGATGAAATTTGAGCAGAGTGGTGGTGGTCAGGTGCAATGCGCCGCCCCCAGGGCCTTATTGCATCCCAGGTTTTAGTGGAATGCCAAGCGGTGTAGCGGCCTATATGTCTCATTATGTGTCACCGTGCTCCTACCTGGAAACAGTGGGAACCCAGGATTTGGCTCTGTAGCATTAAAAAGGGGAATAATTGAGGGAAGAAGGAAAATAAATTGAGTCCAGACGTTGATGTGCAATTCAACCGCAGCTTTACTTGAATAAACTTTCATCCAAATGATTTGCAGGCTTTGTCTTGGTTCCAGCAGGCTTTGGCATAAACTGGCAGGCAAACTTGATAGCTTTACTTACTTTCTTTCTTTCTGTGCTGTACTGCCAGGCTTGCTTAAATACTTCACTTTATTGCTCTGTGCTGCGCTAAACTCTGCTTAGGTCTGGTTTCTGTACTTTAGGTCTGTTCTGGTATCCTTGGATGGGGTGTCTTGGGCAGTTATTCCCCTCCTGACACTTAGCAAATTACTTATTTTCAGCTGAAGAACTATTCATCTGGCCCCTATTGCTTCCAGACATCTTCTTCCTTAGCCAGCAGAGCTTGGGCTGCTCTGGCTGACATAGGCACCTCAGGCTGTGGGCATGCTACACCTTAATCCTGTCTTGTCCAGACTACACTAGAACTAGAACTAACTGGAAACTGCTGGCCCTCCCTGCAGGTAGGAAGCAGGACTGGCCCACTTCCCAGGGGGGAAGGAATAGTCAGTTTCATTCTCTCTAACTATAGCTCTGCCATATACACTGCCACCTGCTGGTGAACCAGGCACATTACATGTATTAACAGTTGCATAGTAATCATAGCATTGCACAATGTAGAGGACCTGGATAGAAATACAAAGGATGACATTTAGGTTAGCTTATTAGAGACAGTAGCAGGTGCAGGAAGGGTAACAACCCTCCGGGGTGTTACACAGGCATACAAATGGCTGTCTCGTGCCATACAGTGCTGCAGCCAGTGATTGACGTTAGAAGGCTTAGAAGTTTAGAAACAAAATTTCAAGAAAATTTCAACCAATGACTATAATACTGGGGAGGGAGGGGGGCCGCACTGGCCACCAATGAATATAATACTGGGGAGGAAGGGGGGCTGCACTGGCCACCAATGAATATTATACTGGGGAGGGAGGGGGGCCGCACTGGCCACCAATGAATATAATACTGGGGAGGGAGGGGGGGCCGCACTGGCCACCAATGAATTTAAAACTGGGGAGGGAGGGGAGTCTGGCCCCTGCTGCCTGGCAGCACCTGATCTCTTACAGGGGGCTATGATACGCACAATTAACCCCTCGGGTGCGGCACCTGAGGGGTTAATTGTGTGGATCACAGCCCCCTGTAAGAGATCAGGTGTTGCCAGGCAGCAGGGGGCAGTTATGTAAGCAGTTCTTAGTATATTCTAACTTGAAGTGTCCCCATCACCATGGGAACGCCTCTGTGTTAGAATATACTGTCGGATCTGAGTTTCACGATCTAACTCAAATCCGATGGTATATTCTAACATAGAGGCGTTCCCATGGTGATGGGGACGCTTCAAGTTAAAATATACCATCGGATTGGAGAAAACTCCGATCCGATGGTATATTAATAGGAACTCCTGACTTTACATTGAAAGTCAATGGGGGACGGATCCGATTGCAATTGCACCATATTGTGTCAACGTCAAACGGATCCGTCCCTATTGACTTGCATTGTAAGTCAGGACGGATCCGTTTGGCTCCGCACGGCCAGGCGGACACCAAAAAGCTGCAAGCTGCGTTCGGGTGTCCGCCTCCAGAGCGGAATGGAGGCGGAATGGAGCCAAACTGATGCATTCTGAGCGGATCCTTATCCACTCAGAATGCATTGGGGCTGTACGGATCCGTTCGGGGACGCTTGTGAGAGCCTTCAAACGGAACTCACAAGCGGAACCCCGAACGCAAGTGTGAAAGTAGCCTAAAGATAGTAAACATTACACTAACCAATTGACTGATCAAATTTAAAAAGTGCACATGGCAAGCTTGATAGAGTGAGAAATTCATTTCAACTTTTATTTATTTATATAGCACATTTTATTGCAATGTTGTTGCCCAAAGTGCTTCACAGTTACATTAAAACATACATTTATAAAAACATTAGCAGCCGATTTGTGTAGGTGGGCTTGAAAATGAGGGAGTGGTGGCAGTTTAGAAATCATGTCCTGATTTTTCAGCTTACACTCTAGCTTTTGTCACTCTACTGGCTGCTCACACACCTGGGTTCCTATGGCAACTCACTCTACAGCAAGGGCAGAGAAGAACGGTTCAAAACAAACTGCTCCAACTTGCTCACTTCACTGGCGGTTGCCATCTTCGGTTGTAGTTTAAAAATGATAAATCCTACAGTGAAGAGCTTTATTTTGTGAGAATCACAAGACCCATACCTACATTTGGATGCATAGTATGTCTCTGAAATATTAAAAATGAAGGCACAGTCGCAGTTTAGAAATTGCCCTTAAAGTTTGAGGTGGCTAGAGTGGAGTTTCAATGAATGTCAATGGGCGGTGTGAGTTGCAAACAGATGGTCATATTGTGAAAACTATCAGGACTATGGCTTAGCCGTGGACATTTTTAGTGGCAGCAGGGATAGCTGAACGTTTTGATATAAGATTTGTGTAGGTGGGCTTGAAAATGAGGGAGTGGTGGCAGTTTATAAATCATGTCCTGATTTATCAGCTCACACTTTAGCTTTTGTCAGCTCCCACTCTAGTTTTGAACATTCCGCCATTCATTCCTATAGGACCAATTTCGCCACACAAAAACGCCGATATTTCGTGAACCATTCGGCAAAACGTTCCACAAAGTAATAGCACACCAATTGGGAACAATCCACACGTTTCGGTATATTACTGTCTATGTAGTGTAAAAATTGTGGGAAGAGTTAGGGTGGTAAATTTGGCTATAATAATGGGAATATACAGTGGATATAAAAAGTCTACACACCCCTGTTAAAATGTCAGGTTTCTGTGATGTAAAAAAACAAAGACAAAGATAAATCATTTCAGAACTTTTTCCACCTTTAATGTGACCTATAAACTGTACCACTCAATTGAAAAACAAATCTTTTAGGTAGAGGGAAGAAAAAATATAAAAATAAAATAATATGGTTGCATAAGTGTGCACACCCTTAAACTAATACTTTGTTGAAGCAGATTTTATTACAGCACTCAGTCTTTTTGAGTATGAGTCTATCAGCATGGCACATTTTGACTTGCCAAGATTTGCCCACTCTTCTTTGCAAAAACACTCCAAATCTGTCAGATTGTGAGGGCATCTCCTGTGCACAGCCCTCTTCAGATCAACCCACAGATTTTCAATCGGATTCAGGTCTGGGCTCTGGCTGGGCCATTCCAAAACTTTAATCTTCTTCTGGTGAAGCCATTCCTTTGTTGATTTGGATGTATGCTTTGGGTCGTTGTCATGCTGAAAGATGAAGTTAGTTCCTCTTCATGTTCAGCTTTCTAGCAGAAGCCTGAAGGTTTTGTGCCAATATTGACTGGTATTTGGAACTGTTCATAATTCCCTCTAGCTTAACTAAGGCCCCAGTTCCAGCTGAAGAAAAACAGCCCCAAAGCATGATGCTGCCACCACCATGCTTCATTGTGGGTATGGTATTCTTTTGGTGATGTGCAGTGTGGTTTTTGCGCCAAGCATATCTTTTGGAATTATGGCCAAAAAGTTTAACCTTGGTTTCATCAGACCGTAACACTTTTACCCACATGCTTTTGGGAGACTTCAGATGTGTTTTTTCCAAATGTAGCCTGGCTTGGACGTTTTTCTTCGTAAGAAAAGGCTTTTATCTTGCCACTCTACCCCATAGCCCAGACATATGAAGAATACGGGAGATTGTTGTCACATGTACCGCACAGCCAGTACTTGCCAGATATTCCTGCAGCTCCTTTAATGTTGCTGTAGGCCTCTTGGTAGCCTCCCAGACCAGTTTTCTCCTCGCCTTTTCATCAATTTTGGAGGGACTTCAAGTTCTTGGTAATGTCACTGTTGTGCCATATTTTCTCCACTTGATGATGACTGTCTTCACTGTGTTCCATGGTATATCTAATGCCTTGGAAATTCTTTTGTACCCTTCTCCTGACTGATACCTTTTAACAATGAGATCCCTCTGATGCTTTGGAAGCTCTCTGTGGACTATGGCTTTTGCTGTGGGATGCGACTAAGACAATTTCAGGAAAGACCAACTAGAGCAGCTGAACTTTATTTGGGGTTAATCAGAGGCACCTTTAAATGATGGCAGGTGTATTCTGACTCCTATTTAACATGATTTTGAATATGATTGCTTAATTCTGAACACAGCTGCATCTCCAGTTGTAAGAGGGTGTGCACACTTATGCAAGCACATTATTTTAGTTGTTTTGGTTTTCTTCCCTCCACTCCAGATTTCAGTTTGTTTTTCAATCGAGTGGTACAGTTTATAGGTCACATTAAAGGTGGAAAATGTTCTGAAATTATTTATCTTTGACTCCTTTTTTTTACATCACAGAAACCTAACATTTTAACAGGGGTGTGTAGACTTTTTATATCCACTGTATATGTGAGATAACAGTAAGTGGTCTTGCCATGCAAGAACACTTAATGAGGGCATTCTAGAAGGAAATTACTATTGGTGGGACTATGTGGGGCACTCATTTTTCTTCAGGATAGTATTTGGGGTACAGAAATATGAGTAAGCTAAGATGTCTGTGTGTCACACTCTGTAGAGACGAAGCACGGCTGAGAGAAGTTGTCTGGACGGAATGGAGAAGATGATGACAGAGAAGATCTACATCAGAGGAGAAGGTCACCTGGGGGAAACTGGATGTGAGAGGTACGTGATGCTGTATAGCTATAGCAGGCTTAGGGGTCGGTTGGTCGACTTAGAGAATTGGGCCATATGCATTGGGGCTTGGGCGCCGGATCTTTTGAGACTCTTACAACGCCCCTGGTGCTGCAGAAAGTTATCTCTCTCTCTCTTTCTATATTTCTGTCCAGTAGGGCGGCTCAGTGGTAGCACTTGTGCCTTGCAGCGCTGGGGTACACTAGGAATGGGTAGTGGGAGGGGCTATGAATGGGGCATGGGGGCCCAGTTTAGATTCTTGCTATGGGGCCCAGTGATTTCTATATACACCCCTGGTAGAAATACCACACATCTTTACACAGATATGCCATTTCAATGCCCAATGGAGCATTTTGACCCTACAGGTATTTTGCAAAAATGAATGTACAGCAGATGGTGCAAAGTGAAAACTGCAACTTTTCCACAGATATGTCATTTCCATGTCCAATATATTGTGCCCAGCGTGTGCCAGTGCGAAAAGTAGAGACGAGTGAATCGAAGTTGACGAAGAGAAATTCGATCCGAATTTCAGGAAAAATTTGATTCACACCGAATCCAAATTTCCTGATGCTTCGTGGTAACAAATAATTGTTTTTCCTAAAATGGCTGCTACACATGTTTGGACATGGAGCAAAGAACTCTGGGAACGAGGGATCACCCACAATGCCATGCATGCAGCCAATCAGCAGCCAGCCCTGTGTTACAGCCTTATAAATAGCCTCAGCCATCTTGGATTCACCCATTTTCCAGTGTACTTGGTGCAGGGAGTGACATTAGTAGGCGCTAAGGACAGTGCTAGGAAAGACTTTTATTTTGCTGAATAGAAGTTCCGGGAAAGATCTTTAGAAGTGTAGGGAAAGGATAGGGAGGAATTATTCCACACTATAAAAGGAGAACAGGATCCAATAGGGTAGTGTACAGCCTGGGTAATAGGAACAATCCTATTACACCTTGCTACACTGACTGGGGATCCAAATTGCCATTATACTGCTGCTTTCAGGTTTGCAATAGATGATACCTCTGTAATTCCAGCAAACCTTTCTTGTTATTGGGGTGCAAGTGCTATGTGATACAGCCATTAACAAGGGTGTATTACTAGTAAATATTTCTATGTCTTATTAGCCCTTGTACGGTGAAGTTATATGTTCTAAAGCTTTTTTTGGGGTGTATTACTGCAAAAAAAAAAAAGGATTATTAGCCGTTGTGTAGGGAAGTGAGAAAATTACAGCCCTTGTTGTCGTGTATTAGTGGAAAACAAAAAGTATTATTTGCCGCTCAGCGCTGCAGTTATATGTTTTAAAGGGAGTCTGTCACCTCCATATGGCCATATACAGTGCTTACATGGCTCTGTAGCACACCTATACAGGATTGTAACGGTACCTTTGTTCTTTTCTTTAGACATGCACCAGCAGGAAAAACGAAGTTTAATTCATATGCAAATGAGCACTCGCAAGTGCCCAGGGGCGGCGTTTAGTGTGTAGGTGCCCAGGCTGCTCTGCCTTCTTTTCACTTTACTCCTCCCCAGCATCTGCCTTTGCCCGCCCTCCAAGTCCGGACCTATCGATGAGGCAAGAGACTTGGAGGGCGGGCAAAGGAAGATGCTGGGGAGGAGTAAAGTGAAAAGAAGGCAGAGCAGCCTGGGCACCTACACACTGAACGCCGCCCCTGGGCAATTGCGAGTGCTCATTTGCATATGAATTAAACTTCGTTTTTCCTGCTGGTGCAAGTCTAAAGAAAAGAACGAAGGTATCGTTACAATCCTGTATAGGTGTGCTACAGAGCCATGTAAGCACTGTATATGGCCATATGGAGGGGACACTCCCTTTAAAGCCTTTTTTGGAGTGTATTAGTGGAAAAAAGAGCTTATTTGCCGTTAAGCGGTGCAGTTATATGTTCTAAAGCCTTTTTTGGGGTGTATTAGTGCAAAAAAGGGCTTATTGTGTGGTGAAGTGAGAAAATTACAGCCTTTTTTTGGGTGTATTAATTTCCTTTTTATTTATTTATTTGATTTAACAGTATGTCAGACAGAGAAGTGACAGGCCCTGCACAGGGGAGTGGCAGAGGCGTAAATGTTTCTGGCGCAGGCACAGGTCGCAGCAGAGTAAGGGTGCATGGCAGCAGGGGTCACTTCGAGAGTGCCCAGGGGAGGAGTTCAGTGTGTAGGTGCCCAGGCTGCTGTGCCTTCTTTTCTCCCGGTGTCATCTAGCAGTCGTGTCTTGACCAGCAACCCAGCGGTTCTTGAATGGTTGACTCGGTCATCCACTTCCTCCCAAGTGATATCAGACACTCCCAGACAAGAGTCGGTGCGCTCGTCAGACACAACTCTTTAGTTGCATGGCCTGGGAGCAGGCCGTGTCTCACCTGTCCTCATCCTGCCTCGGCCTTTTTCTGTTCCCTCAGCCAGACAAGTATTATATGCTGCTCAGCTCCACTATACAGCGAGGACAAGCTACTAGAGGACAGTCAGCAGCTACTGCCCAGCCAAGATCTTGAGGAGACATCCGCAGCTTCCTCCGTAAGGCAAGCAAGTAGTGATGAGGAGAGTGGCGTGGGAGAGACCGTTGAGGAGGACATCAGTGATGTGCACAGTACTCGATGATGATGTACCCGATCGCAATTGGGAGCCGGGTGATGAAGGGGCTTTATCATCATCGGGAGAAGAGGGTGGCAGCTGGCGTGTGAGGCAGTGGCAAAGCCAGCAAGTAGGTAATATGGCCGGGAGTCAGCAGGGTGGCAGCAGTGAGAGGTCAGGAGCCAAACATGCCCGGGGTAGATCACCTGCTTCGCAGAAGCCTACCTGCCCGGAAAGTAGTGGTGCAGGGGTTCATGGAGGCAGCGGCGGTAGCAGTCAGTCAGTGCGAAGTGTTGGGGGTACAATCACCTACTCGGCGGTGTGGAAGTTTTTTTGTTAAGCCACCGGAGAAGGTGAACATGGCCATTTGCCGAATCTGTGGGCAGAAGGTGAAGCGTGGCCATGGTGCCAATGTTGGCACCATGGCCCTGCATCAACATATGCAGGGTCACCATAAAGTGGCCTGGAAGAACCGTGGCTCTAATGTGGTGGTCCAGCCTGCCGCAGCAACCTCTGCATCGCTCAGTGGCATGCACCCGATTTCAGGCAGTCAAGGCTTCACCATCTTAGCCGAAGGGAGCTGTCTCTCCTTCCCATCATCTACAGGTCCTGATGCTCCTGCTCCTCATCAGTCATTCCATCAGCAATCGGTCACTGAAGCGCTGCTATCCCTCTGCCCCTTCTCCAAATCCTTATTATGAACTCTTTCTCATTAGGATAAATCACAACATCAGCTCCGCCAAGCCCCCCAGCCAAGTGTTCAAGTGGTGTCCGAGATCCCCAAGGGCCAAGCCAAGTAATTGTAAGTTTTCATGTGAAATATGTTTATGTTATACATATATAGCCTACACTGTGCCACACAATATACAGTATACCTCTACACTGTGCCACACAATATACAGTATACCTCTACACTGCGCCACACAATGTACAGTATACCTCTACACTGCGCCACACAATGTACAGTATACCTCTACACTTTGCCCCACAATATACAGTATACCTCTACACTGTGCCACACAATATACTGTATACCTCTACACTGTGGAGTCTGTTCTATAAGCACCCTTGTTCTGTGGCGGCGGACAGAAACTAATCTGGAAGTGCCCCTCCCGAGACCAGGCTCTGGATCCGCCACAGTTTAGAAATGTCAAATGTACACTCCTGTGAGAGGCGGGGAGGGAGATCTGTGGATGACACTGTTATAGGGAGGGAGATCTGTGGATGACACTGTTATGGAGGGGGAAATGGGGATGACACTGTCATGGGGTGGATCTGTGGATGACACATATAGCATAAGATGCTATATACGGTATGTGGCATCCACAGATCCCCCCATAGCAGTGTCATCCACAGATCCCCTTCCCTATAAAAGTGTCATCCACAGGCAGCTAGGACATGTTGAAATCTGAGTGATTTTTTTTAATTTATTTTTTTAAACCACAGACAGCAGGACTTTTCTTCCCTGTTGCGGTTTTAGGTATTGGGTAAAGTATTGCAGCATTTCTAAGCGTACTTGTGTAAATGTATCGTTGTTATAGCTGCCCCCCCCTACTTTTGTCCTGGCCCCCAGTGTGCCCCCCCAAAATTTGAAAGCTAGAGACGCCACTGCTGACACCCTCTCCACTCTGTCAGGGGGCTCTACTTGTATAAGCATTTAATAGAACAGTTCTGTAGACATATACAGTATGTGGAATCAGCTGACGATGGTGTAAAAGGAGTGCCCTCTTTCATGATACAGTAGGATCTTTGGCCTCTGCACAGTTCTTTATACCTGGCGCTAACATCAACCTGTAAGGCTGAGTTCACACTTGAGTAATTTGGTTTGTTTTGGCCCCGTGACTGCCCAAATAAGTGAAGTGTGCATTGATTCTAAGAGCGACGCCTGTCATCTACATGTCATACTGACTCACAGTATTATTTCACTACCACAGCAGACTCCCTATGCATGTTACTGCAAGGCACAGTCTTCTACACCACTATACAGGCTCTCTGCAGCCAGGAAATAGCTGTTTTTTAAAGCGATTCTCTGCGAATAAATTCGGATCTAATCAAATCTTTTCGGAAGATTTGGCGAACCAGCTGAATCGAATTTTTGAGAAATTCGCTCATCTCTAGCGAAAAGTCAGCCCTCTTATTACTATGCTGTGTTTCCTGGTTTTAGTAACATTCTACATGTGGCCCTATTTTTTGTCTGAGCATTTTGACGCCACAGATATTTTGCAGAAATTAATGCATTTTCTAGCAGTTATCTCATTTCAGTGACCAATATGTTGTGCCCAGCACGTGGCATCGTTTTTATTTTTTGACGGCGTCACTTGACGGGATAGATCATGTGATAATTTTACAGAGCCAGTCATTACATATGCGTCAATACCAAATACGACTATTTTTGTTCAATAGTCAATTTCTAGATGGGGAAAAGGGATGCTTTTTTTTTTACATGAAACTTTTATTTTTATAAAACCCTTTTTTTTATTTTTTTTATACTTTATTTTGTAATAAGGTACTGTACTGCTTTGTAACTCAGTTTCATGCTGACAGTTGCCTATGAGACCCTGTGGCTGAGCCTCATAGGCTTCTGTAACTGGCAGACCTGAAAGCTTGCAAGGCTTCTGGCCCCAATGGCAACAATCAGCTCGCCACGATCACGTCGCAGGGAGCCGATGGGTTGAGAGAGGGAGCGTCCTCCCTCTGTAAATTACTTAGATGCAGCAGTGAGCATTGGCTGCTGCATCTAAGGGGTTAAACTGAAAGCATCTGAGTTATCTTGGCTGCCAGAAGTAAGTCAGTTTACTTTGCTCTAAAAATTGCAAAGTGCAGAACCTCCTTAAGTAATATATACAGTCCTATGCACAAGCTTATAACAGTGTTCAGAGGTGAACATAAGTAGAGATTAGCGAAATTCCGCTTATGAAATTTGTTCACACTTCGTTTGGTAGTAAAAGGTGAATTGCGTTATGGATTCCATTACCATAACGCAATTCTATGATGGAATGCATAACGGAATGCCTTTAGAGGCATTCCGTTATTCATTCCGTCATAATAGAAGTCTATGGGCTGCATAATGGATCCGTCCCGCTCATCCCTAAACATAAGCATTGGGCTGTTTATCAGCTAAATCTACAGTATGCTGTTAATTTTCACCTGTCAAATAATTGTTTTGGTTGTAAGGCCTCGTCCACATTTCCGTGTAAGAGTCATGTCCGTGAGAAAAAACATACGTGTTTCATTCGTAAAGATGTCCGTGAAGGATCCGTGGTTGGTCTGTGTGTCCGTTTTTACTATCCATGTGTCATACGTAGTTCACTGATATTGCTCAGCTGAAAATACATTTCCAAAGAATCTCCTATCTCCCATGGATGCCATCCGAGGTGTGTCCGTGATTTTCACTGACCCATAGACTTCTATGGGAATGCTTGGTCTGCATCATGGAGTGCATGTCTCCGTGACCCGTGACCCACGGTCATAAAAAAATACTGAAATGTGAACAGACACATTTAAATCAATGGATACGTGTGCTGTCCATGGAAAATGTGGTCAGCACACGTCAGTGAAAAACGGAAATGTGGACGAGGCCTAATTGATCAGTTTTGATCAATTTAGGCTATTGTTTATGGCCACCTTTTAGGCCTAGGTCACATACCAGTGTTTTGCTCAGAGTTTGGTCAGTGACGCCTTTTTTATCAATTCTGTTTATATTTCATAAAATTAATAATACATGGAAATGACAACATCATGTCCAGATCATATCTACAGACATATTGTGAAATTAATGGGTTAACATTACATAGCATATAATGAAGACAAAGAAATGTGCAACAAAAATGAGTTTTACAAAGACTATTCTGAGACATGTACAGTAGTCTGTATCGTAAGGGAGAAAAGTGGTAACAAAATATCTAAAAGAACATAAAAGAACCTGTAACTAATGCCCTTACCAGTCACACCTGTCTAGGAGGAGGAATACAACCATACAGCACCAGCGGGAAAGGAATGCGGGTCCGTTCTGTGGGAGTGAAGGAGGGCAAGTAGAGCGGTGGTTAATAATTCTTATAGGTTATCCAGGGGCTCCAGGTTTTCAAAAAGCAGCGTCTAGTGTTAGATTCCCAGTCATAGAGTTCTTCTAGGTGGAAGAGTTGGTCAATCTTTACTCTCCACTGTCTGATTGGTGGTGGTTCTGTAGACCTCCCGTGTAGCGGGATTAAAAGTGTAGGAGCTTGTATAATCCAAGTAATAAGACAGCGTTTGGCAGGCTTCAAATCTTGTGAAAGGAGCCGGAGTAAGATGGTGGTACGGACAGTGTTTTAGTAGATTGTTTTGATTAAAGATCAATCTAACCAAAGGTGAACATAAGAACCTCTCGAGTCTCCAACATGCATCAGAGGAGAAAAGGCTTTTTCTTAAGAAAACCGAGGTTTTGTACCACCTAGAGAACAGTTTTAAAACGTTTTCTTGACCTGCCATGCATTGGGAGAAGCCACGTGAGTCATAGCAAAAGGTCCGAACATATTTACAACAGTTGGAGGGCCACAGGTTGAGCATCCCTGCTCAGTCATAAAAATTACGTTCTAATTCAGTTCCCACTCTCGTATACAGTATAATAGGGTCTAGGTGTTGCCCAGAACATAGGAAGATTATTATAAATATTCGAGATTGATCTCGCACAGGGCACCTGAGTTAAGGCCTCATGCACACGGCCGTTACCTGGCCGTGGCCGTATTGCGACCCGCAAACAGCGGGTCCGCAATACACGGGCACTGGCCGTGTGCACCCCACTTCATGGATGCGCACACATTCACTTGAACGTAAAAAAGTTGTCCATGCACTACTTTTTTGCGGTGCGGACGGACCATGGACCCATTCAAGTTGAATGGGTCTGGATCCGTCTTCAGAATCCGCACAGATGTTGCCCGTGCATTGGGGACTACAAATTACGGTCCCCAATGCAAGGAACCACCAATCGACAGCCATATGCATGAGCCCTAAGTCCCCTTTCACACAAACTATACGGATTGTGTCCAGATCTGTTCTGCGATTGCGTTTAGTGGTTGTTTTTTTTCACGCGGATGCTATCAGTTTTGATGCGTTTTCCACGTGCGTGAAAAAAACCCTGAAGAATTACAAACAACATCTCCTAGCAACCATCAGTGAAAAACTCTTTGTATCCGGACTGCATCCAGATTACATCCAGATGCAATGTGCTTTTCACGTAAGTCCCATTCACTTCTATGGGGCCAGGGCTGCGTGCAAAACTCAGAATATAGAACATGCTGCGATTTTCACATAACGCAGAGATGATGCGTGAAAAACAACGCTCATGTACACAGACCCATAGAAATGAATGGGTCAGAATTAAGTGTGGGTGCAATGCCATCAGCTGCCCCCCCATGCAATCAGGCTCCCCCCAGTGCCATCAGATGCCCCCCCCCAGTGCCATCAGGCCCCCCTAGTGCCATCATTCCCCCCCGTGCCATCAGCTGCACTCCCCAGTGCCATCAGCTGCACCCCCCCCCAGTGCCATCAGCTGCACTCCCTAGTGCCATCAGCTGCACCCCCCTGTGCCATCAGCTGCACCCCCCCAGTGCCATCAGCTGCACCCCCCCAGTGCCATCAGCTGCACCCCCCTGTGCCATCAGCTGCACACCCACCAGTGCCATCAGCTGCACCCCCCCTGTGCCATCAGCTGCACCCCCCAGTGCCATCAGCTGCACCCCTCCTGTGCCATCAGCTGCACCCCCCTGCCTTCAGCTGCACCCCCCAGTGCCATCAGCTGCACCCCCCAGCACCAGTGAAATAAAATACTTACCTTTCATGTAGGGGCACTGCCGACACTCCAGAGATCTTCTATCTTCTTCTGGACCTGACATCACATAGCGTCAGGTCATAGTGTGCACTTACGTGCACTATGTGCAGCGTCCCACTCAGGACACTTGGGAACTGCAAAATAGCTTTAAAACGGCATTATCCTACTGCATGTCATTTTGTATTACAACACCTGTTGTATCCCTATTCATAGGCTGGTCTGGTGTAATTTATACATCCCACCACTAGATGGGGATAGCACTTAGGTCATATAAATACTTAGGTCAGGCCTAGTGGTTGGTGGGTTGTAGTAGTAAGAGGGAGAAGGAAAGAAGGAAAGTAGGAGACCAGTGAAGAGATGAGAGAACAGAGTCAGTGGTTACTCTGAGGCTACACACCACACATTAGTGGTTGAAGCAAAATGCAGAAATGAGGTAGAGCCAAGGTATGAGGCGCAGGAGAGCGTTTTCCTCCTGTGATCTTCTTAGATCCCAGAACCTACAATCAGAGGATAGCATTTTCGTCCCTGGAAGAAGTTAACCAAGCTAACCAAGACATTGGTGATAGCAGCCATTAATAAAGGCTTAATGGACACCTTTGCGCATGGTGGAAGACTATCTAGCTACAGGCAGCCTCACCATACTTTGAAGAATACAGATTAGCTACCTGTTTAAGGGCTTGGAAGATACAGAGACAAAAGGACTAAGCATACCAAATAAGCATTACAGGCAACCTCACCAAATTACACTGGTTCAAAAGGGACCTTGAAGCTAAGCCAAACCTATTAACAGTGGATCAACAGGATTCCTTTTAACTGCAAAAGACTGTATTCTATCTGATGTATATGCTGCAACTGGAACCAACATCAGTAAAAGTTGTGAGTTGCATCTTACCACTGTCTACTTCATTCTTACCATTGGTTGTACCACCATTAACGGTACTGGCGTCACGACAAATACCATCAAGGGACTCAGCCGCAACAAGCACCCTAAGCACCCCTGGCACCAAGGGCACCTCAACCTTCATCTTGGCTGAAGCTTCCCTACCACAGAGTGTGCCCCGGAGGATTTCGTGCTGTCCACCTCAACACTGTGCTGCCAGCCAAGGGAGGCTTTCTGCTAACCGTGAGTAAACTGATGAACTGTGTTGTCATTTGGCCCCTCATCGGCCCACCGTGCACCTCACGTGTTGCCCCTGTGGTTCTGGCTGGCTGCATATGTCCTGACGATGTGTCAGGATACAGTGCAGCGTTGTGTGGGCCGGCGGGTGACCACGGGGCAGTGAGTAATAGCAAGCGCTTCTTTCACGCTCCGTGGTCACATGGCACAAACGAATCCGCATCGAGGATTTTTTTGTGTACTCGACACAAAAAAATCCTCGATGCGGATTCGATTTAATCGAGTAATTGTTTCAGCCCTACAGGTATGCATTAGCTTCTTCCATGGAAATGTAAATTCACTGCGGCTTCTGACAGCAAAGGGAGAACTCCTATAGTCATCAACGGGGAGGTAGTGTTTTGATATCCTGCCTTAGCCACCATCAGTGACTGTGAGCCAAAACCAGCAGTGGAGCCTACACTGAGATACAGCAAAATGGAAAGATCTGCACCTGTTCTGTGTTTCTGACCCGCCCCTGGTTTGGGCTCTAATTACTGATGGAAATCACTGATCAAACACTGATATGTGAAGTTTTATCATTGGAAAAGATCACAATTAAAATGTTCTTTAGGCCTCCTGCACACGAACGTGTGCGCCCCGTGGCCGTGCTGCGGCCCGCAAATTGCACCGACCATGGGGCAGCTGCAGCGGATGGTGGACCCATTTACTTTAATGGGTCCGCGATCCGTCCATTCCGCAAAAAGATAGGACATGTTCTATCTTTTTGCGGAACGGAGGTACGGGACGAAACCGCACGGAAGCACTCCGTAGTGCTTCCGTAACGTGTTTATGTTCCGCACCATTCCACATCTCCGGATTTGCGGACCCATTGAAGTAAATGAGTCCGCATCCGTGATGCAGAATGCCCATGGAATGGCGCCCGTGTATTGCGGATCTGCAAATGTGGTCCGCAATACGTCAACGGGCAGCACACGTTCGTGTGCAGGAGGCCTTAAACTGAACAAAGATTGCAAGTAAAAGTCTCTCAACAATGAACATCTCTAAAACAGAAGAAAATTACCATCACGCTGGAAAATGTGTGCTGAGGAGCTCATGTCCTGTGAAACTGCGCATGGAAATGGCAATTTTCTGAGGAGTAAAAAGATGCCAGCACTATGTAAGCATCTGCTAGGAAATCCTCAGTAGAAGATGAAGAGAAGATTGGAAATCGGTCTGCCTGGAAAATGATGTAAAATGTGTGAAAAGACTGCACCACCGCACCATGTACCTTGTGACCTGCAGATTACACCCTCAACATTCTGTTCTGATCACAGTGGGGGTCATTTATCAAAGGCCAGCTTTTACTCCGGTCTTTGATTGTCCCCGCGCACCTCGAGGAAGCGCCTAATTTATGACTAGGTCCCTCCCAAGTGTCAAGAGCAATGTAAAAACACTGCATGTGACAACTTTTTGCTGGGGCATTTTAAGGTTCGAAAAAGGGAACTTGTGAATTTTTTGGTTAAACCAAAATCTGGTGTAGCACTATTAGTAAATATAGCTTTGGGAAAACTACTTGACACAATATGTAAAGACTCTTGCACATACGAGTATCTATGAACTGCAAAAGTTTCCAGTAAAACTGTGCATTTGTCACTCTCAAATCATTAATTTCACTGCATCATCATCTGCACCGCCACAGTACTGTATCGCTTTGTCCTACAAAAAAGCCCTCCCTTGCATCTCTAAACCCACTGACACCATGGGCACCCCACTTACCACCAGACAGGAGACCCCAAACCAGGTTGTGCCCTGAGAGGAAGAAAGGGCACGACCCTTCTCTCACTGCACAGCCCAGGCACCCCCAGAGTGAGTACTATCACCCCCCTTCCCCCAAAGCTGGCTGCACACACAAATATAGATAGATACATAAAACAGGATCCACCATTTACAATAGGTGATGGTGACAGGCTCTAGAGATGAGCTAAAAGATTCTACAGAATCATTTTGTCCAATCAGCAGGACTGTTAGAATCATTTTGTCCAATCAGCAGAGCTATGCAAATGAAGAAGCCCTGCTGACTGGACAAAATGATTCTGTAGAATCTTTTAGCTCATCTCTAGACTCACAGCTTATCTACTCCCCCTCTCAGCACAATGACTTCTGCACAGGTGCTGCACACAGCATGTCTAGAAAATTCTTTAAACAGAGTACAGGTTCCTATGGTCCATGTGGTTGTCATAAAACCTCTCTCTGAATGTTGTTAATAGCAGCTCATGCAAAATGTCTCCCCTCCCCCACCCCTGTAATCATCTACAGAAAATAGAATAAAAAAGTTACAATCTGATAATTAAATAGATTAGAAAAAAAAAAACTGTTTTGTTTTAAATACATATAGTTTCATGTCAAAATATTAAAATCATTTTTATGGGAACGCTAATTTAACTCTTTCCTGCAAATGGACATACCTGTACGTGATGATGATCACATATATGCAGCATCTGTGACAGAGTGATCACCAGTGTTGTAATTGACACCCATTGTCAGTGAACCATCTGGTCCTGGCCATTTAACCCCTTCCCTATGTTAAATGTAGGGGTTAAAGTGATTCGTAGACCCTATTAACTGTGTATGTGTCTGCTCCTCATGTAAAAACTGCTTAATTAATCTGGGATACCTAACCACAATAATTGGCTTCTTTCACTGGTCT
This sequence comes from Bufo bufo, assembly GCF_905171765.1. Lineage (NCBI taxonomy): Eukaryota > Metazoa > Chordata > Amphibia > Anura > Bufonidae > Bufo > Bufo bufo. The sequence goes on along the minus strand of NC_053392.1, from coordinate 102,692,060 downwards.
GAGTGACGATTGGATCTTTGGCATTTCTCGAATCCAGTGACGGCAGCCGCCAGTGATGGAGAAGAAAGAGGACTCATTGTAGCGGATAACAATCTTTTCGTTACGGTTTCAAGACGTCTCGTGTTTGGAAGTGATAATCTAATCTAGCGATAAGCTCACTACCTCAGATCTTTCATGTCTCGATGTACGAGCAATGTTCTTACAGGAAACTTTCCATCAGACTATAGAAGACACTTAACTTTCACTGCATAGCTGCTCATAACCACAAACTGCCTTTTATTAGTGGGCTGCGAGTTCAATGGGCCTTTAAGACACACAGTCCTTGTTCTCCGTAGCTTTAATCAGCCTTCATCCTGGCATTTTCTAATAGCTTCCAGCGTATGTGAAAATAGAGCATCCATACAGCACCAGATGGAGCGCACACAACAGATGTTTAGCTACTATTATTCCCCAACACAAAAATAAAAAGAACTTTTGATCTGTTTGTTTCTGGCTTTTCCTTTCTTCCCTCTGTACTCGTTTCCCCTCCCTCTCGATGTGTGTTTCGTGGAATGTCTGAAATAACTACATTTGGATATCCTCCACCATTATTAATGCGTGGCTTATGGCGTGTAAAGGAAACTGCATTCCTCCGCAGAATATAAATAAGTATAATTGGTCGTCCACCACTTCCCTCCTACGGTACCAGTTAAATGGCCTATTATTTCACCACTGCCAATCCTAGAATAGCCGTCTTCAGATCGCCATCATTAACGATCGTTGTTCTTTCATTCTTGGTTCAGTGGTTTGGAGTTGGCATATTCCATTTGTTTCTCAGCCTTATGCATTGTGTTGTATATCAATGGTACCACTATGGTATTTTTTTTTTTGGTCATAGCCCGAGACATATCTCAGACCCCTTTGAAGGGGACATAGTATTGTGTAACGTCTATGTGGATACTAGAGGATGAGAAATATATAATCATCTATGGAATTAGATATGATGGTGCTTAGTGTCAAGCATGGGATTCTTGGACCCACCAGAGGAAATGAGTCTCAGGGACGGAAACCAAATGGGTACATCCAATTTTAGTTGCATGGAAAACTTTATCATTGTATACCTAGGACATCATCAATAAGGTCTAATGGGTTATTTGTGAATCATCTCATAGTATGAGTGATTGGCTCCAAAATCTGCTCTTCTGCTAAACCTTGGAGGCCCTTTGAGCCTTCTCTGGCCAGACACTTGCAGTATTACCCAGTGCTGGCAAAAGAGTGTGGCCTCTTTGTTCTTTCTTGCTTATATAGGGAAGACCTGAATGGATGACCCACTTCCTTTATGACCTTCATCTGCTAAAACAGGGCATAGGTTATCTTCATGAAACAACCCTTTAAAGTCGGCCATACATTAATTAGATTGACAACGATTTCTTGCAAAGTTCCTAAAAAAATGTATTTGAGGATAAGAAGGATAGGGCATGTTGAATTTCAGCATGTCAAATCCTGTCAGGAACTTACCCTGCCCGAACCAGTGCATATCTGTTGTAGGAGAGTTACCATGCTGATCAACCAAGCCCCAGCTGGTCAGTGAGCCTGAACACTGAGACAATCAGGTTCCTAGCTTTGGATCCAAACCCAGAGCTAGGAGGGGATTAAAGAGTGGCATTTGCTGTTTGTCAGTGCCTGTGATTCATATGTGCCCTAGCTTCAATTTCTTCAATTCTGCATTGTGCTAATTAGAACTTCTGCTTAGAAATTCTGGTGAACTGACTTTGGCATGTCTCTGGATTAACCCATTGACTTCTGATTTGGCTTTCACTGACTGTCCTGGCTTTAACTATGACTTGTACTTCTCTACTACTACTCCTTTGTGTCTAATAGGTAGCTCATACCTGTTTTCTGATGCCTGATTGTAGACGCAACTCGGTCCCTAGCAGCCAAATACAACCTGCCTTGCAGGATGGGGAACACTTAGGCCCCTTTCACATGGGCGAGTTTTCCGCACGGGTGCAATGCGTGAGTTGAACGCATTGCACCGGCACTGAATCCGGACCCATTAATTTCTATGGGGCTGTGCACATGAGCGGTGATTTTCACGCATCACTTGTGCGTTGCGTGAAAATCGCAGCAAGCTCTATTTTGTGCGTTTTTCACGCAACGCAGGCCCCATAGAAGTGAATGGAGCTGCATGAAAATCGCAAGCATCCGCAAGCAAGTGCGGATGCGGTGCGATTTTCACACACGGTTGCTAGGAGATGATCGGGATGGGGACCCGATCTTTATTATTTTCCCCTTATAACATGGTTACAAGGGAAAATAATAGCATTCTGAATACAGAATGCATAGTGCAATAGGGCTGGAGGGGTTAAAAAAATATAATTTAACTCACCATAATCCACTTGTTCGCGCAGCCGGCATCTCATCTGTCTTCTTCTTTGAGGAATAGGACCTTTGATGATGTCACTACGCTCATCACATGGTCCGTCACATGATCCATCACATGTGACGGACCATGTGATGACCGCAGTGACGTCATCAAAGGTCCTATTCCTCACAGAAGAAGACAGAAGAGATGCCGGCTGCGCGAACAAGTGGATTAAGGTGAGTTAAATTATTATTATTTTTTTTTTAACCCCTCCAGCCCTATTGTGCTATGCATTCTGTATTCAGAATGTATTATTTTCCCTGTGAAGAAGTTCGGGTCTGGGTACCACATTCAGTTTTTTATCACGCGCGTGCAAAACGCGTTGCACCTGCGCGATAAAAACTGAACAATGGAACGCAATCGCAGTCAAAACTGACTGCAATTGCGTACCTACTCGCGCGGGTTTGCCGCAACGCATCCGCACCTTATCCGGACACGCTCGTGTGAAAGAGGCCTTAGGGGTAGCCTTGAATCTAATAACTGGAGTGGTGAAGGAAGATAGCTGGCAGAGTTTGAGTTTGCTGGCAGTGGTTCCAGATGGTGACCTCTGAATTCCTCCTCACCTCTGACTCTTATAAACCATTTCTTCTCCCAGCAAATAACACAGGTTTATATTGAACTTCAGCATGCCTAAGCTATCTCGCCAGTACCTCCCATCAGTAGACATTAGATTTTCATCCAGTCCTGCAAAATTAGGGATGTTTGGGCAATTTCCATTAAAGCAGTTTGAACAGTTTTAAATTGGCCATACAGCAATTGTAATAAAAAAAATAATTATTAGGAACACCATACTAATACGGTGTTAGACCCCCTTTTGCCTTCAGAACTGCCTTAATTCTACGTGGCATTGATTCAACAAGGTGCTGATAGCATTCTTTAGAAATATTGGCCCATATTGATAGGATAGCATCTTGCAGTTGATGGAGATTTGAGGGATGCACATCCAGGGCACGAAGCTCCCATTCCACCACATCCCAAAGATACTCTATTGGGTTGAGATCTGGTGACTGTGGGGGCCATTTTAGTACAGTGAACTCATTGTCACGTTCAAGAAACCAATTTGAAATGATTCGAGCTTTGTGACATGGTGCATTATCCTGCTGGAAGTAGCCATCAGAGGATGGATACATGTTCTCATTCTGTTTACGCCAAATTCGGACTCTACCATTTGAATGTCTCAACAGAAATCGAGACTCATCAGACCAGGCAACATTTTTCCAGTCTTAAACAGTCCAATTTTGGTGAGCTCGTGCAAATTGTAGCCTCTTTTTCCTATTTGTACTGGAGATGAGTGGTACCCGGTGGGGTCTTCTGCTGTTGTAGCCCATTCGCCTCAAGGTTGTGCGTGTTGTGGCTTAACAAATGCTTTGCTGCATACCTCGGTTGTAACGAGTGGTTATTTCAGTCAACGTTGCTCTTCTATCAGTTTGAATCAGTCGGCCCATTCTCCTCTGACCTCTAGCATCCACAACTTGGCATTTTTGCCCACAGGACTGCCGCATACTGGATGTTTTTCCCTTTTCACACCATTCTTTGTAAACCCTAGAAATGGTTGTGCGTGAAAATCCCAGTAACTGAGCAGATTGTGAAATACTCAGACCGGCCCGTCTGGCACCAACAACCATGCCATGCTCAAAATTGCTTAAATCACCTTTCTTTCCCTGTCACGGATGGTGTACAGGAAACAAGACAATACAAAATAAACAATGACTCACTGGATCCACAACTAAGGAACAAAAGGGAGACCCCTGCAAGAGACCTGCCGCTCTCCCTTATTGCTCAGCCTATGCGACCACCCCAAAGGTGGATGGGCGCATATCCACGTACCTCGACTATATTACACCTGAAGACCCTACAATAGTGACACGACCACCGGCTCCCTACACAGACACGGAGGGAGTCAGGGTCACCTGGATCCAGAAAACTGAAAATCATAAATACATAAACAGAACTTATCTTGCAGACGACTAGGGACTGTGGACTGGGAACTAGGAACAGCAAGCACACACACTCCAGGAAGTTGTATAAGCCGCACACTACTGCATTCTGGGGAGGAACTTAAAGGGCAGCAATCAGTCCAACTGCATGACAGCTGAGATAGACTAACAAGATGAGGAACTTAACCAAAACAAAGAAACTAAAGGGGGAGGATCTGGAAAGCTCCTGTCAGAGCTTCTCAACTGTCTGGTTGTGACAGTACCCCTCCCTCTACGAGTGGACTCCGGACACTCAGGGCCCACCTTCTCAGGATGGGACCTATGGAAAGCCCTGATGAGACGAGTGGCCTTAATGTCCATCACTGGGACCCACATCCTCTCCTCAGGACCATAACCCTTCCAATGAACGAGGTACTGGAGGGAACCGCGGACAAGACGAGAATCCACAATCCTAGAGACCTGAAATTCAAGATTTCCATCAACCATAATCGGAGGAGGAGGCAAAGGCGAGGGTACAATAGGTTGAACATAAGGTTTCAATAAGGACTTATGAAAAACATTATGGATCTTCCAAGTCTGAGGAAGATCAAGACGGTAGGCAACAGGATTGATGACAGACAGGATCTTGTAAGGCCCAATAAACCTAGGACCCAACTTCCAGGAGGGAACCTTCAATTTGATATTCTTGGTAGACAACCACACCAGATCACCAACATTCAGGTCCGGACCAGGCACACGTCTCTTATCTGCCACACGCTTATATCTCTCACTCATGCTCTTTAGATTATCCTGAATCTTTTGCCAAATAGATGACAAAGACGAGGAGAATCTGTCCTCATCAGGTAAACCAGAAGACCCCTCTCCCGAGAAAGTCCCAAACTGCGGATGAAACCCATATGCACCAAAAAATGGTGACTTATCAGAGGACTCCTGACGACGGTTATTTAAAGCAAACTCAGCAAGGGACAAAAAAGAACACCAATCCTCCTGATTCTCCGCCACAAAACAGCGCAGATATGTCTCCAGATTCTGATTGACGCGCTCTGTCTGGCCATTCGACTGCGGGTGGAAAGCAGAAGAGAATGAAAACCGAACCCCCAAGCGAGAACAGAAAGCCTTCCAGAATCTGGAAACAAACTGCGTGCCCCTATCAGAGACTATGTCTGAAGGAATACCATGCAATTTGACAATGTGGTCAATAAATGCCTGCGCCAGCATCTTAGCATTGGGCAAACCAGGAAAAGGAATGAAATGCACCATTTTGCTAAAACGGTCCACCACCACCAGAATCACAGTCTTCCCCGAGGAACGAGGCAAGTCCGTTATGAAGTCCATGGACAGATGTGTCCAAGGACGGGAAGGAATGGGTAAGGGAAGGAGAGGACCTGATGGCCGTGAATGAGGGACTTTGGCACGAGCGCAAGTCTCGCAAGCTGCCACAAAACCCTCAACCGACTTACGAAGCGCAGGCCACCAGAATCTCCGAGCGATGAGATCCAGTGTGGCTCTTGCCCCCGGGTGCCCAGCAAGGACCGTATCGTGGTGTTCCTTAAAAATCTTGTGTCTCAAAGCGAGAGGCACAAACCTCCCAGGAGGACAAAGATCAGGAGCCTCTGACTGGGCTGCCTGCACCTCTGCCTCCAATTCAGGAAAAAGAGCAGAGACCACCACACCTTCAGCCAAAATGGGACCCGGGTCTTCAAAATTCCCACCTCCCGGAAAACAAAGTGACAGGGCATCTGCCTTCACATTCTTAACCCCAGGGCGGAACGTGACAACAAAATTAAACCTTGAAAAGAACAAAGACCATCTGGCCTGTCTCGGGTTCAGACGCTTGGCTGACTCCAAGTAGGCCAGATTTTTATGGTCAGTAAACACAGTAATAGGGTGTCTGGCTCCCTCTAGCCAATGGCGCCATTCTTCAAAAGCCAACTTGATGGCCAACAATTCCCTATCTCCCACATCATAATTTCTCTCTGCGGAGGAGAGTTTCTTTGAGAAAAAGGCACACGGTTGCCATTTGGCAGGAGAGGAACCCTGAGACAAGACCGCACCCACCCCTACCTCAGAAGCATCAACCTCAACTATGAAGGGTAACGAAATATCAGGTTGTACCAGGATGGGAGCGGAAGCAAAACTCTCCTTGATATTAGAAAAGGCCTTACGTGCCTCTACCGACCAGGAAGAAAAATCTACCCCCTTTCTGGTCATATCAGTGAGTGGTTTAACAACAGAGGAATAATTCAAAATACATATCCTGTAATAATTGGCAAAGCCCAAAAAACGCATCAGCGCCTTCTGATTCTCAGGAAGCTCCCACTCAAGCACAGCGCGGACCTTCTCGGGGTCCATGAGAAAACCAGAAGCGGAGAGAAGAAACCCCAGAAATTGAATTTCTGGAACCGCAAACACACATTTTTCCAGTTTCGCGTATAATTTATTCTCCCGCAGGATGAGCAAGACCTGACGTAAATGTTCCTTATGAGTCTTGAAATCAGGAGAAAAAATCAAAATGTCATCCAAATACACTAATACAAATTTTCCCATTAAATGATAAAAAATGCTGTTCACGAAATGCTGAAAAACGGCTGGGGCATTCATCAAACCAAAAGGCATAACCAAATTCTCAAAATGGCCCTCAGGGGTATTGAAAGTCGTCTTCCATTCGTCTCCTTCTCTGACCCTGACCAGGTTGTATGCCCCTCTTAGGTCTAATTTGGAAAAGACTTTAGCCCCAACAACCTGGTTAAACAGGTCCGGGATCAGAGGAAGCGGATAAGGGTCACGAATAATGATACTGTTCAGCTCCCTGAAATCCAGACAAGGTCTTAAAGAACCATCTTTTTTCTTAACAAAGAAAAAACCAGCGGCAACAGGTGACTTCGAGGGTCGTATGTGTCCTTTTCTCAGACTCTCAGAGATATAAGCACGCATAGCGACCCTCTCAGGTTGGGAAAGATTGTATAAACGAGATTTAGGCAGCTTGGCGCCTGGGATGAGATTAATAGGGCAATCGTACTCCCTGTGCGGGGGCAAATCCTGAACTCCACTCTCAGAGAAGACATCCGAAAATTCAGAGAGGAAAGGTGGTACAGTCTTAGTAGAAACCTCAGAAACAGATGTCATGAGGCAATTCTCTCTGCAAAAGTCACTCCAACCATTTATTTGCCTCGCTTGCCAATCAATGGTGGGGTTATGTTTAGTGAGCCAGGGTAGCCCCAACACTAGAGGAGTAGGCAAACCGCTAAGGACGAAACATGACACATCCTCAACATGAGCATCACTCACAATTAAACGGATATTGTGAACTATGCCCTTTAATGATTTCTGAGAAAGTGGAGCGGAATCAATAGCAAAAACAGGAATATCCTTTCCCAAAGTGCATACCTGGAAACCATGAGTTATTGCAAATTGATTATCAATGAGATTGACAGCTGCTCCACTATCTACAAAAATCTCACAAAAAATGCTTTTGCTCTCTAGCGCCACCCTAGCAGGCAGGACAAAACGGGAACTACAAGCAAACGGAAAACCTTCAATTTCCGCCTCAACCCTGCCAATAGTAACAGACGGAACATTTTTAAAAGATTTTTTCCTTTTTGTTTCTTTATTACTCCCAGAAAACTGCCTGAATCTCCTAGAGGGACAAACATTTGCCAAATGATTTATACCTCCACAACAAAAACAAACCCTCCCATGCGGGCTGAATCTTCTATTGTCAGAGGCAATCAACCCCAGCTGCATGGGCTCCTGCTCAGAAGGGGCTGACAGCGACTGAGACCCCTGCGCACAGAAAGAGACCGCTGCACTGTCCCGGGACTGAGTATGACAGGAAGGAGAGATCTCTCCTCTCTCTCTAAGACGCCTGTCAATACGAACGGCCTGAGACATAGCAGAATCCAAGGAGGTAGGTCTCTCATGAAAGGCAAATGCATCTTTCAATCTCTCTGAAAGACCATGGCAAAATTGACTTCGGAGTGCAGCATCATTCCAACCAGTATCAGCTGCCCATCTCCGAAATTCTGAGCAGTATATCTCTGCGGATTGTTTACCCTGGCATAACAGACGTAGTCTAGACTCAGCCAGAGCAATACGATCCGGATCATCATATATCTGACCCAGGGCTAAAAAGAATTCATCCACTGAACGGAGGGGCCGTGCCCCCTCCGGCAGCGAAAAGGCCCAGGATTGAGCGTTACCCCTGAGCAGCGATATAATGATCCCCACCCTCCGTTCTTCATCACCAGAGGAATGAGGAAGAAGGCAAAAATGGAGTTTGCAAGCCTCTCTAAAACGCACAAAATACTCACTACCCCCGGAGAACGTATCCGGGAGCGAGATCTTAGGCTCAGAACAAACTCCATGAACGCAAGCTGAACCGGTCACTTGAAACTGAGAAAAAGTCTTACGGAGATCAGCTACCTCCAATGAAAGACCCTGGAAGCGCTCAGCCAAAAGTGAAACCGGATCCATGCTTGAGACGGTTTTGGCGGCTTATAATGTCACGGATGGTGTACAGGAAACAAGACAATACAAAATAAACAATGACTCACTGGATCCACAACTAAGGAACAAAAGGGAGACCCCTGCAAGAGACCTGCCGCTCTCCCTTATTGCTCAGCCTATGCGACCACCCCAAAGGTGGATGGGCGCATATCCACGTACCTCGACTATCTTACACCTGAAGACCCTACAATAGTGAGGGGACACGACCACCGGCTCCCTACACAGACACGGAGGGAGTCAGGGTCACCTGGATCCAGAAAACAGAAAATCATAAATACATAAACAGAACTTATCTTGCAGACGACTGGGGACTGTGGACTGGGAACTAGGAACAGCAAGCACACACTCCAGGAAGTTGTATAAGCCGCACACTACTGCATTCTGGGGAGGAACTTAAAGGGCAGTAATCAGTCCAACTGCATGACAGCTGAGATAGACTAACGAGATGAGGAACTTAACCAAAACAAAGAAACTAAAGGGGGAAGATCTGGAAAGCTCCTGTCAGAGCTTCTCAACTGTCTGGTTGTGACATTCCCATTCTGACATTCAGTTTGGAGTTCAGGAGATTGTCTTGACCAGGACCACAACCCTACATGCATTGAAGCAACTGCCATGTGATTGGTTGACTAGATAATTGCATTAATGAGAAATAGAACAGGTGTTCCTAATAATTCTTTAGGTGAGTGTATATATATATATATATATATATATACAGTGATCCCTCAAGAATCAATCTGTAATGTGCACATTGTTTGTACATGTTCATTATTATCATTATTATTCATTGCTTATTATTAATGGCCACGTAGGTCCCACAAAGCCGTTAACAAAACCTAGTGACTGTCAATCGGTTTTTAACAGTCTAATACCAAACAGCTGCAGCTTGCATGAAACGCTCGTTTTTGGCCAAATTGTTTTTGGCCAAATCGAGCCCACATCTCCTCCACACGCTGGCCGCCCCGTCTGGCTGTACCCTAAAAGTTGCATAGGTGGACTGTTAGGCTTCATTGTCATGAGAATTATATAGACCTAACAAGGAGAACTGTATTATACAAACAGGTCCCTACCCTATAGCTATATTTTTTGTGTCCCTGTATTCTTATCATTATTAGTGATAAAACAGATATTCCTAAAAATAATCAGGATAGGTGTAGGAATGATTAAGCTCATGTGGGATTCAAAAGGATATCCTCAGTAGGCTTCAATATTAATAGCAGCGGATATCCTTGTCAGTAACCCAGTTGTTGCTGGCAAGATTATGCGAACACTGCTGGGGAACGGTATCCAGTTGCTATTATATTAATTTATATAAAAAGAGGATAAAAATTCCAGCTGCCGTAATTATACAGATCGAAGGCATAGTATGGAGGATCCATGTGCACCTGGACCATGGGTGTACACCTGTATTATCATGTATCAGGGCCTATGGGCATCTAGATAAGGGTCTATTCACATGTCCATGAATGTGTCCGCACCCGTTCCGCAAATTGCGGAACGGGTGCGGACCCATTCATTCTCTATGGGGCAGGAATGGATGCGGACGCATCTGCATTTCCGGAGCGCACCCCTGAACTTACGCTCCGCAAAAAAATAGAACATGTCCTATTCTTGTCAGCAATTGCAGACAAGAATAGGCAGTTCTATGGGGGTGCCGGCCGGGTGTATTGCGGATCTGCAATACAGTACGGACGTGTGAATGGACCCTAAATATGGTTGTTTTTAAGAAAAAGCTTGGATTTCTCCTACTCTTCTAGCTGTGGTGATGGCTAGAAGGAAGGTGGTCTTTACAGGTAAAAGCCTTAGCAAAATTTTCTCAATGGGTTAAAATGGGGCTTTTCATCAGAGTAGGTAGTACTAAATTTATATCCCAGGGAGGAACAACAGTTTTATCCTATATGCTTCTTTACACTTGAAATTTGTACTTTGGAGTAAAAAAATGTAATCCTTTATCCTAACTTAAGGGAATCCAATATTAAAGGGGTTATCCCATGACTAATGTAAAAAATGAAAATCACACATCATATAGTACATGACAACCTCTTTCTAACAAAGCTCAAGGGGAGTGTTTTTTCAGCTACATCTAAGGGAGCGTGCCTCAGCTCTCCCTATCACAGATAAGGGGGCATATCTCAGCTCTCTCTATCACAGATAAGAGGGCGTATCTCAGTTCTCTCTATCACAGCTAAGGGGCGTGCCTCAGCTCTCTCTATCACAGATAAGGGGGCGTGTCTCAGCTCTCCCTATCACAGATAAGGGGGCATGTCTCAGCTCTCTCTATCACAGCTAAGGGGGCGTGTCTCAGCTCTCCCTATCACAACTCAGGGGGCATGTCTCAGCTCTCCCTATGACAGCTCAGGAGGCGTGTCTCAGCTCTCCCTATCACAGCTAAGGGAGCGTGTCTCAGCTCTCCCTATCAAAGCTCAGGAGGCAGTTGAAGGATGTAACTGAGCATGTGCGGCCTTCTCAGTGGGCAGGTCAAAGAAATAAGAAAAAAAACAAAGAGGAGGTGGCGCTATACTGATACATTTTATTGAATAAAGCCTCATGCAGACGTCCATGGAACACGGTCCGTGAGATACCGGACTGGCATCCTGCTTAGTGTAGGAGTGCACAGCGTCATTGGTTGCTATGACGCTGTGTGCTTCATGCTGCCACTGCTGTACAGTGATACACTCGTATAGATCATATGAGTGTATTACTGTACTGCGGCGGAACAAAGCGCACGGCGTCATAGCAACCAATGACGCCGTGCGCTCCTGCACTAAGCAGGATGCCAGTCCGGTATCTCACTGACCGTGTTCCACGGACGTCTGCATGAGGCTTAACTCAGTGGCTATGCTAAATTTTTAATTACTTGCAATTGCAAAAGTATTCATATCCAGGTGCTGGTCTGAAAACTGTAGAATATTTTTTTTTGCACAACCCCTTTAAGAGTAGATTGGGTGGCTGAGTAATATCCCATTCATCCTTATTGAAGGACAGCTTTCCATGTTCTAAGCAGTGGCATAACTACCGGTTAAATATGATTGATTCTTGTCTAAGGGCCCCTTCGCTAATGTGATCTAATCTTACTGTCTCCTGAAGTCTCCTGATGTGTCCTGATGTGTCTGGGATTCGAACCCACAACCTTCATGTATCAGAGGCAAAGCATTTACCCACACAGCCATAAAGGCTGCCTTGCCACTGACTGCGATGCTGGCAAGGCAGCCTTTATGGCTGTGTGGGTAAATGCTTTGCCTCTGATACATGAAGGTTGTGGGTTCGAATCCCAGCAGAAACTTTTCTGAAATACAAGCACTGACTCCATATATGGACATACAGGGCGGGACACAGGAAGAGGCTGCATTGCATCGCATCGCTGACATGGAGGTAAGTAGAAGTGTTTATTATTTTTTTTTAATACCCGACTGTTACTGACATGGGGGGAGCGGGAGGCACTTGATACTGGCATATGGGGGGAGGGGGGTTGGCACCTGATACTGGCACATGGGAGGGGGGAGCGGGGTTGGCACCTGATACTGGCACATGGGGGGAGGGGGGTTGGCACCTGATACTGGCACATGGGGGGGAGAGGCACCTGATACTGGCACATGGGGGGGGAGGCACTTGATACTGGCACGTGGGAGGGGGGGTTTGGCACTTGATACTGGCACATGGGTGGGTTTGGCACTATGATACTGGCCCATGGGGGGAGAGAGGCACTTGATACTGGCACTTTTTTTTGGGGGGGGGGGGGGGGGGGAGATGGCACTATGATACTGGGACATGGGGGGGAAGAGAGAGGCACTTGATACTGGCACATGGGGGGGAGGAGAGAGGCACTTGATACTGGCACGTGGGGGGGGTTGGCACTTGATACTGGCACATGGGGGGGAGAGGCACTTGATACTGTCACTTTTTTTGGGGGGGAGATGGCACTATGATACTGGGACATGGGGGGGGAGAGAGGCTTGATACTGGCACATGGGGAGGTTGGCACTATGATACTGGCACATGGGGGGTGGGAAGGAGAGAGAGGCACTTGATACTGGCACATTGGGGGGGGGGAGATGGCACTATGATACTGGGACATGTGGGGGGGAGGTGAGAGGCACTTGAAACTGGCACATGATGGGGGGGCATCTATGGGGACACTTACTGGAACATTATTGGGGGGCATTATGGGGGACACTAGGCCGGCAGCCTATCAGAGGCCGGACACTGAGGGGCATCTACTGGGGCACTATATATGGGGCATTTTATACTGGTACATTATGGGGGGGCACTAGGAGGAAGGGGGGAGATGAGCACTATGGGGGAATTTACTGGGGGCACTATATAGGGGTATTTTATACTGGGACATTATGGGGGCACTATGGGAACATTAGCTCAACTGGGGGCATTACAAGGGGGTATTTTTGCACTGTCACATTATAAGGAGAATTATTTCTACTGGGGGGGCATTATGGTGGGCTTTGTTACTCCCCCATGGTATGACCCCCTAGTAGCAGCACCAGCCTCTCCCTGCTCTGCTATCCCTCTGCCCCGTCTCCAAATCCTTATTATGAAATCTTTCTCATTAGGATAAAGCACAACATCAGCTCCGCCGAGCCCCCGGCCAAAGTGTTGAAGTGGCGTCCGAGATCCATAAGGGCCAAGCCAAGTAACTGTAAGTTTTCATATGAAATATGTTTATGTTATACACATATAGCATACACTGTGCCACACAATATACAGTATACTGCTACACTGTGCCAAAGGAGTGGGGTTTACACAGGAGGAGGGAGGTGCGAAGCGCGCTGGGGGGCCCTTACAAATATTTGCTGTGGGGCCCAGTCACTTCTAGTTACGCCCCTGGTTCTAAGGTATATGTTGGAGGTCATCTTCTGCTCATGAGCAGTACGGAAACTACAGAGCTAGGCAAACCTTTCCTTTTCAGTAATGGTGTGTTTAGCATCCACACATAACTGGCAAACGTTTGGATGGAATACCAGTCCTTGAAAGAGAATGTTTATTTTTCTAACTTTTATAGTGCTGACATATTCTGCAGCTCTTTACAGTTATCATCACTTGCAGTCCACAATGGATCTAAGTTCTCTATCAGTATGTCTTTGGGAGGAAACCCCTGCAAACACAGGGAGAACATACAAACTCCATGCAGATGTAGACCTTGGTTGGATTCAATCCTAGGACCTCAGCACTGCAAGGCACCAGTGCTAACCACTGAGCCACCTTGCTGCCCTTGGGGAGAATCCATAAATTGGATGATGCCATTTCCATGTTGAGAAGAAGAGGAAACCATGATCTGTTTGGTCAGTATGGAGCTGATGATGATAATTTGAGCTTTGTCTTCCAACATCTTCATCAGGACCCTGGGGATTAGGGAGAACAGTGGAAATGCGTACAAAATACTTTTTTCCTCAGGGGAGGGAGACGAATCAGACGATATACAGTTTATCCTGAAAGTAGTGAGAACAGAAACTTTCAACCTGATAGCTTTTGAAGTAAACAGGTCCTCTTCTAGACAACCCCACTTCTCTGAGATCCTCTGGAAAATATTAGGATTTAGCTTCCATTCTCCCTCACAGAGTCCGTGACTAAATTATCTGAGCCCTTTAGGTGGACTGCTGATAAAAATAGTATATTAACTTCTTCCTAATTTCTGCTGCTACCTTGGAGAGGCCTTTGCTTCTTGTGCCACCCTTTTTATTTAAGCCACCATCACGGTGACACGGTGTGTCAGATAGAATTTTTAAATGCCTGTACTTTGCTACTGGGCTAAATGTTTTCAGGGCGTCCTATACAGATGACAATTATCTTAAGTTAGAAGTTAATTTAGAAGACAAATTGGGCACTTCATTATTCCATCATCCTTGAAAAAACTGATCTGATGAGCGAGCTCCCCATCCTAGCGTACTAGAGTCTGTGGCAATTACACAAGGCTTCTGATGATGCTACATGTCCCCTCTCTGGAGATTTTGCCTGACCAGCCACCAGCGCAGGGATGTGTCTGCAGAAAAGGGAATTCTTACCTTCTTGTCCAGTGAGGATTTCAATCAGTTCTATTTGCTAAGCAGAAAGTGAATGATCTGAGGGACCCTTGAATGAGCCTGAGCCAATCTGACAGTTGGGATGGTGGATGTTAATAGACCCAGGATGGTCATGATGTCTCTGTATGTCTCCACAAGGATGTAGCAAAAGGAAGAGACCTCTCTGGCAATACCTGTTTGTCTGTAGGAAGAAAGGACGTGAGTAGATGAGAATTTAGTTGGATGGCCCAAAAATGTTTTTGTCGGCTAGCAGTTAGTTCCGACTTTTCCAGACCTGTAAGCCATCCCAACATGTTGAATGTCTTCAAAGTGGTCTAAAATGTGACTGAAGAAGCATTTTTGAGTTGGCTACAGCCAAGAAATCATACAAATAAAGAACTATTAGAATACCCTGTTAATGTAGGTGACTGGAAACTGCCGCCGTTATCTTGGTGAAGATTCTTGGAGTACTCGAGAGCCCGAATTGAAGCACCTGAAATTGAAAGTGGCATAAAATATTTTTTGGGGAAAAAAATGCAATTCTAAGGTACTTTTGGGAGTCTTTATGGATCGGAGAATGATAGTAGACATCAGATAAATCTATAGTAGCCATAAAATAATCTTTCTCTAACAAATCTATGGTCGGTTTGACAGTTTCCATCTTGAATTCCTTTAAATTTAAAGGAGTTGTGCAGGGGTTTTAGATTGATGACCTATCCTCAAGATAGGTCATCAATATCAGATCGGTGGTGGTCCGACACCCAACACCCCCACTGATCAGCTGTTTGAAGAGGAGGCGGCGTTCTATGCAAGCATTGCTTCCTCTTCATTACTCTACTCGCCATCTCCCTTGCAGCAGCGGCGTAGTGTATTTACAAGTACTTACTCCATTCAAGTGAATGGAGCGAGTACTTGTAATTACACTCACTTCTGAGACAACGGGCAGTGTAGAGTGTCGCCTCCTCTTCAAACAGCTGATCATCAGGGGTGTTGGACCCCACCAATCAGGTATTGATGACCTATCCTGAGGTTAGGTCATCAATATAAAATCCCTGCACAACCCTTTTAACAAATTGGTTTAATTTCTTTAGGTTGATAATCCATTTGATTTCCTTACCATGAATACTGGAGAATAGAATCCTGAGCCCTGTTAAGTAATTGCCACAGAAATAAGGACTTTTTTGAGCAGCAAATAAGATTTTTTTTTGCTGAAACGGCAATTCTCAGTTTGTTTGGCCAGCAATACACTAATTTGAATGGGATACTTAACTTCATCCCTTCCCCTTGACACCCCAACACATTTTATACTTTCCTTAATGCCCCTGGAATAGCCCTCCCGTTGACAGCTGATGAGCAGGCTGAAGGTTGTACTTGTCAAGGCAGTAAGCAGAGCAAGCAGTTAATGCAGATCAATAAAGAGACTCAGAAATCAGGTTAATAAACAGAGGTAAGTTGAGGATCCATTTTCTTTGTTACACAACTCCAGATTCCCTCCTTTTCTTCGAAACAGCCAAAGAGTTGATTGAATTCTAGCTGTTTCCAGCCACCACTAGGGGGAGCTTACTAAAGATGAATGTATACAATTCAGGGATGTAAAGCCTACAGCCTGGGGATCAAATGTGATATGGGATGGCACTGTGTGGGTGGCACTTTTTTGAGGAGTGCTGTGTTGCTGGCCCTAATAGGGGGTACTGTGTGGCTGGAACTGCTATGGGCAGCACTATGTGGTTGGTACTATTATAGGGGGCACTGGGGCTTTATGAATTCCATATAAGTAACCAAGAAGCAATAAAATAAAACTAGTTCTTTGTTATGCCCAGTGCAGATCTGAGGGCAATGTGGTCCTCAAACCACAAAAAGGTTGTTCGCCTCGTGTGTAAATAAAGGACCCATCCTTCATAAACTTCTAAGCTCCCCCTAGGGGTGGCTGGACCTATTTGGAGGAAATAAAACAATAGATGCAGATTACTGCTGTTATCTTCACAACGCATATCAGTAGTGCTGGGAACGTGAAAGTAACACATGGGGTTAACTCTCCCCGCTGGATACTTATTAATTTACATACTTCAATAAGATGTGAGGCAAGCAGTGTGCGGAAGAAACTTATCAGGTGCAGCCACATTCAGCAATAATTTGCAAATATTTCATGCAAGAACAAAATCTACATTGATTGCCCATGATTACATTTTCCAGGAAAATCTTCCACTGTTACAGGTCAGAAAAAAAATTAAAATAGAAAATACCCACAACCCCGGGGGACTGTGTAATTAAGGAAATCTCATTAGTTTCATCCATTGCATTCCTTTATCTGAATTAGTACAAGAACATCTATTGTAATCAGATTCTGCTGTCAGGGAGGAAAACATGAGTGACTGTAGTATACACATCTCCCATATGTGGACCCCGGCCCCCTGTCTGAACAAAAAATTGAAATATCCACTAGGACTAAAGTCTCCTGCTGATAATTTAATGTGACAGAGGATCTCAGGGGAGAAAAGGATTGGGTGTTTTGAATTTCAACGCCCGATCCTTTTGTTCTGCCAGGAGATAAGCTGCTGCCAGAGATGTCTCCTCTCTTCCCACTGACAACACATGCATGCTCATCCGAGTGTACAAGTGTATAGGGAAGTCAGCGAATCAAGCATTTGGCAAACAGTTACTGAAGGCCATCTTAAAGGGGTTGTGTCTCAAAACATATTCTACATTTTTCAAACCAGCCCCTGGATCTGATTACTTTATAATGGCATGTAATTAAAAATGTTGTATAGCCAGTTATCTATTCAATAAAATGTATCTGTATTGCGCCACCTGCTGTTGGTTCTTTTCCTTATTTTTTTGTTCGCCTCACTGAGCTGGTCACACGTGCTCAATTTAAATGTTTAACTGTCACCAGCCATACGTTCTGTTAGAAGCTGTAACAGTTACAGGGAGAGAGCTGCAGCAGAAAGGACACGCCCCCTGAGCTGTGATAGGGAGAGGTGCAGCAGAAAGAACACGCCCCCTGAGATGCCAGGCTGAAGTTTATCTAGCAGAACAATTGGAGCAATGGATGGGGAGATCTCTGGATCCATGTGCAGTACGGGGCTGGTTCTGGTACAGGTTTTGCCATGTACTATATGATGCCTGATTTTAATTTTTCACATCTGTCATGGAATAACCCCATTTAAGTTCTGCGGTAGTCAAGATCTGATGATAACGTAGATCCATGGAGCGTTACAATTACACTATTTTTTTCTAGATAGATGCAACTGTATTAGATAACTTGATACACACAGGACAATGCAATGCTAGTATAATGCTAAATAAGAGTATTGGTCTCATTGGAATCAATTTAGCAAATATTCTTGTTTAGGGCTCTTTCACACCTGCGTTCTTGTCTTCCGGCATAGAGCCCCGACGACGGAACTCTATGCCGGAAGAATCCTGATCAGGATTATCCTAATGCATTCTGAATGGAGAGAAATCCGTTCAGGATGCATCAGGATGTCTTCAGTTCCGGAACGGAACGTTTTTTGGCCGGAGAAAATACCGCAGCATGCTGCGCTTTTTGCTCCGGCCAAAAATCCGGAACACTTGCCGCAAGGCCGGATCCGGAATTAATGCCCATTGAAAGGCATTGATCCGGATCCGGCCTTAAGCTAAACGTCGTTTCGGCGCATTGCCGGAGCCGACATTTAGCTTTTTCAGAGTGGTTACCATGGCTGCCGGGACGCTAAAGTCCTGACAGCCATGGTAAGTGTAGTGGGGAGCGGGGGAGCAGTGTACTTACCGTCCGTGCGGCTCCCCGGGCGCTTCAGAGTGACGTCAGGGCGCCCCAAGCGCATGGATCATGTGATCACATGGATCACGTCATCCATGCGCATGGGGCGCTCTGACGTCATTCTGGAGCGCCCGGGGAGCCGCACGGACTGTAAGTATACCGCTCCCCCGCTCCCCGCTCCTACTATGGCAGCCAGGACTTTAATAGCGTCCTGGGTGCCATAGTAACACTGAACGCATTTGGAAGACGGTTCCGTCTTCAAATGCTTTCAGTACACTTGCGTTTTTCCGGATCCGGCGTGTAATTCCGGCAAGTGGAGTACACGCCGGATCCGGACAACGCAAGTGTGAAAGAGGCCTAAATTGTTTAAAGGCGTTAGCCGATCCCTGAAATCCCCCCCCCCCCATTTGCCTGGGTTCCTCACACACAACCGCTCCCTAGCATTCGCGTCACTCCTGGTCTTCTCCTTGTGCACGGATGAAAACATCCGACATCGGGGGAGGGGGGGTTGTGAGTGGTGGACAGCCAATAGAAGGCGCTGACGGGGACCGAGCCTCCCTAGCGTCACCCGCGATGCCATTGGCCGCGTCCCCCCCCCACTCCGGATGCTCCGGACCAGCACAGGGAGCGGGGAGCAAGGTAAGTACGTTGTGTGTGAGGGGCCTGGGCATATAAGGGGACATTTTAGGGGTCGGATAACGTTTTAAAGCAAATTCTTCTATATTGTGTATACAACTCTTCTGCAGACCTTTGTGTCTCCAGGACTGACTACAAACATATCATAAATGAAGAAATTTTATCCTGACTGCAAAGACCTGACAGTGAACTACTTCTGCTTTCTGATAAATCCATGACATTTTCCTAAATCCACCACTGAAGGTGGAGATCAGCTGCCATGGAGTTTAATAGTAACCATATAAATTCCTTTGCACTGAGCTCCCCCTAGTGGTGGCTGCAGGCAGGCAGTTTTATCATATATTATATGGGAGGAAGCAGGACACATAGAGCTGTATAAGGGAGGGGTATCAATGTATCTATGCCAGTCGTAGACTTTTTCTGACATAGAAGTTGGGAAAAGTGAGCGAGACAGATTTTTTTTTTTTACCTCTGCCTAAATGAGTCCCATAAAGACAAAGTGTGATAAGATCAATGTGGAGGAACCTGAGTGGCTGCACAGAGCCCTGACCTCCTCCACCCCATCAAACACCTCTGTGATGAATTGTAAATCCACCTGTGAGCCAAGCCTTCTATTCCTACATCAGTGCCTGACTGCACAAATGCTCTTTCGGTTGAATGTGCACAAATATACCCTCCCAAATCTTATGGAGCATTATCTTATGGAGATTGTTACAACTGCAAAAAAGGGCCAAACTCTATATAGATACCAATGGTTTTGAATGAGATGTCTAACAAGCTCATATAGATATGATGGTCAGGTGTCCACATACTTTATAGTATTGTGAATCAGAAATTAAAGGAGTTGTCCGGGTTTAGAGCTGAACCTGGACATATCCCCTTCTTCACCCAGGCAGACCCTCATGCTCCGATGCTCTCCCTTGCCCTGCGCTGTATATTGCAGGGCAAGGGCTTTTTTGTTTACAAACTTACACTGCTAGGTGAAGGCAGCGCAGCGCTGAAACCCACCCATTAGTGCCGGTGATGTTACCGGGAACACGGCTAGGCAGGAGCCTCTGCCTAGCAGAGACCCGGTATATCACCAGATCTAATGAAAAACCCCTTGACCAGCGTGATTTAGCGCAGGGCAAGGGAGAGCATCAGAGCATGAAATATTCCGATGCTCATCTCAAAGGGTCTGCCTGGGTGAAGAAGGGGATATATCTGGGTTCAGCTCTGAACCCGAACAACCCCTTTAAAGCTCTAGGACCAGGCTCGGGCTAGCCCTTGAACAAGGTGGGCCCCTAGTCTCCCACCCTCTGCACAAGTGGCACATAACACATTAGACCTACTGCACTACATATAGATAGACAGTGCACAGCACCTCACCCAGCCTAAGTTCTTATGGAAAATGGAACTGGGTAGATTATTTAAGAAAATACCCAGTTTATTCTTATTGATGCAATCTGGTGGCCTAGACGACTTGTAGGTACAGAAGCCGCCAGCCAGTAAATCATCTACAATCTGGCAGTTAAGGACTTATTATCAC